>NW_028277113.1:0-307000 GCF_059951505.1 Python bivittatus
GGGGAGAGCATCATCAAAGCACCATATATGGGTATATAGGGCCAAGGTGTGTGGAGAGCATCATCAAAGCACCATATATGGGTATATAGGGCCAAAGGGTGTGGAGAGCATCATCAAAGCACCATATATGGGTATATAGGGCCAAGGTGTGTGGAGAGCATCATCAAAGCACCATATATGGGTATATAGGGCCAAAGGGTGGGGAGAGCATCATCAAAGCACCATATATGGGTATATAGGGCAAAGGTGTGGAGAGCATCATCAAAGCACCATATATGGGTATATAGGGCCAAAGGGTGTGGAGAGCATCATCAAAGCACCATATATGGGTATATAGGGCCAAAGGGTGGGGAGAGCATCATCAAAGCACCATATATGGGTATATAGGGCCAAGGTGGTGGAGAGCATCATCAAAGCACCATATATGGTTATATAGGGCCAAGGTGTGTGGAGAGCATTATCAAAGCACCATGTATGGGAATATTGGGCCAAGGGATGTGGAGAGCATCATCAAAGCACCACATATTGGTATATCGGGCCAAAGGGTGGGGAGAGCATCATCAAAGCACCATATATGGGTATATAGGGCCAAAGGGTGGGGAGAGCATCATCAAAGCACCATATATGGGTATATATGGCCAAGGTGTGTGGAGAGCATCATCAAAGCACCATATATGGGTATATAGGGCCAAAGGGTGTGGAGAGCATCTTCAAGGCACCATATATGGGTATATAGGGCAAAGGTGTGGAGAGCATCATCAAAGCACCATATATGGGTATATAGGGCCAAAGGGTGGGGAGAGCATCATCAAAGCACCATATATGGGTATATAGGGCCAAGGTGTGTGGAGAGCATCATCAAAGCACCATATATGGGTATATAGGGCCAAAGGGTGGGGAGAGCATCATCAAAGCACCATATATGGGTATATAGGGCCAAAGGGTGTGGAGAGCATCATCAAAGCACCATATATGGGTATATAGGGCCAAAGGGTGGGGAGAGCATCATCAAAGCACCATATATGGGTATATAGGGCCAAGGTGTGTGGAGAGCATCATCAAAGCACCATATATGGGTATATAGGGCCAAGGTGTGTGGAGAGCATCATCAAAGCACCATATATGGGTATATAGGGCCAAGGGTGGGGAGAGCATCATCAAAGCACCATATATGGGTATATAGGGCCAAGGTGTGGGGAGAGCATCATCAAAGCACCATATATGGGTATATAGGGCCAAAGGGTGTGGAGAGCATCATCAAAGCACCATATATGGGTATATAGGGCCAAGGTGTGTGGAGAGCATCATCAAAGCACCATATATGGGTATATAGGGCCAAAGGGTGTGGAGAGCATCATCAAAGCACCATATATGGGTATATAGGGCCAAAGGGTGTGGAGAGCATCTTCAAGGCACCATATATGGGTATATAGGGCAAAGGTGTGGAGAGCATCATCAAAGCACCATATATGGGTATATAGGGCCAAAGGGTGGGGAGAGCATCATCAAAGCACCATATATGGGTATATAGGGCCAAAGGGTGTGGAGAGCATCATCAAAGCACCATATATGGGTATATAGGGCCAAAGGGTGGGGAGAGCATCATCAAAGCACCATATATGGGTATATAGGGCCAAGGTGTGTGGAGAGCATCATCAAAGCACCATATATGGGTATATAGGGCCAAAGGGTGGGGAGAGCATCATCAAAGCACCATATATGGGTATATAGGGCCAAAGGGTGGGGAGAGCATCATCAAAGCACCATATATGGGTATATAGGGCCAAAGGGTGTGGAGAGCATCATCAAAGCACCATATATGGGTATATATAGGCCAAGGTGTGTGGAGAGCATCATCAAAGCACTATATATGGGTATATAGGGCCAAAGGGTGTGGAGAGCATCATCAAAGCACCATATATGGGTATATAGGGCCAAAGGGTGTGTGGAGAGCATCATCAAAGCACCATATATGGGTATATAGGGCCAAAGGTGGGGAGAGCATCATCAAAGCACCATATATGGGTATATAGGGCCAAGGTGTGTGGAGAGCATCATCAAAGCACCATATATGGGTATATAGGGCCAAGGTGTGGGGAGAGCATCATCAAAGCACCAAATATGGGTATATAGGGCAAAGGTGTGGAGAGCATCATCAAAGCACCATATATGGGTATATAGGGCCAAGGTGTGTGGAGAGCATCATCAAAGCACCATATATGGGTATATAGGGCCAAAGGGTGGGGAGAGCATCATCAAAGCACCATATATGGGTATATAGGGCCAAGGTGTGTGGAGAGCATCATCAAAGCACCATATATGGGTATATAGGGCCAAAGGGTGGGGAGAGCATCATCAAAGCACCATATATGGGTATATAGGGCCAAGGTGTGTGGAGAGCATCATCAAAGCACCATATATGGGTATATAGGGCCAAAGGGTGGGGAGAGCATCATCAAAGCACCATATATGGGTATATAGGGCAAAGGTGTGGAGAGCATCATCAAAGCACCATATATGGGTATATAGGGCCAAAGGGTGGGGAGAGCATCATCAAAGCACCATATATGGGTATATAGGGCCAAGGTGTGTGGAGAGCATCATCAAAGCACCATATATGGGTATATAGGGCCAAAGGGTGTGGAGAGCATCATCAAAGCACCATATATGGGTATATAGGGCCAAGGTGTGTGGAGAGCATCATCAAAGCACCATATATGGGTATATAGGGCCAAGGTGTGTGGAGAGCATCATCAAAGCACCATATATGGGTATATAGGGCCAAAGGGTGGGGAGAGCATCATCAAAGCACCATATATGGGTATATAGGGCCAAGGTGTGTGGAGAGCATCATCAAAGCACCATATATGGGTATATAGGGCCAAAGGGTGGGGAGAGCATCATCAAAGCACCATATATGGGTATATAGGGCCAAGGTGTGTGGAGAGCATCATCAAAGCACCATATATGGGTATATAGGGCCAAGGTGTGTGGAGAGCATCATCAAAGCACCATATATGGGTATATAGGGCCAAAGGGTGGGGAGAGCATCATCAAAGCACCATATATGGGTATATAGGGCCAAGGTGTGTGGAGAGCATCATCAAAGCACCATATATGGGTATATAGGGCCAAGGTGTGTGGAGAGCATCATCAAAGCACCATATATGGGTATATAGGGCCAAGGTGTGTGGAGAGCATCATCAAAGCACCATATATGGGTATATAGGGCCAAAGGGTGTGGAGAGCATCATCAAAGCACCATATATGGGTATATAGGGCCAAAGGGTGGGGAGAGCATCATCAAAGCACCATATATGGGTATATAGGGCAAAGGTGTGGAGAGCATCATCAAAGCACCATATATGGGTATATAGGGCCAAAGGGTGGGGAGAGCATCATCAAAGCACCATATATGGGTATATAGGGCCAAGGTGTGTGGAGAGCATCATCAAAGCACCATATATGGGTATATAGGGCCAAAGGGTGGGGAGAGCATCATCAAAGCACCATATATGGGTATATAGGGCCAAAGGGTGTGGAGAGCATCATCAAAGCACCATATATGGGTATATAGGGCCAAGGTGTGTGGAGAGCATCATCAAAGCACCATATATGGGTATATAGGGCCAAAGGGTGGGGAGAGCATCATCAAAGCACCATATATGGGTATATAGGGCCAAGGTGTGTGGAGAGCATCATCAAAGCACCATATATGGGTATATAGGGCCAAAGGGTGTGGAGAGCATCATCAAAGCACCATATATGGGTATATAGGGCCAAGGGTGTGGAGAGCATCATCAAAGCACCATATATGGGTATATAGGGCCAAAGGGTGGGGAGAGCATCATCAAAGCACCATATATGGGTATATAGGGCCAAGGTGTGTGGAGAGCATCATCAAAGCACCATATATGGGTATATAGGGCCAAAGGGTGGGGAGAGCATCATCAAAGCACCATATATGGGTATATAGGGCCAAGGGGTGTGGAGAGCATCATCAAAGCACCATATATGGGTATATAGGGCCAAGGTGTGTGGAGAGCATCATCAAAGCACCATATATGGGTATATAGGGCCAAAGGGTGGGGAGAGCATCATCAAAGCACCATATATGGGTATACAGGGCCAAGGTGTGTGGAGAGCATCATCAAAGCACCATATATGGGTATATAGGGCCAAGGTGTGTGGAGAGCATCATCAAAGCACCATATATGGGTATATAGGGCCAAAGGGTGGGGAGAGCATCATCAAAGCACCATATATGGGTATATAGGGCCAAGGTGTGTGGAGAGCATCATCAAAGCACCATATATGGGTATATAGGGCCAAAGGGTGTGGAGAGCATCATCAAAGCACCATATATGGGTATATAGGGCCAAGGTGTGTGGAGAGCATCATCAAAGCACCATATATGGGTATATAGGGCCAAGGTGTGTGGAGAGCATCATCAAAGCACCATATATGGGTATATAGGGCCAAGGTGTGTGGAGAGCATCATCAAAGCACCATATATGGGTATATAGGGCCAAGGTGTGGGGAGAGCATCATCAAAGCACCATATATGGGTATATAGGGCCAAAGGGTGGGGAGAGCATCATCAAAGCACCATATATGGGTATATAGGGCCAAAGGGTGGGGAGAGCATCATCAAAGCACCATATATGGGTATATAGGGCCAAAGGGTGTGGAGAGCATCATCAAAGCACCATATATGGGTATATAGGGCCAAAGGGTGGGGAGAGCATCATCAAAGCACCATATATGGGTATATAGGGCCAAGGTGTGTGGAGAGCATCATCAAAGCACCATATATGGGTATATAGGGCCAAGGTGTGTGGAGAGCATCATCAAAGCACCATATATGGGTATATAGGGCCAAAGGGTGGGGAGAGCATCATCAAAGCACCATATATGGGTATATAGGGCCAAGGTGTGTGGAGAGCATCATCAAAGCACCATATATGGGTATATAGGGCCAAAGGGTGGGAAAACATCATCAAAGCACCATATATGGGTATACAGGGCCAAAGGGTGGGGAGAGCATCATCAAAGCACCATATATGGGTATATAGGGCCAAAGGGTGTGGAGAGCATCATCAAAGCACCATATATGGGTATACAGGGCCAAAGGGTGGGGAGAGCATCATCAAAGCACCATATATGGGTATATAGGGCCAAGGTGTGTGGAGAGCATCATCAAAGCACCATATATGGGTATATAGGGCCAAAGGGTGTGGAGAGCATCATGAGAGCACCATATATGGGTATACAGGGCCAAGGTGTGTGGAGAGCATCATCAAAGCACCATATATGGGTATATAGGGCCAAGGTGTGTGGAGAGCATCATCAAAGCACCATATATGGGTATATAGGGCCAAGGTGTGTGGAGAGCATCATCAAAGCACCATATATGGGTATATAGGGCCAAAGGGTGTGGAGAGCATCATCAAAGCACCATATATGGGTATACAGGGCCAAAGGGTGGGGAGAGCATCATCAAAGCACCATATATTTGGTTATATAGGGCCAAGGTGTGTGGACACTATCATCAAAGCACCATATATGGGTATATAGGGCCAAAGGGTGGGGAGAGCATCATCAAAGCACCATATATGGGTATATAGGGCCAAGGTGTGTGGAGAGCATCATCAAAGCACCATATATGGGTATATAGGGCCAAAGGGTGGGGAGAGCATCATCAAAGCACCATATATGGGTATACAGGGCCAAGGTGTGTGGAGAGCATCATCAAAGCACCATATATGGGTATATAGGGCCAAAGGGTGGGGAGAGCATCATCAAAGCACCATATATGGGTATATAGGGCCAAGGTGTGGGGAGAGCATCATCAAAGCACCATATATGGGTATACAGGGCCAAAGGGTGTGGAGAGCATCATCAAAGCACCATATATGGGTATATAGGGCCAAAGGGTGGGGAGAGCATCATCAAAGCACCATATATGGGTATATAGGGCCAAGGTGTGTGGAGAGCATCATCAAAGCACCATATATGGGTATATAGGGCCAAGGTGTGTGGAGAGCATCATCAAAGCACCATATATGGGTATATAGGGCCAAAAGGTGGGGAGAGCATCATCAAAGCACCATATATGGGTATATAGGGCCAAGGTGTGTGGAGAGCATCATCAAAGCACCATATATGGGTATATAGGGCCAAAGGGTGGGGAGAGCATCATCAAAGCACCATATATGGGTATATAGGGCCAAAGGGTGTGGACAGCATCATCAAAGCACCATATATGGGTATATAGTGCAAAGGGTGGGGACAGCATCATCAAAGCACCATATATGGGTATATAGGGCCAAAGGGTGGGGAGAGCATCATCAAAGCACCATATATGGGTATATAGGGCCAAAGGGTGTGGAGAGCATCATCAAAGCACCATATATGGGTATATAGGGCCAAGGTGTGTGGAGAGCATCATCAAAGCACCATATATGGGTATACAGGGCCAAAGGGTGGGGAGAGCATCATCAAAGCACCATATATGGGTATATAGGGCCAAGGGGTGTGGAGAGCATCATCAAAGCACCATATATGGGTATATAGGGCCAAAGGGTGGGGAGAGCATCATCAAAGCACCATATATGGGTATATAGGGCCAAGGTGTGTGGAGAGCATCATCAAAGCACCATATATGGGTATATAGGGCCAAGGTGTGTGGAGAGCATCATCAAAGCACCATATATGGGTATATAGGGCCAAAGGGTGGGGAGAGCATCATCAAAGCACCATATATGGGTATATAGGGCCAAGGTGTGTGGAGAGCATCATCAAAGCACCATATATGGGTATATAGGGCCAAGGTGTGTGGAGAGCATCATCAAAGCACCATATATGGGTATATAGGGCCAAAGGGTGGGGAGAGCATCATCAAAGCACCATATATGGGTATATAGGGCCAAAGGGTGTGGAGAGCATCATCAAAGCACCATATATGGGTATATAGGGCCAAAGGGTGTGGAGAGCATCATCAAAGCACCATATATGGGTATATAGGGCCAAGGTGTGTGGAGAGCATCATCAAAGCACCATATATGGGTATATAGGGCCAAAGGGTGTGGAGAGCATCATCAAAGCACCATATATGGGTATATAGGGCCAAGGTGTGTGGAGAGCATCATCAAAGCACCATATATGGGTATATAGGGCCAAAGGGTGGGGAGAGCATCATCAAAGCACCATATATGGGTATATAGGGCCAAAGTGTGTGGAGAGCATCATCAAAGCACCATATATGGGTATATAGGGCCAAAGGGTGGGGAGAGCATCATCAAAGCACCATATATGGGTATATAGGGCCAAAGGGTGGGGAGAGCATCATCAAAGCACCATATATGGGTATATAGGGCCAAGGTGTGTGGAGAGCATCATCAAAGCACCATATATGGGTATATAGGGCCAAAGGGTGGGGAGAGCATCATCAAAGCACCATATATGGGTATATAGGGCCAAGGTGTGTGGAGAGCATCATCAAAGCACCATATATGGGTATATAGGGCCAAAGGGTGGGGAGAGCATCATCAAAGCACCATATATGGGTATATAGGGCCAAGGTGTGTGGAGAGCATCATCAAAGCACCATATATGGGTATATAGGGCCAAAGGGTGGGGAGAGCATCATCAAAGCACCATATATGGGTATATAGGGCCAAGGTGTGGGGAGAGCATCATCAAAGCACCATATATGGGTATATAGGGCCAAAGGGTGGGGAGAGCATCATCAAAGCACCATATATGGGTATATAGGGCCAAAGGGTGTGGAGAGCATCATCAAAGCACCATATATGGGTATATAGGGCCAAAGGGTGGAGAGCATCATCAAAGCACCATATATGGGTATATAGGGCCAAGGTGTGTGGACAGCATCATCAAAGCACCATATATGGGTATATAGGGCCAAAGGGTGGGGAGAGCATCATCAAAGCACCATATATGGGTATATAGGGCCAAGGTGTGTGGAGAGCATCATCAAAGCACCATATATGGGTATATAGGGCCAAGGGTGGGGAGAGCATCATCAAAGCACCATATATGGGTATATAGGGCCAAAGGGTGTGGAGAGCATCATCAAAGCACCATATATGGGTATATAGGGCCAAAGGGTGTGGAGAGCATCATCAAAGCACCATATATGGGTATATAGGGCCAAAGTGTGTGGAGAGCATCATCAAAGCACCATATATGGGTATATAGGGCCAAGGTGTGGAGAGCATCATCAAAGCACCATATATGGGTATATAGGGCCAAAGGGTGGGGAGAGCATCATCAAAGCACCATATATGGGTATATAGGGCCAAAGGGTGGGGAGAGCATCATCAAAGCACCATATATGGGTATATAGGGCCAAGGGGGGGGAGAGAATCATCAAAGCACCATATATGGGTATATAGGGCCAAAGGGTGTGGAGAGCATCATCAAAGCACCATATATGGGTATATAGGGCCAAGGTGTGTGGAGAGCATCATCAAAGCACCATATATGGGTATATAGGGCCAAAGGGTGGGGAGAGCATCATCAAAGCACCATATATGGGTATATAGGGCCAAGGTGTGTGGAGAGCATCATCAAAGCACCATATATGGGTATATAGGGCCAAAGGGTGGGGAGAGCATCATCAAAGCACCATATATGGGTATATAGGGCCAAGGTGTGTGGAGAGCATCATCAAAGCACCATATATGGGTATATAGGGCCAAAGGGTGGGGAGAGCATCATCAAAGCACCATATATGGGTATATAGGGCCAAGGTGTGTGGAGAGCATCATCAAAGCACCATATATGGGTATATAGGGCCAAGGTGTGTGGAGAGCATCATCAAAGCACCATATATGGGTATATAGGGCCAAAGGGTGTGGAGAGCATCATCAAAGCACCATATATGGGTATATAGGGCCAAGGTGTGTGGAGAGCATCATCAAAGCACCATATATGGGTATATAGGGCAAAGGTGTGGAGAGCATCATCAAAGCACCATATATGGGTATATAGGGCCAAGGTGTGTGGAGAGCATCATCAAAGCACCATATATGGGTATATAGGGCCAAAGGGTGGGGAGAGCATCATCAAAGCACCATATATGGGTATATAGGGCCAAAGGGTGGGGAGAGCATCATCAAAGCACCATATATGGGTATATAGGGCCAAGGTGTGGGGAGAGCATCATCAAAGCACCATATATGGGTATATAGGGCCAAAGGGTGTGGAGAGCATCATCAAAGCACCATATATGGGTATATAGGGCCAAGGTGTGTGGAGAGCATCATCAAAGCACCATATATGGGTATATAGGGCCAAAGGTGTGTGGAGAGCATCATCAAAGCACCATATATGGGTATATAGGGCCAAGGTGTGGGGAGAGCATCATCAAAGCACCATATATGGGTATATATGGCCAAAGGGTGGGGAGAGCATCATCAAAGCACCATATATGGGTATATAGGGCCAAGGTGTGTGGAGAGCATCATCAAACCACCATATATGCTGTAAAGGGCCAAAGGGTGGGGAGAGCATCATCAAAGCACCATATATGGGTATATAGGGCCAAGGTGTGTGGAGAGCATCATCAAAGCACCATATATGGGTATATAAGGGCCAAAGGGTGGGGAGAGCATCATCAAAGCACCATATATGGGTATATAGGGCCAAGGTGTGTGGAGAGCATCATCAAAGCACCATATATGGGTATATAGGGCCAAGGTGTGTGGAGAGCATCATCAAAGCACCATATATGGGTATATAGGGCCAAGGTGTGGGGAGAGCATCATCAAAGCACCATATATGGGTATACAGGGCCAAGGTGTGTGGAGAGCATCATCAAAGCACCATATATGGGTATATAGGGCCAAAGGGTGGGGAGAGCATCATCAAAGCACCATATATGGGTATATAGGGCCAAGGTGTGTGGAGAGCATCATCAAAGCACCATATATGGGTATATAGGGCCAAAGGGTGAGAGCATCATCAAAGCACCATATATGGGTATATAGGGCCAAGGTGTGTGGAGGGCATCATCAAAGCACCATATATGGGTATATAGGGCCAAAGGGTGGGGAGAGCATCATCAAAGCACCATATATGGGTATATAGGGCCAAGGTGTGTGGAGAGCATCATCAAAGCACCATATATGGGTATATAGGGCCAAAGGGTGGGGAGAGCATCATCAAAGCACCATATATGGGTATATAGGGCCAAGGTGTGTGGAGAGCATCATCAAAGCACCATATATGGGTATATAGGGCCATAGGGTGGGGAGAGCAGCATCAAAGCACCATATATGGGTATATAGGGCCAAAGGGTGGGGAGAGCATCATCAAAGCACCATATATGGGTATATAGGGCCAAGGTGTGTGGAGAGCATCATCAAAGCACCATATATGGGTATATAGGGCCAAAGGGTGGGGAGAGCATCATCTAACCAACTTATATGGGCATATAGGGACAAAGGGTGGGGAGTGCATCAACAAACCACCATACATGGGTCTATTGGGCCAAAGGGTGTGGAAAGCATCATCAAACCACCATTTATGTGTATATAGGGCCAAAGGCTGGGGACACCATCAACAAACCACCATATATGGGTATATAGGGCCAAGGTGTGTGGAGAGCATCATCAAAGCACCATATATGGGTATATAGGGCCAAAGGGTGTGGAGAGCATCATCAAAGCACCATATATGGGTATATAGGGCCAAAGGGTGGGGAGAGCATCATCAAAGCACCATATATGGGTATATAGGGCCAAAGGTGGGGAGAGCATCATCAAACCACCATATATGGGCATATAGGGCCAAAGGGTGGGGAGAGCATCATCAAAGCACCATATATGGGTATATAGGGCCAAAGTGTGTGGAGAGCATCATCAAAGCACCATATATGGGTATATAGGGCCAAGGTGTGGAGAGCATCATCAAAGCACCATATATGGGTATATAGGGCCAAAGGGTGGGGAGAGCATCATCAAAGCACCATATATGGGTATATAGGGCCAAGGTGTGTGGAGAGCATCATCAAAGCACCATATATGGGTATATAGGGCAAAGGGTGTGGAGAGCATCATCAAAGCACCATATATGGGTATATAGGGCCAAAGGGTGGGGAGAGCATCATCAAAGCACCATATATGGGTATATAGGGCCAAGGTGTGTGGAGAGCATCATCAAAGCACCATATATGGGTATATAGGGCCAAAGGGTGGGGAGAGCATCATCAAAGCACCATATATGGGTATACAGGGCCAAAGGGTGGGGAGAGCATCATCAAAGCACCATATATGGGTATATAGGGCCAAAGGGTGGGGAGAGCATCATCAAAGCACCATATATGGGTATATAGGGCCAAAGGGTGGGGAGAGCATCATCAAAGCACCATATATGGGTATATAGGGCCAAAGGGTGTGGAGAGCATCATGAGAGCACCATATATGGGTATACAGGGCCAAGGTGTGTGGACAGTATCATCAAACACCATATATGGATACACAGGGCCAAAGGGTGGGGAGAGCATCATCAAAGAACCATATATGGGTATAAAGGGCCAAGGTGTGTGTAGAGCTTCATCAAAGCACCATATATGGGTATACAGGGCCAAAGGGTGGGGAGAGCATCATCAAAGCACCATATATGGGTATATAGGGCCAAGGTGTGTGGAGAGCATCATCAAAGCACCATATATGGGTATACAGGGCCAAAGGGTGGGGAGAGCATCATCAAAGCACCATATATGGGTATATAGGGCCAAAGGGTGGGGAGAGCATCATCAAAGCACCATATATGGGTATATAGGGCCAAAGGGTGGGGAGAGCATCATCAAAGCACCATATATGGGTATATAGGGCCAAGGGTGGGGAGAGCATCATCAAAGCACCATATATGGGTATATAGGGCCAAAGGGTGGGGAGAGCATCATCAAAGCACCATATATGGGTATACAGGGCCAAGGTGTGTGGAGAGTATCATCAAAGCACCATATATGGGTATATAGGGCCAAAGGGTGTGGAGAGCATCATCAAAGCACCATATATGGGTATACAGGGCCAAAGGGTGGGGAGAGCATCATCAAAGCACCATATATGGGTATATAGGGCCAAGGTGTGTTGAGCATCATCAAAGAACCATATATGGGTATACAGGGCCAAGGTGTGTGGAGTGCATCATCAAAGAACCATATATGGGTATACAGGGCCAAAGGGTGGGGAGAGCATCATGAAAGCACCATATGGGTATACAGGGCCAAGGTGTGGGGAGAGCATCATCAAAGCACCATATATGGGTATATAGGGCCAAAGGGTGGGGAGAGCATCATCAAAGCACCATATATGGGTATACAGGGCCAAGGTGTGTGGAGAGCATCATCAAAGCACCATATATGGGTATATAGGGCCAAAGGGTGGGGAGAGCATCATCAAAGCACCATATATGGGTATATAGGGCCAAGGTGTGTGGACAGCATCATCAAAGCACCATATATGGGTATATAGGGCCAAAGGGTGGGGAGAGCATCATCAAAGCACCATATATGGGTATATAGGGCCAAGGTGTGTGGAGAGCATCATCAAAGCACCATATATGGGTATACAGGGCCAAAGGGTGGGGAGAGCATCATCAAAGCACCATATATGGGTATATAGGGCCAAAGGGTGGGGAGAGCATCATCAAAGCACCATATATGGGTATACAGGGCCAAAGGGTGGGGAGAGCATCATCAAAGCACCATATATGGGTATACAGGGCCAAAGGGTGGGGAGAGCATCATCAAAGCACCATATATGGGTATACAGGGCCAAGGTGTGTGGAGAGCATCATCAAAGCACCATATATGGGTATATAGGGCCAAGGGTGGGGAGAGCATCATCAAAGCACCATATATGGGTATACAGGGCCAAGGTGTGTGGACAGTATCATCAAAGCACCATATATGGGTATACAGGGCCAAGGTGTGTGGAGAGCATCATCAAAGCACCATATATGGGTATATAGGGCCAAAGGGTGGGGAGAGCATCATCAAAGCACCATATATGGGTATACAGGGCCAAAGGGTGTGGAGAGCATCATCAAAGCACCATATATGGGTATACAGGGCCAAAGGGTGGGGAGAGCATCATCAAAGCACCATATATGGGTATATAGGGCCAAGGTGTGTGGAGAGCATCATCAAAGCACCATATATGGGTATATAGGGCCAAAGGGTGGGGAGAGCATCATCAAAGCACCATATATGGGTATACAGGACCAAGGTGTGTGGACAGTATCATCAAAGCACCATATATGGGTATATAGGGCCAAAGGGTGGGGAGAGCATCATCAAAGCACCATATATGGGTATATAGGGCCAAGGTGTGTGGAGAGCATCATCAAAGCACCATATATGGGTATATAGGGCCAAAGGGTGGGGAGAGCATCATCAAAGCACCATATATGGGTATACAGGGCCAAGGTGTGTGGACAGTATCATCAAAGCACCATATATGGGTATATAATGCCAAAGGGTGGGGAGAGCATCATCAAAGCACCATATATGGGTATACAGGGCCAAAGGGTGGGGAGAGCATCATCAAAGCACCATATATGGGTATATAGGGCCAAGGTGTGTGGAGAGTATCATCAAACAACCATATATGGGTATAAATTGCCAAAGTGTGGGGACAGCATCATCAAAGCACCATATATGGGTATAGAGGGCCAATGGGTGGGGAGAGCATCATCAAAGCACCATATATGGGTATATAGGGCCAAAGGGTGGGGAGAGCATCATCAAAGAACCATATATGGGTATAAAGGGCCAAGGTGTGTGTAGAGCCTCATCAAAGCACCATATATGGGTATATAGGGCCAAAGGGTGGGGAGAGCATCATCAAAGCACCATATATGGGTATACAGGGCCAAAGGGTGGGGACAGCATCATCAAAGCACCATATATGGGTATATAGGGCCAAGGTGTGTGGAGAGCATCATCAAAGCACCATATATGGGTATATAGGGCCAAAGGGTGGGGAGAGCATCATCAAAGCACCATATATGGGTATATAGGGCCAAGGTGTGTGGAGAGCATCATCAAAGCACCATATATGGGTATATAGGGCCAAAGGGTGTGGAGAGCATCATCAAAGCACCATATATGGGTATATAGGGCCAAGGTGTGTGGAGAGCATCATCAAAGCACCATATATGGGTATATAGGGCCAAAGGGTGGGGAGAGCATCATCAAAGCACCATATATGGGTATATAGGGCCAAGGTGTGGGGAGAGCATCATCAAAGCACCATATATGGGTATATAGGGCCAAAGGGTGGGGAGAGCATCATCAAAGCACCATATATGGGTATATAGGGCCAAAGGGTGGGGAGAGCATCATCAAAGCACCATATATGGGTATATAGGGCCAAAGTGTGTGGACAGCATCATCAAAGCACCATATATGGGTATATAGGGCCAAAGGGTGGGGAGAGCATCATCAAAGCACCATATATGGGTATATAGGGCCAAAGGGTGGGGAGAGCATCATCAAAGCACCATATATGGGTATATAGGGCCAAGGTGTGTGGAGAGCATCATCAAAGCACCATATATGGGTATATAGGGCCAAAGGGTGGGGAGAGCATCATCAAAGCACCATATATGGGTATATAGGGCCAAAGGGTGTGTAGAGCATCATCAAAGCACCATATATGGGTATATAGGGCCAAAGGGTGGGGAGAGCATCATCAAAGCACCATATATGGGTATATAGGGCCAAGGTGTGTGGAGAGCATCATCAAAGCACTATATATGGGTATATAGGGCCAAAGAGTTTGGAGAGCATCATCAAAGCACCATATATGGGTATATAAAGCAAAGGTGGGTGGAGAGCATCATCAAAGCACCATATATGGGTATGTAGGCCCAAAAGTTGGGGAGCGCATCATCAAAGCACCATATATGGGTATATAGGGCCAAAGGGTGTGGAGAGCATCATCAAAGCACCATATATGGGTATATATGGCCAAAGGGTGGGGAGAGCATCATCAAAGCACCATATATGGGTATACAGGGCCAAAGGGTGGGGAGAGCATCATCAAAGCACCATATATGGGTATATAGGGGCAAGGTGTGTGGAGAGCATCATCAAACCACCATATATGGGTATATAGGGCCAAAGGGTGGGGAGAGCATCATCAAAGAACCATATATGGGTATATAGGGCAAAAGGGTGGGGAGAGCATCATCAAAGCACCATATATGGGTATACAGGGCCAAAGGGTGGGGAGAGCATCATCAAAGCACCATATATGGGCATATAGGGCCAAGGTGTGTGGAGAGCATCATCAAAGCACCATATATGGGTATACAGGGCCAAAGGGTGGGGAGAGCATCATCAAAGCACCATATATGGGTATATAGGGCCAAAGGGTGGGGAGAGCCTCATCAAAGCACCATATATGGGTATACAGGGCCAAAGGGTGGGGAGGACATCATCAAAGCACCATATATTTGGTTATATAGGGCCAAGGTGTGTGGACACTATCATCAAAGCACGATATATGGGTATTACAGGGCCCAAAGGGTGGGGAGAGCATCATCAAAGCACCATATATGGGTATATAGGGCCAAGGTGTGTGGAGAGCATCATCAAAGCACCATATATGGGTATATAGGGCCAAAGGGTGGGGAGAGCATCATCAAAGCACCATATATGGGTATATAGGGCCAAAGTGGCCAAAGGGTGTGGAGAGCATCATCAAAGCACCATATATGGGTATATAGGGCCAAAGGGTGGGGAGAGCATCATCAAAGCACCATCTATGGGTATACAGGGCCAAAGGGTGGGGAGAGCATCATCAAAGCACCATATATGGGTATATATGGCCAAGTTGTGTGGAAAGTATCATGAAAGCAGCATATATGGGTACATAGGGCCAAAGGGTCGGGAGAGCAGCATCAAACCACCATATATCGGTATATAGGGCCAAGGTGTGTGGAGAGCATCATCAAAGCACCATATATTTGTATACCGGGCCAAAGGGTGGGGAGAGCATCATCAAAGCACCATCTATCGGTATATAGGGCCAAGGTGTGTGGAGAGCATCACTTCAAGAACCATATATGGGTATACAGAGCCAAAGGGTGGGGAGAGCATCATCAAAGGACCATATTTGGGTACATACGGCCAGGGTGGGTGGAGAGCATCATCAAACCACCATATATGGGTATATACGGCCAATTGGTGGGGAGAGCATCATCAAAGCACCATATATGGGTATATAGGGCCAAGGTGTGTGGAGAGCATCATCAAAGAACCATATATGGGTATACAGGCCCAAAAGGGTGGGGAGAGCATCATCAAAGGACCATATTTGGGTATATACGGCCAGGGTGGGTGGAGAGGATCATCAAACCACCATATATGGGTATATAGGGCCAATTGGTGGGGAGAGCATCATCCAAGCACTATATATGGGTATAAAGGGCCAAGGTGTGTGAAAAGTATCATCAAAGCACCATATATGGGTATATAGGGCCAAAGGGAGGGGAGAGCATCATCACAGCACCATATATGGGTATACAGTCCCAAAGGGTGGGGAGAGCATCATCAAAGCACTATATATGGGTATTTAGGGACAAGGTGTGTGTAGAGCATCATCAAAGCACTATATATGGGTATATAGGGCCAAAGGGTGGGGAGAGCATCATCAAAGCACCATATATGGGTATATAGGGCCAAGGTGTGTGGACAGCATCATCAAAGCACCATATATGGGTATACAGGGCCAAAGAGTGGGGAGAGCATCATCCACCATATAGGGGTATATAGCGCCAAGGTGTGTGGAGAGCATCATCAGAGAACCATATATGGGTATACAGGGCCAAAGGGTGGGGAGAGCATCATCAAAGGACCATATTTGGGTACATAAGGACAGGGTGGGTGGAGAGGATCATCAAACCACGATATATGGGTATATAGGGCCAATTGGTGGGGAGAGCATCATCCAAGTACTATATATGGGTATAAATAGCCAAGGTGTGTGGAAAGTATCATGAAAGCACCATATATGGGTATACCGGGCCAAAGGGTGGGGAGAGCATCATCAAAGCACCATCTATGGGTATATAGGGCCAAGGTGTGTGGAGAGCATCATCAAAGCACCATATATGGGTATATAGGGCCAAGGTGTGTGGAGAGCATCATCAAACCACCATATATGGGTATATAGGGCCAATTGGTGGGGAGAGCAAAAACAAAGCACCATGTATGGGTATATAGGGCCAAGGTGTGTGGAGAGCATCATCAAAGCACCATATATGGGTATATAGGGCCAATTGATGGGGAGAGCATCATCAAACACCATATACGGGTATATAGGGCCAAGGTGTGTGGAGAGCATCATCAAAGCACCATATATGGGTATAAAGGGCCAAGGTTTGTGGACAGTATCACCAAAGAACCATATATGGGTATACAGGCCCAAAAGGGTGGGGAGAGCATCATCAAAAGACCATATTTGGGTATATACGGCCAGGGTGGGTGGAGAGGATCATCAAACCACGATATATGGGTATATACGGCCAATTGGTGGGGAGAGCATCATCCAAGTACTATATATGGGTATAAATAGCCAAGGTGTGTGGAAAGTATCATGAAAGCACCATATATGGGTATATAGGGCCAAAGGGTGGGGAGAGCATCATCAAAGCACCATCTTTGGGTATATAGGGCCAAGGTGGGTGGAGAGAATCATCAAACCACAATATATGGGTATATAGGGCCAATTGGTGGGGAGAGCAAAAACAAAGCACCATGTATGGGTATATAGGGCCAAGGTGTGTGGAGAGCATCATCAAAGCACCATATATGGGTATATAGGGCCAATTGGTGGGGAGAGCATCATCAAAGCACCATATATGGGTATATAGGGCCAAGGTGTGTGGAGAGCATCATCAAAGTACCATATATGGGTATATAGGGCCAAGGTTTGTGGAGAGGATCATCAAAGCACCATATATGGGTATATAGGGCCAAAGGGTGGGGAGAGCATCATCAAACCACCATATATGGGTATATAATGCCAAAGGCTGTGGAGAGCATCATCAAACCACCATATATGGGTATAGAGGGCCAAAGGGTGGGGAGAGCATCATCAAAGCACCATATATGGGTATATAGACCAAGGTGTGTGGAGAGCATCATCAAAGCACCATATATGGGAATATAGGGCCAAAGGGTGGGGAGAGCATCATCAAAGCACCATATATGGGTATATAGGGCCAAAGGGTGGGGAGAGCATCATCAAAGCACCATATATGGGTATATAATGCCAAAGGTTGGGGAGAGCATCATCAAAACACCATATATGGGCATATAGCGCCAAAAGGTGGGGAGAGCATCAACAAAACACCATATATGGGTATATAACGCCAAAGGTTTGGGAGAGCATCATGAAACCACCGTATATGGGCATATAGCGCCAAAGGGTGGGGAGAGCATCAACAAACCACCATATATGGGCATATAGCGCCAAAGGGTGGGGAGAGCATCATCAAAGCACCATATATGGGTATATAGGGCCAAGCTGTGTAGAGGATCATCAAAGCACCATATATGGGTATATAGGGCCAAGGTGTGTGGAGAGCATCATCAAAGCACCATATATGGGTATATAGGGCCAAAGGGTGGGGAGAGCATCATGAAAGCACCATATATGGGTATATAGGGCCAAAGGGTGGGGAGAGCATCATCAAAGCACCATATATGGGTATATATGGCCAAGTTGTGTGGAAAGTATCATGAAAGCAGCATATATGGGTACATAGGGCCAAAGGGTGGGGAGAGCATCATCAAAGCACCATATATGGGTATATATAGGCCAAGGTGTGTGGAGAGCATCATCAAAGCACCATATATAGGTATATAGGGCCAAAGGGTGGGGAGAGCATCAACAAACCACCATATATGGGTATATAGGGCCAAGGTGTGTGGAGAGCATCATGAAAGAACCATATATGGGTATATAGCGCCAAAGGGTGGGGAGAGCATCATCAAAGCACCATATATGGGTATATAGGGCCAAAGGGTGGGGTGAGCATCATCAAACCACCATATATGGGTATATAGGGCCAAAGGGTGGGGAGAGCATCATCAAACCACCATATATGGGTATATAATGCCAAGGTGTGTGGAGAGCATCATCAAACCACCATATATGCTGTAAAGGGCCAAAGGGTGGGGGGAGCACCAATAAACCACCATATATGGGTATATAGGGCCAAGGTGTGGGGAGAGCATCATCAAAGCACCATATATGGGTATATAGGGCCAAAGGGTGGGGAGAGCATCATCAAAGCACCATATATGGGTATATAGGGCCAAGGTGTGTGGAGAGCATCAACAAACCACCATATATGGGTATATAGGGCAAAAGGGTGGGGAGAGTATGATCAAACCACCATATATGGGTATATAGGGCCAATGGTTGCGGAGAGCATCAACAAAGCACCATATATAGGCAAATAGGGCCGAAGGGTAAGGAGAGCATCATGAGAGCACCATATATGGGTATACAAGGCCAAAGGGTGGGGAGAGCATCATCAAAGCAACATATATGGGTATATTGGGCAAAGGTATGTGGAGAGCATCATCAAAACCCTATATATGGGAATATAGAGCTAAAGGGTGGGGAGACCATCAAATCACCATATATGGGTATATAGGGCCAAGGTGTGTGGAGAGCATCATCAAACCACCATATATGGGTATATAGGGCTGAAGAGTGGGGAGACCATCATCAAACCACCATATATGGGTATACAGGGCCAAGGTGTGTGGAGTGCATCATCAAAGAACCATATATGGGTATACAGGGCCAAAGGGTGGGGAGAGCATCATCAAAGCACCATATACGGGTATAGAGGGCCAAAGGGTGGGGACAGCATCATCAAAGCACCATATATGGGTATACAGGGCCAAAGGGTGGGGAGAGCATCATCAAAGCACCTTATATGGGTATACAGGGCCCAGGTGTGTGGACAGTATCATCAAACACCATATATAGCTATATAGGGCCAAAGGGTGGGGAGACCATCAGCAAAGCACCATATATGGGTATACAGGGCCAAAGGGTGGGGAGAGCATCATCAAAGCACCATATATGGGTATACAAGGCCAAAGGGTGGGGAGAGCATCATCAAAGCACCATATATGGGTATACAGGACCAAAGGGTGGGGAGAGCATCATCAAAGCACCATATATGGGTATACAGGGCCAAAGGGTGTGGAGAGCATCATGAGAGCACCATATATGGGTATACAGGTCCAACGTGTGTGGACAGTATCATTAAAGCACCATATATTGGTATACAGGGCCAAAGGGTGGGGAGAGCATCATCAAAGCACCATATATGGGTATATAGGGCCAAGGTGTGTGGAGAGCATCATCAAAGAACCATATATGGGTATACAGGGCCAAAGGGTGGGGAGAGCATCATCAAAGCACCATATACGGGTATAGAGGGCCAAAGGGTGAGGACAGCATCATCTAAGCACCGTATATGGGTATACGGGGCCAAAGGGTGGGGAGAGCATCATCAAAGCACCATATATGGGTATATAGGGCCAAAGGGTGTGGACAGTATCATCAAACACCATATATGGATACACAGGGCCAAAGGGTGGGGAGAGCATCATCAAAGAACCATATATGGGTATATACGGCAGACATAGGTGTGGTGGAGAGCATTTGTACATCAAAGAACCATATATGGGTATGTAGGGCCAAAGGGTGGGGAGAGCATCATCAAACACCATATATGGCTATATAGGGCCAAAGGGTGGGGAGAGCATCATCAAAGCACCATATATGGGTATATAGGGCCAAGGTGTGTGGAGAGCATCATCAAAGCACCATATATGGGTATAGAGGGCCAAAGGGTGGGGAGAGCATCATCAAAGCACCATATATGGGTATATAGGGCCAATTGGTGGGGAGAGCATCATCAAAGCACCATATATGGGTATATAGGGCCAAAGGGTGGGGAGAGCATCATCAAAGCACCATATATGGGTATATACGGCCAAGGTGTGTGGAGAGCATCATCAAAGCACCATATATGGGTATACAGGGCCAAGGTGTGTGGAGAGCATCATCAAAGCACCATATATGGGTTTACAGGGCCAAAGGGTGTGGAGAGCATCATGAGAGCACCATATATGGGTATACAGGGCCAAGGTGTGTGGACAGTATCATCAAAGCACCATATATGGGTATACAGGGCCAAAGGGTGGGGAGAGCATCATCAAAGAACCATATATGGGTATAAAGGGCCAAGGTGTGTGGACAGTATCATCAAAGCACCATATATGGGTATAAAGGGCCAAGGTGTGTGTAGAGCTTCATCAAAGCACCATATATGGGTATACAGGGCCAAAGGGTGGGGAGAGCATCATCAAAGCACCATATATGGGTATATAGGGCCAAGGTGGGTGGAGAGCATCATCAAAGCACCATATATGGGTATATAGGGCCAAAGGGTGGGGAGAGCATCATCAAAGCAGTATATATGGGTATATAGGGCCAAGGTGTGTGGAGAGCATCATCAAAGCACCATATATGGGTATACAGGGCCAAAGGGTGGGGAGAGCATCATCAAAGCACCATATATGGGTATATAGGGCCAAGGTGTGTGGAGAGCATCATCAAAGCACCATATATGGGTATACAGGGCCAAAGGGTGGGGAGAGCATCATCAAAGGACCATATATGGGTATATAGGGCCAAGGTGTGTGGAGAGCATCATCAAAGCACCATATATGGGTATATAGGGCCAAAGGGTGGGGAGAGCATCATCAAAGCACCATATATGGGTATACAGGGCCAAGGTGTGTGGACAGTATCATCAAAGCACCATATATGGGTATATAGGGCCAAAGGGTGTGGAGAGCATCATCAAAGCACCATATATGGGTATATAGGGCCAAGGTGTGTGGAGAGCATCATCAAAGCACCATATATGGGTATACAGGGCCAAAGGGTGGGGAGAGCATCATCAAAGCACCATATATGGGTACATACGGCCAAGGTGTGTGGAGAGCATCATCAAACCACCATATATGGTTATATAGGGCCAAAGGGTGGGGAGAGCATCATCAAACCACCATATATGGGTATATAGGGCCAAAGGGTGGGGAGAGCATCATCAAAGCACCATATATTTGGTTATATAGGGCCAAGGTGTGTGGACACTATCATTAAAGCACCATATATGGGTATATAGGGCCAAGGTGTGTGGAGTGAATCATCAAAGAACCATATATGGGTATACAGGGCCAAGGTGTGTGGACAGTATCATCAAAGCACCATATATGGGTATACAGGGCCAAAGGGTGGGGAGAGCATCATCAAAGCACCATATATGGGTATATAGGGCCAGGTTGTGCGGAGAGCATCATCAAACAACCATATATGGGTAAACAGGGCCAAAGGGTGGGGAGAGCATCATCAAAGCACCATATATGGGTATATAGGGCCAAGGTGTGTGGAGATCATCATCAAAGCACCATATATGGGTATATAGGGCCAAAGGGTGGGGAGAGCATCATGAAAGCACCATATATGGGTATTCAGGGCCAAGGTGTGTGGAGTGCATCATCAAAGAACCATATATGGGTATACAGGGCCAAAGGGTGGGGAGAGCATCATGAAAGCACCATATATGGGTATATAGGGCCAAGGTGTGTGGAGAGCATCATCAAAGCACCATATATGGGTATATAGGGCCAATGGGTGGGGAGAGCATCATCAAAGCACCATATATTTGGTTATATAGGGCCAAGGTGTGTGGACACTATCATCAAAGCACCATATATGGGTATATAGGGCCAAGGTGTGTGGAGTGCATCATCAAAGAACCATATATGGGTATACAGGGCCAAGGTGTGTGGAGAGCATCATCAAAGCACCATATATGGGTATACAGGGCCAAAGGGTGGGGAGAGCATCATCAAAGCACCATATTTGGGTACATACAGCCAGGGTGGGTGGAGAGCATCATCAAAGCACCATATATGGGTATATAGGGCCAAGGTGTGTGAAGAGCATCATCAAAGCACCATATATGGGTATATAGGGCCAAAGGGTGGGAGAGCATCATCAAAGCACCATATATGGGTATATAGGGCCAAAGGGTGGGGAGAGCATCATCAAAGCACCATATATGGGTATACAGGGCCAAAGGGTGGGGAGAGCATCATCAAAGCACCATATATGGGTATATAGGGCCAAGGTGTGTTGAGAGCATCATCAAAGCACCATATATGGGTATATAGGGCCAAAGGGTGGGGAGAGCATCATCAAAGCACCATATATGGGTATATAGGGCCAAGGTGTGTGGAGAGCATCATCAAAGCACCATATATGGGTATACAGGGCCAAAGGGTGGGGAGAGCATCATCAAAGCACCATATATGGGTATATAGGGCCAAGGTGTGTGGAGTGCATCATCAAAGAACCATATATGGGTATACAGGGCCAAAGGGTGGGGAGAGCATCATGAAAGCACCATATATGGGTATACAATGCCAAGGTGTGTGGACCGTATCATCAAAGCACCATATATGGGTATATAGGGCCAAAGGGTGGGGAGAGCATCATCAAAGCACCATATATGGGTATAAAGGGCCAAGGTGTGTGGACAGTATCATCAAAGCACCATATATGGGTATATAGGGCCAAAGGGTGGGGAGAGCATCATCAAAGCACCATATATGGGTATATAGGGCCAAGGTGTGTGGAGAGCATCATCAAAGCACCATATATGGGTATATAGGGCCAAAGGGTGTGGAGAGCATCATGAGAGCACCATATATGGGTATACAGGGCCAAGGTGTGTGGACAGTATCATCAAACACCATATATGGATACACAGGGCCAAAGGGTGGGGAGAGCATCATCAAAGCACCATATATGGGTATATAGGGCCAAGGTGTGTGGAGAGCATCATCAAAGCACCATATATGGGTATAAAGGGCCAAGGTGTGTGGAGAGCATCATCAAAGCACCATATATGGGTATACAGGGCCAAAGGGTGGGGAGAGCATCATCAAAGGACCATATTTGGATACATACGGCCAGGGTGGCTGGAGAGCATCATCAAACCACCATATATGGGTATATAGGGCCAATTGGTGGGGAGAGCATCATCCAAGTACTATATATGGGTATAAATAGCCAAGGTGTGTGGAAAGTATCATGAAAGCACCATATATGGGTATACCGGGCCAAAGGGTGGGGAGAGCATCATCAAAGCACCATCTTTGGGTATATAGGGCCAAGGTGGGTGGAGAGAATCATCAAACCACAATATATGGGTATATAGGGCCAATTGGTGGGGAGAGCAAAAACAAAGCACCATATATGGGTATATAGGGCCAAAGGGTGGGGAGAGCATCATCAAAGCACCATATATGGGTATATAGGGCCAATTGGTGGGGAGAGCATCATCAAACACCATATATGGGTATATAGGGCCAAGGTGTGTGGAGAGCATCATCAAAGCACCATATATGGGTATAAAGGGCCAAGGTGTGTGGACAGTATCATCAAAGAACCATATATGGGTATATAGGGCCAAAGGGTGGGGAGAGCATCATCAAAGCACCATATATGGGTATATAGGGCCAGGGTGGGTGGAGAGGATCATCAAACCACCATATATGGGTATATAGGGCCAATTGGTGGGGAGAGCATCATCAAAGCACCATATATGGGTATAAAGGGCCAAGGTGTGTGGAGAGGATCATCAAAGCACCATATATGGGTATATAGGGCCAAGGTGTGTGGAGAGCATCATCAAAGCACCATATATGGGTATACAGGGCCAAAGGGTGGGGAGAGCATCATCAAAGCACTATATATGGGTATATAGGGCCAAGGTGTGTGGAGAGCATCATCAAAGCACCATATATGGGTATAGAGGGCCAAAGGGTGGGGAGAGCATCATCAAAGGACCATATTTGGATACATACGGCCAGGGTGGCTGGAGAGCATCATCAAACCACCATATATGGGTATACAGGGCCAAAGGGTGGGGAGAGCATCATCAAAGCACCATATATGGGTATACAGGGCCAAGGTGTGTGGAGTGCATCATCAAAGAACTATATATGGGTATACAGGGCCAAAGGGTGGGGAGAGCATCATCAAAGGACCATATTTGGATACATACGGCCAGGGTGGCTGGAGAGCATCATCAAACCACCATATATGGGTATATAGGGCCAATTGGTGGGGAGAGCATCATCAAAGCACCATATATGGGTATATAGGGCCAATTGGTGGGGAGAGCATCATCAAAGCACCATATATGGGTATATAGGGCCAAGGTGTGTGGAGAGCATCATCAAAGCACCATATATGGGTATGTAGGGCCAAGGTGTGTGGAGAGCATCATCAAAGCACCATATATGGGTATATAGGGCCAATTGGTGCGGAGAGCATCATCAAACACCATATATGGGTATATAGGGCCAATTGGTGCGGAGAGCATCATCAAACACCATATATGGGTATATAGGGCCAAGGTGTGAGGAGAGCATCATCAAAGAACCATATATGGGTATACAGGCCCAAAAGGGTGGGGAGAGCATCATCAAAGGACCATATATGGGTATACAGGGCTAACGGGTGAGGAGAGCATCATCAAACGACCATATTTGGGTACATACGGCCAGTGTGGGTGGAGAGCATTATCAAACCACCATATATGGGTATCTAGAGCCAATTGGTGGGGAGAGCATCATCAAAGCACCATATATGGGTATACAGGGCCAAGGTGTGTGGACATTATCATCAAAGAACCATATATGGGTATATAGGGCCAAAGGGTGGGGAGAGCATCATCAAAGAACCATATATGGGTATAAAGGGCCAAGGTGTGTGGAGTGCATCATCAAAGAACCATATATGGGTATACAGGGCCAAAGGGTGGGGAGAGCATCATCAAAGGACCATATTTGGGTACATACGGCCAGGGTGGGTGGAGAACATCATGAAACCACCATATATCGGTACATAGGGCCAATTGGTGGGGAGAGCATCATCCAAGTACTATATATGGGTATAAATAGCCAAGGTGTGTGGAAAGTATCATGAAAGCACCATATATGGTTACATAGGGCCAAAGGGTGGGGAGAGCATCATCAAACCACCATATATGGGTATATAGGGCCAAGCTGTGTGGAGAGCATCATCAAAGAACCATATATGGGTATACAGGGCTAACGGGTGAGGAGAGCATCATCAAAGCACCAAATATGGGTATACCGGGCCAAAGGGTGGGGAGAGCATCATCAAAGCACTATATATGGGTATAAAGGGCCAAGCTGTGTGGAGAGCATCATCAAAGAACCATATTTGGGTACATACGGCCAGGGTGGGTGGAGAGCATCATCAAACCACCATATATGTGTATCTAGAGCCAATTGGTGGGGAGAGCATCATCAATGCACTATATATGGGTATAAAGGGCCAAGGTGTGTGGACATTATATTCAAATTACCATATATGGGTATATAGGCCCAAAGGGTGGAGAGAGCATCATCAAAGAACCACATATGGGTATATATGGACAAGGTGTGTGGAGAGCATCATCAAAGCACCATATATGGGTGTATAGGGCCAAAGGGTGGGGAGAGCATCATCAAGGCACCATATATGGGTATATAGGGCCAAGGTGTGTGGAGAGCATCATCAAAGAACCATATATGGGCATACAGAGCCAAAGGGTGGAGGGAGCATCATCAAAGCACCATATTTGGGTAGATACGGCCAGGGTTGGTGGAGAGAATCATCAAACCACAATATATGGGTATATAGGGCCAAAGGGTGGGGAGAGCATCATCAAAGCACCATATATGGGTATATAGGGCCAAGGTGTGTGGAGAGCATCATCAAAGCACCATATATGGGTATACAGGGCCAAAGGGTGGGGAGAGCATCATCAAAACACCATATATGGGTATACAGGGCCAAGGTGTGTGGACAGTATCATCAAAGCACCATATATGGGTATATAGGGCCAAGGTGTGTGGAGAGTATCATCAAACAACCATATATGGGTATACAGGGCCAAAGGGTGGGGAGAGCATCATCAAAGCACCATATATGGGTATATAGGGCCATGGTGTGTGGAGAGCATCATCAAAGCACCATATATGGGTATATAGGGCCAAAGGGTGGGGAGAGCATCATCAAAGCACCTTATATGGATATATAGGGCCAAGGTGTATGGGGAGCATCATCAAAGAACCATATATGGGTATAAAGGGCTAACGGGTGAGGAGAGCATCATCAAAGGACCATATATGGGCATACAGGGCCAAAGGGTGGGGAGAGCATCATCAAAGGACCATATTAGGGTACATACGGTCAGGGTGGGTGGAGAGCATCATCAAACCACCATGTATGGGTATATAGGGACAAATGGTGGGGAGAGCATCATCCAAGCACTATATATGGGTATACAGGGCCAAGCTGGGTGGAGAGCATCATCAAAGAACCATATATGTGTATGCAGGGCTAACGGGTGAGGAGAGCATCATCAAAGCACCATATATGGGTATACCGGGCCAAAGGGTGGGGAGAGCATCATCAAAGCACTATATATGGGTATAAAGGGCAAAGCTGTGTGGAGAGCATCATCAAAGAACCATATTTGGGTACATACGGCCACGGTGTGTGGAGTGCATCATCAAAGCACCATCTATGAGTATAAAGGCCAAGGTGTGAGGAGAGCATCATCAAAGAACCATATATGGGTATACTGGGCAAAAGGGTGGGGAGAGCATCATCAAAGGACCATATTTGGGTACATACGGCCAGAGAAGGTGGAGAACATGATCAAACCACCATATATGGGTTCGTAGGGCCAATTGGTGGGGAGAGCATCATCAAAGCACCATATATGGGTATACAGGTCCAAGGTGTGTGGACAGTATCTTCAAAGCACCATATATGGGTATAAAGGGCCAAGGTGTGTGGACAGTATCATCAAAGCACCATATATGGGTATACAGGCCCAAAAGGGTGGGGAGAGCATCATCAAAGGACCATATTTGGGTACATACGGCCAGGGTGGGTGGAGAGGATCATCAAACCAGCATATATGAGTATATGGGGCCAATTGGTGGGGAGAGCATCATCCAAGCAGTATATATGTGTATAAAGGGCCAAGGTGTGTGGAGAGCATCATCAAAACCACATATATGGGTATACAGGGCCAAAGGTTGGGGAGAGCGTCATCAAAGCACCATATATGGGTATATAGGGCCAAGGTGTGTGGAAAGAATCATCAAAGCCACATATATGGGTATACAGAGCCTAAGGGTGGAGAGAGCATCATCAAAGGACCATATTTCGGTACATACGGCCAGGGTGGGTGGAGAGCATCATCAAACCACCATATATGGGTACATAGGGCCAAATGGTGGGGAGAGCATCATCAAACCACTATATATGGGTATAGAGGGCCATGGTTTGTGGACAGTATCATCAAAGCACCATATATGGGTATATAGGGCCAACGTGTGTGGAGAGCATCATCAAAGCACCATATATGGGTATATAGGGACAAGGTGTGTGGAGAGCATCATCAAAGCCACATATATGGGTATACAGAGCCTAAGGTTGGAGAGAGCATCATCAAAGGACGATATTTGGGTACATACAGCCAGGGTGGGTGGAGAGCATCATCAAACCACCATATATGGTTATATAGGCCAATTAGTAGGGAGAGCATCATCAAACCACCATATATGGGTATATAGGGCCAAAGGGTGGGGAGAGCATCATCAAAGCACCATATATGGGTATAAAGGGCCAAGGTGTGTGGACAGTATCATCAAAGCACCATATATGGGTATATAGGGCCAAGGTGTGTGGAGAGCATCATCAAAGAACCATATATGGGTATAAAGGGCCAAGGTGTGTGGACAGTATCATCAAAGCACCATATATGGGTATATAGGGCCAAAGGGTGGGGAGAGCATCATCAAAGGACCATATTTCGGTACATAAGGCCAGTGTGGGTGGAGAGCATCATCAAACAACCATATATGGGTATATATGGACAATTGCTGGGGATAGCATCATCGAAGCACCATATATGGGGATATAGGGCCAAGGTGAGTGAAGATCATCATCAAAGCACCATATATGGGTATATAGGGCCAAAGGGTGGGGAGAGCATCATCAAAGCACCATATATGGGTATATAGGGCCAAGGTGTGTGGAGAGCATCATCAAAGAACCATATATGGGTATACAGGGCCAAAGGGTGGGGAGAGCATCATCAAAGGACCATATTTGGGTACATACGGCCAGGGTGGGTGGAGAGCATCATCAAACCACCATATATGGGTATATAGGGCCAATTGGTGGGGAGAGCATCATCAAAGCACTATATATGGGTATAAATGGCCAAGGTGTGTGGACAGTATCATCAAAGCACCATATATGGGTATATAGGGCCAAAGGGTGGGGAGAGCATCATCAAACCACCATATATGGGTATATAGGGCCAAGGTGTGTGGAGACCATCATCAAAGCACCATATATGGGTATACAGGGCCAAGGTGTGTGGACAGAATCATCAAAGCACCATATATGGGTATATAGGGCCAGGTTGTGCGGAGAGCATCATCAAAGAACCATATATGGGTAAACAGGGCCAAAGGGTGGGGAGAGCATCATCAAACCACCATATATGGGTATACAGGGCCAAAAGGTGGGGAGAGCATCATGAAAGAACCATATATGGGTATGTAGGGCCAAAGGGTGGGGACAGCATCATCAAAGCACCATATATGGGTATATAGGGCCAAGGTGTGTGGAGAGCATCATCAAAGAACCATATATGGGTATATAGGGCCAAAGGGTGGGGAGAGCATCATCAAAGCACCATATATGGGTGTGTAGGACCAAGGCATGTGGAGAGCATCATCAAAGCACCATGTATGGGTATACAGGGCCAAGGTGAGTGGAGAGCATCATCAAAGCACCATATATGGGAATATAGGAGCAAAGGGTGGGGAGAGCATCATCAAAGCACCATATATGGGTATATTGGGCCAAAGGGTGGGGAGAGCATCATCAAAGCACCATATATGGGTATGTAGGGACAAAGGGTGGGGAGAGCATCATCAAAGCACCATATATGGGTATATAGGGCAAGCTTTGTGGAAAGCATCATCAAAGAACCGTATATGGGTATATTAGGTAAAAGGGAGGGGAGAGCATCATCAAAGCACCATATCTGGGTATATAGGGACAAAGGCTGGGGAGAGCATCATCAAAGCACCATATCTGGATATCTAGGGCCAAGGGGTAGGGACAGCATCATCAGAGCACCATGTCTTGGTATATAGGGCCAAGATGGGTGGAGAGCATCATCAAATAATCATGTATGTGTATATAGGGCAAAGGGTGGGGAGAGCATCATCAAATCATCATATATGTCTATATAGGGCAAAGGGTGGGGAGAGCATCATTAAAGCACCATATATGTGTATTTTGGGGCAAAAGGTGGCGAGAGCATCATCAAAGCACCATATCTGGGTATAAAGGGCCAAAGGGTGGGGAGAGCATCATCAAAGCACCATGTATGGGTATATAGGGCAAAGGTGTGTGGAAAGCTTCATCAAAGAACCATAGATGGGTATACAGGGCCAAAGGGTGGGGAGAGCATCATCAAAGCATCATATATGGGTATATAGAGCCAAAGAGTGTGGAGAGCATCATCAAAGAAACATATATGGGTATACAGGGCCAAAGGGTGGGGAGAGCATCATCAAAGCACCATATTTGGGTATATAGGGCCAAGGTGTGTGGAGAGCATCATCAAAGCACCATATATGGGTACATAGGGCCAAAGGGTAAGGAGAGCATCATCAAAACACCATATATGTGTATATAGGGCCAAAGGGAGGGGAAAGCATCATGAAAGCAACATATATGTTTATTGTGGGGCAAAAGGTGGGAACAGCATCATCAAAGCACGATATATGGGTATATATGGCCAAAGGGTGGGGAGAGCAGCATCAAAGCACCATATATGGGTATATAGGGCCAAGGTGTGTAGAGAGAATCATCAAAGCACCATATATGGGTATACAGTGCCAACGGGTGGGGAGAGCATCATCAAATCACCATATATGGGTATCTAGGGCCAAGGTGTGTGGAGAGCATCATTAAAGCACCATATATGGGTATACAGGGCCAACGGGTGGGGAGAGCATCATCAAATCACCATATATGGGTATCTAGGGCCAAGGTGTGTGGAGAGCATCATTAAAGAACCATATATGTGTATAGAGGGCCATATATGGGTATATGGGGCATCAAAGCACCATATATGGGTATATAGGGCCAAGGCGTTAGGAGAGCATCATCAAAGCACCATATATGGGTATAATAGGCCACGGTGGTTGGAGAGCATCATCAAAGCACCATATATGGGTATATAGGGGCAAAGGGTGGGGAGAGCATCATCAAAGCACCATATATGGGTATATAGGACCAAAGGGTGGTGAGAGCATCATCAAAGCACCATATCTGGGTATGTAGGGCAAAAGCGTGGGGACAGCATCATCAGAGCACCATGTATGGGTATATAGGGCCAGGGTGTGTGGACAGGATCATAAAACCACCACATATGGATATAAAGGGCCAATTGATGGGGAGAGCATCATCAAAGCACTATAAATGGGTATAAAGGGCCAAGGTGTTTGGAGACCATCATCAAAGCCCCATATACGGGTACATCGGACCAAAGGGTGGGGAGAGCATCATCAAAATACTATATATGGGTTTATGGGGCCAAGGTGTGTGGAGACCATCATCAAAGAACCATATATGGGTATTCAGGGCCAACGGGCAGGGAGAGCATCATCAAAGGACCATATATGGGTATATAGGGCTAAGGTGTTTGGAGAGCATCATCAAAGAACCATATATGCGTATACAGGGCCAAACGGTAAAGAGAGCATCATCAAAGCACGATATATGTGTATATAGGGGCAATGGGAGGGGAAAGCATCATCAAAGCACCATATATGTTTATTTTGGGGCAAAAGGTGGGGACAGCATCATCACAGCACCATATATGGGTATATAGTGCCAAAGGGTGGGAACAGCATCATCAAAGCACCATATATGGGTATATAGGGCCAAAGGGTGGGGACAGCATCATCAAAGCACCATATATGGGTATATAGGGCCATGATGTTTGCAGGCATCATCAAGGCACCATATATGGGTATATGGGGCCAAGGTCTGTGGAGAGCATCATCAAACCACCATATTTGTGTATATGGTCAAAGGTTGGGGAGAGAATCATCAAACACCGTATATGGGAATATTCGGGCAAAGGGGGGGGGAGAGTATCATCAAAGCACCATATATGGGTATACAGGGCCAAAGGGTGGGGAGAGCATCATCAAAGAACCATATATGGGTATATAAGGCCAAAGTTTGGGGAGAGCATCATCAAAGAACCTTATATGGTTATATAGGGCCAAAGGGTGGGGAGAGCATCATCAAAGCACCATATATGGGTATATAGGGCCAATGGGTGGGGAGAGAATCATCAACCACCGTGTATGGGTATATTGGGCCAAAGGGTGGGGAGAGCATCATCAAAGCACCATATATGGGTATATATGTTCAAAGGTTGGGGAGAGAATCATCAAACACCGTGTACGGGTATATTGGGCAAAAGGGTGGGGAGAGTATCACCAAAGCACCATATATAGGTATACAGGGCCAAGGGGTGGGGAGAGCATCATCAAAGCACCTTATATGGGTATATAGGGCCAAAGGGTGGGGAGAGCATCATCAAAGCACCATATATGTGTATATAAGGCCAAAGGGTGGAGAGAGCATCATCAAAGCACCATATATGTTTATTTAGGGCCAAAGGGTGGGGAGAGCATCATCAAAGCACCATATATGGGTATATAGGGCCAAGGTGTGTGGAAAGCATCGTCCAAGAACCGTAGATGGGCATACAGTGCCAAAGGGTGGGGAGAGCATCATCAAAGCACCATATATGGGTATATAGCGCCAAAGGGTGGGGAGAGCATCATCAAAGCACCATATATGGGTATATAGGGCCAAAGGGTGGAGAGAGCATCATCAAAGCACCATGTATCTGTATATAAGGCCAAAGGGATGGGAGAGCATCATCAAAGCACCATATATGTGTATTTTCGGGCAAAAGATGGGGAGAGCATCATCAAAGCACCATATATGGGTATATAGGACCAAAGGATGGGGAGAGCATCATCAAAGCACCATATATGTGTATATAAGGCCAAAGGGTGGAGAGAGCATCATCAAAGCACCTTATATGTTTATTTTGGGGCAAAAGGTGGGGAGAGCATCATCAAAGCACCATATATGGGTATATAGGGCCAAGGTGTGTGGAAAGCATCGTCCAAGAACCGTAGATGGGCATACAGTGCCGAAGGGTGGGGAGAGCATCATCAAAGCACGATATATGGGTATTTATCGCCAAAGGGTGGGGAGAGCATCATCAAAGCACCATATATGGGTATATAGGGCCAAAGGGTGGAGAGAGCATCATCAAAGCACCATGTATCTGTATATAAGGCCAAAGGGTGGGGAGAGCATCATCAAAGCACCATATATGTGTATTTTGGGGCAAAAGGTGGGGAGAGCATCATCAAAGCACCATATATGGGTATATAGGACCAAAGGATGGGGAGAGCATCATCAAAGCACCATATATGGGTATATAGGGTCAAAGGCTGGGGAGAGCATCATCAAAGCACCATATATGGGTATATAGGCCAAAGGATGGGGAGAGCATCATCAAAGCACCATATATGGGTTTATAGGCCAAAGGATGGGGCGAGCATCATCAGACCACCATATATGGGTATATTGGTCCAAGATGTGTGCACAGCATCATCAAAGTACCATATATGTGTATATAGGGCCAAAGGGACGGGAGAGCATCATCAAAGCACCATATATGTGTATTTTGGGGCAAAAGGTGGGGAGAGCATCATCAAAGCACCATATTTGGGTATATAGGGCCAAAGGGTAGGGACAGCATCATCATAGGACCATATATGTGTAGATACGGCCAGGGTGGGTGGAGAGCATCATCCAACCACCATATATGGGTGTATAGGTGCAATTGGTGGGGAGAGCATCATCAAAGCACTATATATGGGTATAAAGGGGCAAGGTGTGTGGAGAGCATCATCAAAGAACCATATATCATATAGCCGCTTTGTCACCCCCAGCAGCCCCTTGTTAACAATTCAGTAGAAGAAAAAACCCTGCCTAATCCCCAGGAAGACACACACAGATGGTGACACCAAAACAAGCAGCCACTCAGTAACCCAACCCCCCCCACACACACCGACATCCCCCCCTTCCCCCCCCCAGATCTCTATAAATACCCACAGAAGGGTCACTTCACCTTGGGCACAGAGAGAACCACTCCTGTCTGTGCTCCTGCACTCTGAAGATGCCGGTCACAGGTGCTGGCGAAACGTTAGGAAACAAAACTTCAAGACCACGGCCACACAGCCCGGTAGACCCACACCAGCCAAGGGAAAGATGCTTTTTCACAAGGCATTTTGGAGGAGAGAGGGAAACAGCCAGATCTATATTTCTGGCCACCTAACAAGCAGGATGTCATGATTAATGAAAGGATGCCCCAAAGATTTCTTTTGCCTTCCATCAAGGTCACCTTTAACCCATATTTTAAAATATTAAACAGTTTCTCACTATGCATGTAACCAACCTGGTTCATGAAGCAAACCTACAAAGAAATTAAGAGCTAAAAAATTATTCTAGCTAAAAGATAAGCATTTAACAATAGCATGAAAATTATGAATATTTATGCCATTAGTAAAAAACAGGACTGCACTTGTGTCACAATGGACCATCAGATACCATCTGATAACCATGGAAACCAGTGGGCAACATCAGTTAGTCACCTTTGTGTGCAACTTGAGGCATTCCCAAATGGAATCTAATGTGAAAATCTGCTTTTTGCTGTTCCAACAGGCTGTAAGCAAAGATGGTTTCTTAATTGGGGTGTATGTTCAGGGGGTGGGGTGGGGGAATCAAACCAATTGGTATTCCCACCACTTTTTATTCCTGGGCAATGGGTCAAAAAGGCCGATTGGAAAAAGAGAAGCACCACAGAGGTACATAGCAAGGCCTGACATGGCCCAAACAATGTATTACCAAGTAGTATGTAAACTGTTTGGCTGGGCTCCAATGGTCAGTCTACAAATGATTCATATCAGTAATATATCTTTCATTTCATATGTGTGTGTGTGTGTAGATAGATAGATAGATAGATAGATAGATAGATAGATAGATAGATAGATAGATAGATAGATAGATAGATAGATAGATAAAAATTCCCATCTCACCCCTATGTGTTTTCCTCAATCTTGGGTCCTCTACCAGAGGTCTGCAAATTTGGAGGTTCTGCACAGTATCTTAGCTGTTCCTAGTGAAGGGCATTATTTTGATACACAATTTTATATTCTATATATACACCATTTTATATTTTATATATATACAGTATATATATGCTTCACATAATGTTTAACCATACCTGTAACAGTGCACTCTATTTTATTTCTAAAGGGTTAACTTGCTTTTGCTTTGTAAAGAGCACTGGTTTCTTCTTCCTCCCCCCTTATCTCTTTGCTGAATGCCCGATTGTCTTCAAATAAGCAATTAGCTGAGTACAAGTTGTTTGTTTTACCAAGCTTTTGCAACAGTTGTGGGGCCCTGCATTCCAGAGAAAAGATAAGAAAAATCTTGTATGCCATTCTCTTGGTAACCAGAAGAAAAAGTTACATTTAAGTTTACCTTCCTAAGAACCACCTTTCACTTGCTCAGACCGTCCCAAAAATCCCTTGTATGGGTGTGAGGGGATGTACTATCTGATTACAGATTTACATGTCTATAAAGCCTTTGATGTTGTTTTGTGAGGTGTGATTTCATCAACATCTCTTCTGAATGTGTTGATTGGGGTCACCCAGCTGTGTCTTGATCAAAATACATCTGTTATCTTAAAGAAGCCTCGTCTCAAGTCTTTTTATTTGGCTTTATTGAGACTTGGGAAATAAAAGGTGCCATACACTAGCACTGCACTCTTCTGGACAGAGAGCTCTGATGCTGTTCCTGGGTGTACGTGTTGATGGCATGGATCTTGTTCTTCCCATTGAGCTGGCTCTTCAGGACCTGTCTTATCCTTTGGTAGTACTTGAGTGTTGCTGTCTTCCTTGCCTCCTTATCATGGTCCCCATGTGACTGTGGGATACCATGGTACTTGTAGCTGGTCTCTATGTGTGCTATGTGGCCCACTGGTAGTTCCACCCCATCAGTCTTAACTAACTTCCCTCTCTTTACTACCATCTGGCCACACTTCTCCAGTCTGAATGACATCCCAGTGTCCTCACTGTAGATCCGTGTCAGGTGGATCAGTGAATCGAAGTCTCGTTCACTCTTAGCACACAGTTTGATGTCATCCATGTAGAGGAGGTGGCTGATGGTGATTCCACTCTTGAATTTGTAACCATATCCAGTTCTTGTGATTATCATATATCATAATATTAATATAATTTTTATTAAAGTTTTCCAGAGAGTAAAAATACAAAATTTAAATTAAAGATAAGAGAAATAGAGAAAAATAATAGAAAAGTGAAAAAGAAATGAAGAGAAAGAAAAAAGAAAAAGAAAGATTAATGAGAAAGAATAATAAAAAATTGGCTTCCAATCTCCCTAACAGCAGTTTATATTTTACCCTCTCTCTCTAAGGTTACATCAAAATTTCCTTCTTTCCATAATCTACATTTTCTAATCAAATCCTTAAATCATCAGTTCACTTTTTTCTTTTTTCAGCAAAAAAAGTCCATAAGGAGTTTCCAGTCACTAGTAAATTTAGTAATTGATCTTTCTCTAAGCAAACAAGTTAATTTTGCCATCTCTGCTAGTCCCATCATCTTCACCAGCCATTCCTCCATTGTGGGTATTTCAGAATCTTTCCATTTTTGCACATATAGTTGTCTCACAGCAATGATCATACATAAAAATAATCTTCCATGGCTTTTTTCTATTTGATTGTCCATTAATCCCAACAAAGAAAAGTTCTGGTTTTAGTTGAATCTTAGTCTTTAAAATTCTTTGTATCAGTGTATGTATCTGAACCCAAAATTTTCTGGTTTTTTCAAATCCCCCAAACATGACAAAATGACCTTTCATGTTGTCTACATTTCCAGCATAAATTTGAGGTACCTTTATACATTCTAGATAATTTTTCTGGAGTCATAGACCAACAGTACGTCATTTTGTAAAGATTTTCTTTTAGGTTATAACATAATGTAAACTTCAATCTTTTCAACCACATGTTTTCCCACTGTTCCAACAATGTTACGTCCAAAATTCTTAGCCCATTTTATCATACATTCTTTCACTTGTTTATCCTCCATTTCAAATTTCAACAAGAGTTTATACATTTTAGCAATTACATATTCATCATTTGTACATAATTCAACTTCAAATTCTGTCTTTTGTTGCTCAGTTCTAAATGTCCTGTTATCTACCTTAAATATTTCTCTTAGCTGTGCATACAAAAACCATTGAAAACTAAATCTCTCTGCAGCCAACTGTTCTCTTGATTTCATCTTATATTCTCCATGTTCTTGATCTAATGACTCTTGATAGGTTAACCATTTCTCTTTACCTGCTGTTTCTTTCCTATAAAATGCTTCTTGTGCTGAGACCCATAAAGGCATTCTCAGGCATAGTCTGGGGTTATATCTATTCCATATTCTCAATATGGCACTTCTGACATAGTGATTTTTAAAATATACGTTAACCTTAAGTTTATCATACCATAGAAAACCCAGGCCATCCAAACCTTAGATCATACTTTTCTAATTCTAAAATTCTTTTATTTTTCAGCAGCACCCACTTTTTCATCCAAACCAAACAGTTGGCTACAAAACACAGTTTCAAATCAGGCAGTCCCAATCCTCCTCATTCCTTTGCATCTTCAAGAATTTTATATTCAACTCTTGGCTTTTTCCTTTGCCATACAAACCTACATATATCTTTCTGCCATTGCTTAAATGATACATTGGTGGTCAAAATAGGTATTTTGAAACAAAAGCATCATCCCGGGGAGTACATTCATTTTTATAACAGAGATTCTCCCCAACAGTGACAATTGTAGTTTCTCCCATCTTAGCATGTCCTTCTTAATTTCATTCCATGTCTTAACATAATCCTTCTAAAATAACATACAATTCATATTAGACATAGTAATACCCAAGTACAGTATTTTACTTTTTTCTCATTCTTAAAAGCAGTTTTTTTCCAACAGTTTCTTTTGGTTTTCTATTTTCATATTTTTTTTGTTAACATCTTTGTCTTTTGATTGTTCATTTTAAAACCAGCTTATGCACCAAAATCTTTAGTTTTTCCATTAATATTTCTATTCCTTCCAAAGGGTCTTCTATAGTGATCACCAAATCATCAGCAAATGCCTGTAATTTATACATTTCCCTTTTAATCCTCACTCCAGCAATTCTCTCATCTTATGTCTCTGTTCAATACTTCCAAAGCTAATATGAATAACAGTGGTGACGGGATATCCTTGTCTTGTCCCTTTCTGTATCTCACAATGTTTTGTTAATTCTCCATTTACAATTATATGTGCCTTTTGTGAGGTATAAATTGATTTTACCCATTTAATCAAATTCTCACCAAAGTCCATATCTTCCAGAATTTTAAACAAGAAAGTCCAGTTCAAATTGTCAAAGGCCTTTTCTGCATCTAGAAAGATCAATGCAGCTTGTTTTTCATTATGTTGTTCTAGGTATTCCAAAATGTCCAATACATTTCTAATATTATCCCTCAACTGTCTTTTAGATAAAAAACCACATTATCATGAATTAAGTTCTGTAAAACCATTTTCATTTTCTCGGCTAAAACCATCGTAAATAACTTATAATCATTTTTCAATAATGGTGTTTGGCAGTAATTTTTTGGTGGTCAAATCCTGACCTTCTTATTAATGCTATAATAGCCTCTGTCCAACTGTCCAGTATCTTTCCAATCTGTAAAATAGAATTCATCACTTTTTGTAATGGTTGTAATAATTCATCTTCAAAATATTTATAATAATAGGCTGGTAAACCATCTGGTTCAGGCACTTTCCCTATTTTTGCCTTTTTTATGAGTTCACAAACTTCCCTTACTGTGTCCATTCATTAATTTTTTCTATTTTTCTGTAATCTTCAGTTCATTTTGTTTCTTTAAGTATTCATCAACCTTTGCCAGAGAAACTTCTTTTCTTCTATATAATTTAGAATAAAATTGATGAAATATGTTTTGCATCTTTGAATTGCCTGTTATTTTAGTGTTTCCATCTTGTAATTTTAATTTTTTTTTTCTCTTTTTCTTTCCTCAATTTATATGCCAACATGGCTATTTGCAAATTCAAAATTATTTTGTTTTGCATAGTTCATTTTTACTTCTATTTCTCTTACTGTTAACATGGATAATTGCCATTGTAAGACTTTAATTCGTTGTGAAATAGTTTTCTTTTCTAGGAACTTCTTTAATTCTTCTTTCATTTTTATCTTATCTACAATTGCTTGTGTTTTCTCTTGTCTCTTTTTTTTTAGCCTGCTATTATGTTGTTTAAAATGTCCCCTCATAAAAGCTTTACTTGCATGCCAAACCATTCTCATGTCTGTACCTTTATTAAGATAGTTGTAAAAAAAATTATTTCAACTTCTTTTTGCAATCTTTTATTACTGTATCTTTCTACAACGATGTTTTGTTTAACCTCCATCCGAAGGAACTGATTTTCCTTTTAAATGCTAAAATCACTAGGATGTAGTCTGAAAAGGTCTTTGGCAGTATCTCTACTTTGTAAACACTAGTAACCAAATTCTTAGATATCCAAAACTTATCAGTTCTTGAGAAAAATCTATGTCTTTCAGAAAATAAGCGTATTCTTTTGCATCACCATTTTTATATCTCCATGCATCTACAAGCTCTAAATTGTCCATCATATAGGGAAAAAAACCTTTTGGTAATTTACCTTGCCTCATTTTAAAGTCTTTCTCAAAAGTTCTATCCTTTTGTGGACAAATTACGCCATTCCAATCTCCCATTAAAGACCAATTTTCATATGGTAAGTCAGTAATATATCTTGCATTTCTGAATACTGTGTCATGTTAGTACTGAAATTTTCTAACTGGATACCAAGGAGATACCCAATTAAACACAGAATGAAACATTTGTCTCTCCCTTTTTTTTTATGCTGACTCTTTAAATCCCCCTTGTCCAAGACTAGTGCAGTGAAACATCTAATGCCTTCTTAACCCACTTATAATGAACAGATCTTGCTGAATGGCAACTAGAGCATAAAATGCTTCAAGCTGAAAAAACTTTGCAGCCATTGCTGCAATAGAGATGAAACTCCAGAGAAAATAAGGCTATCAGTGGTGACCTGTCTTAAAGGTTATTTCTGGTATAAGTGGCAATATGTCTTTGAATACAAGCTGCTGAGTGAGTGACAGGGAACTATTATGATCATATCCTGCTGCTGGGCAGCCCAGAGGTTAAGAAGAGTGGATTGGACAAGATCTTGATCTTTTATATGTACTTAGCCTTTCCTAGATTATAGCACTTGCCTGTTTGAATGCACCTCTATAGAGATGTTGCTGCATATGGAAATGTTGTGTATCAAAGAATCTTTAGATTACACTTTCTCTGAAACATTTTTATAGAAAGATGATGAGGATGAGGATGAGGATGAGGATGATATGCTTTTGTGGTAGGAATGCATAGTGTGCAGATCAATAATTTCCAGCTTTAAATATCTAGGAATTCTTTTTTTTTGATCACAGAAATGTATCCATTAGGGTCCATGAAGGACACAATACCGTAAGTTTTTTAAAGGTGCCAGCCTTGTTCTCAAGAGAATGGATAGTTGGTAGCCTTTTCCCATGTCAATAAGAATGTGGTTTTTCCAGTCTTTACAAGATTAGATCCACAAAGACGCTGGTAATTTGAACAGTCTAATATGCAATCAACTTTACGCAAACATGTTTCTACAGTGATAAAAAGATTAGCCATAACTAGATCAACTTCAAAACTATGAACTGATATGAGCTGTTGAACAAGCAATCTTTAGTTCAGGTTTTATCTCTACACATGTTGTTGTCTTTACAATGTATTAGCAGAAGCTAAGAAGCACTAACAAAGCACTCATACAACAACTAGGTCTTCAGGTATGTGGTTCCTATCTAACTCCACTGAAAAAAGTCTTCATTCTGGCTTTCTGCCTCAGTCTGATACACACACACACACACACACACACAACATTGAGAGTCAGGGTGGTGTGGTGGTTAAAGTGCTAAACTAGGAATGAGCAAACCCAGGTTCTAGGTTGCCCTTATGCATGAAAGCCAGTTGGATGACTTTGGGCAGTCACTTTCTCTCAGCCTTAGACTGAGAAGTTGGCAAAAACATCTCTTTACCAACTACACCAGCATAGTAGATTATGGCCATAACCTTCAGTGAAGAGGTCTTCATCCTTCACTTATTTGATTTGGGATCATTATCATCATCATTCAATGTTAAGTGGGACTTAAATCCCATATATTGAAAATAGAATTCCAGCCCAAAGATTATTTATGTGATCCCTGTATACTCAAAATCAGGTGAATATTCAGGCAACACTATCCTGTCAAACTTGTTCTCAACAGTCACATTATCAGACTCAAAGCAACCAATTTACTTTTCAGGATTATTGTATTATTACCTTGATGGACATGAAGTATTTGGAACAACATAAGGTACTCTATAAATGTTAATATTATATTAGGAGTTTCAAAATGATAGGTAATCTACTTTATCTACTCTAATTATATGACTTTAAAAAACCACCTTCACATTGCATTAATCCATTATGGGAGATGCTAAATAAAAGGAGATGGTGACTAAAAACTGAAAATTATGTATCTGTTACTGACAGCAGTGAGTATTCATATAATGTATCATGCATAACTCAAAATGTTTTTATTTAAACATTTTTGTGGTAGTTAGCAGATTGATATAAAAATATTTAACACTGGTCCCTTAAAAAGACCTGAAACATTCAAAATAATTAAAACATGGAAATCCATTTAATATTCTCCATAATGGTCTATCATTATGTAGGCTATCTAAAAAGTATACATTAGTGCTATTTGCTGCTAGCTTTTTTTTTTTTTGGCACTACAATAGAGTTACTTTCACTGCTAAAAGAAGTGCTGCAAATTTAGAAAAATTTTCTAAGTGAGGACTACTCATACAGCAAAGTCACATCCATATTGGCAAAGTACTAAGCTAATTAAACGCCTTGAATGTTAGATAAACAAAATGGAAGCTTGGATGAGTTCTTCATGATTCAGAGGTTTCCAAAAACAAAGGCAGATCATATAGTAAAGCACTCGTGCAAAGGAGTTCAGATTTTCCTGAGATGATCACCTGTGGTTTTAAGGGTATACATAAAAAAGTAACATCTGAACATGACAAACACTGCTTTGAAAAAATGTGCACCATATACAGTACCAAAGTAGAATTAGCTATGTTGTCCCAAACCATTCTGAAGATGAGGAAGCTTAGAGCGAGCCATGGAAAAGAATGGAAGTCAATATTTGGTCTACATTATTAAGGGCTAAACACTCCTGCCGCTCTCAGTAAGTTGGCTAGAGTATACTTTTGTGGCATTGACTTACAGGAAATACTTCTGCAAGCCAAAACCAGACTTTGGTGGAAACCAAAGACAACAGGTGATCAAGAAGGAATTAGAAGGTGGGGAAAGTTGGAGCAAAGGTATTGATGGGTTAAAAAGCAACTGTATCTCAATAAAAGGACTTGTTTCCCCTGCTCTTGTGTAATTTTCCTTTAGCTTGAGACCTAGATATTTTCTGGACTGCCTGCTTCCACTGCTTTCTGCCCATCCAATAAGATCTGGGAGCTCTCTTGGCTCCCTTTTTTAAGCCAGCTGCAGGATCCCACGAACCAGCCTTCTTACTTGTGGTCCCCATCTTCGGAACAGCTTCCCCTCTGAGATGAGACTAACTCTGTCCCTGTTAACATTTTGAAAAGCCATCAACATGTATAGTAGCTTTTCCAAAATACTTGAGGTGGGGAAGGGTGAAGAAGGAGGCCCTCTGCGATGATGTGTGATGATGTTTATTTTGTTCTTTGCACAAAGTTTCCTGTCATTGTAATTTGTTGTTTTATCTTATTTTTGTTGTTTTGATGTCCTGCTTTTAATCCTCTGACTGGAGAGGGTTTTGTAAACTCAGAGTCTCCATGGATTAGAGTGGCATGTAAGCCATAGTGAATTAAACAAGTAAAAAATTGATTTCCATTTTTATCCTAAGATCCAAGTCCCAAAAATGAATCTGCCTGGGGGCTTTCTAGACCTCAATTTGTTTTTTACAATTTCCTGGACAACACTGTTTCTTCCTTAGTTTTCAGGTCAAGAAATTATATATTTTTTAATTTAATTGTACTTCTTTTCTGAATGTCATTCAGGCATTGGTGGTTTTTTAATACATGTTTTCTGTGGATTTTTTTTCTGGCAAGAATTTGCTGAATTCTAAGAGATTATGCAGAAACCTTTGGTGTTTTTTTTTTCTGTTTGGTTTGTTTGTTTGTTTTATGCTTATTATTTTATTTCATTCATCCAAGTCCATAGGAACCAGGTTATTTACCTTTTTCCAACTTAATTTTGGGCTATACAGCTATATAGTTGAAAACTCATAAGGAGCTTCATTTAATTAGTTGGGCAGATGGAACTTTAGTTGTGACTAATGAAGGACCAAGTAGTAACTGAACATTGCATTGCTACAATCTTTGCCAAATATAATATTGGCATAACTTCTACAGTTTCCAGTAAACATTTAATTGTAGATAATTTTCATATTGAAACTTTATATATAAAATCTACCTCATCTTACTGTTTATGACCACAACTTGGAGTCTTCCTGGCATTTCATTTATAAATAAAATGTTCATTTTTTCCTTTAAATTCATTTATAGGCAATGTGTCTACATTTTTCTTCAAGATTTCTCATACAGCATCTTTTCATTTTTAATCAGTTTGAGAGCTATCTGCTTTTTTAATGCTTACTTTCAAATTCACCCATAGGAATTCAAAACCTCATTTCAGGCACTGTCTTCACTAAGCAAAAACAGAAGCCTTTCTAACCATACCAATCAAAGGTGAGGGGAATTGTATTCCAACACATTTAAAGGACTTGAAGTTAGGGTTAAATGTGGTAGTAAATTTGATAGTTGTAACATAATATGTAAACTATCCTTTAGATTTCATGTATGAAATGCCATAAGATAATCTGAAAATTTAACAGGTACTGTATGTAAAAATGCTTGAAAACAAAAGAGATATAATATATTTACCTCCAAGATCCTAAGCACATGGGCATGTGCATGCAAGAACAGAAGCAAGACACTATTTCAGGTTTATAGAAATATGTAATGCTAAAATAGAACATATTTGCTGAAGCTGGTTAATGCCATACAACACTTAGACTTTGGAACAAGTTTAAAATGTACGGTTATATCATATATTAATTGCAGGAACATTCAGAAAAGAGAAGGATTTCCCTTCCTACTGAATTCCCAAAGAGAAAGAAATGAAGATATTGGCACACAAGAACAACCAGGCAGGATGTGGGAAGGGGGAGAACACATGCCTAGCCTACCAAATTCTTGGGTTGATAGTTTGCATCCTAGAGATCTTTACAGTAGCTTTAAATTCCAGATGTGGTAATAGACAAAGCCTTTTCACCTTCCACATATCAGTTGGTCAGTCCAGTCAATAGCTGACATCCTTTTGCTTTCACATTCTAGATAGCAGGGAAGGATATGAAGGCAACATCAGCAGATGAGCCCCAGTTGTCTTGACTTACATTGTATTAAAAGAATGTTAAAGTACAGGAGAATCCCCAAGTCTCAACCTGGCAACTTGCTAACTTGCTACAGAATTATTTAAAACATAATTGAAACAACATCATCACAACTAATTTGCTTAGAGCCCTTGCAGTGCCAATGTGAGCAGATGGATGCTGATAAATAGAACGGTAAAACTGTCAAAGAGCCTTAACTAATAATTCCTTATTAATGGGGAATAACTACTTGGGTTCTCTTTTCCCCTCTTACTTAAACAGCTCTGCAGGTATTAAATAACTCAAGGCCTAGAAGAGAGAGAATTAGATGCTGCTATAACCCTAAAATAATTAACAGACATATACAGTGAAGCTGTTCATGCTTTGAAAATGATTCAGAAGCACTTTGACATTTGCACAAGCATATCACTTCTCTGCTTCTCATTCAAGAACATGCTTTTTGTTCATGCTTCAGCACAAGTCTGAAAAAAAAAGATGCAGTTGCTTTAAGAGTTGCTTTAATGAGTAAGCATCCATTCTTGATGTTTAAAGGAGCTTCCCTCTGACATACCTATGGCTGCTGAATAACTGTTAGGGGAATTATCAAACCCGATGGAGCTGACTTCCCAGGATGGTATCTAGATGATGGGCCTTCTTTCTTTCTCTTGTTCTGTCATGCCTTATTGAAATGGCAGTTGGGATACTGTGGAAATCCAATAAAGTTGGCTTCTTAGGAGGGCAGGGAACTTTCTCTCAATTAGGCCAATGCATTCTCTGCACCTTAATCATGAAGACATTTAGAAACCAACAAAGCCATGAAGCTACCTAACCATTTGAGTCTGGATTCCCAGGACCTAATTAGACCAAAAATGATTAACTCCAACAACAACAACAAAAAAAACCTGTGAAATCTGACATGGCAATGTCTCTGAGATGAGAGGTGACTAGTAGCCAGCTCTGTAAAATGAAGTAATAGTATTTTGTCTAATGAAATGATAATCATACAAAACAGCCGTTACTTCTGTTAAGTATTGTTGATACCCAAATTCATGAAGAGTGCTGGTTCCTTCTCTATCCATCAATAATTTATCAACACAGTTGTAAAATGCTAAAACTATGGATTAAATAAATTCCCTCCAAGGGCAGTACTTGGAGGAGGAGGAGGAGGAGGAGGAGGAGGAGGAGATTAACAGACCTTGGTTTAACTTCCTGGTAGAAAACCAATGTCTCTTGTTCATCCCCTGAATCTGAGCCCTAAAAATTATATGCCATGTAACTACGGAACAGTCTCTACTAGGGATTCTAATAATTCAAATGTCCTTACCAGTTACCACATAGCAATTCATATCACTGGAGCACAGTGGGGAAAAGCCTTGATTCAACTTGGTTTTCAGTCATGTGCATTATTTATTTATTACTTTTGCCACCAAAGCTCATTTGGTTCATAGAACACAGCAACATCTAGCTTGGTGGCAGATCCTGTTTGTGAAATTAAGCAATTCTGTCTAAAGACTCATTCACATTTTAGTGTTTTGTTTTTCCAAAATGTGTCCCCTCTAGTGGAACATATGGTTAGCTTTTCCCTAACCTTAATGGGCTGTTTGTTGTGCTCTGTCTGAAAAGCTGCTTTTACTTTCTCTTCAAGCAATGTCATGCTCTGAGAGTTTTGTTTGCTGTGTCTGCTTTTTATCCTTCTGCAGTAAGGTTTTAAAAACAAAAGTTGGTGGCCAACAAACTATGTTTAAACTATCTTGGTTCATTTTTGTTGGTTGATACCCTACAGTCAAAAGGTATCATTTGTACATAATGAGAAACTATAAAGCACTTAATCCAGGACATATGTTGGGGTGTTTATGCAGCTACTAATTGCAATCCATAACATTTATATAGCATTTTTAAACATTCAGTGTTTTGCATTCATTCAATTTTTTTCAACCATTTTCTCCCTTATTCTGTCTTGTGTGTGCATAATATGGGAGAACCATATCACATATTTACGATTCATATTACGAACACATTCCCTGTTCGTGGCTTGTCCAGTAATTTTAGTAGGTATAAAAGTAGAATTTTCAAATACGTTCAACAATCCAGTTTGTTTTGCATACATTTCCATCATTTATACAAGCTGGACAAGAGGGGGTTCTGCTGCTGCTGACCAAAGACATTAACATTACCGAAGATTAAGCTGTGAAAAACTTATTATTGGTGAGTGGTAGGTCAAAGCAGGGCTTTTGATAGTCACATAAATTCTGAGTTCAACTTTCTCCTTTGGACTGAGCAGTGAGAGGCTCTGTCTAAGCCTTCTTAGACCTCTGCCTTTTTATGCTTTAGCCTTTTTCCAACCGGCCTTGTGATAAAGAACAATATAGGAGATGAACACACATTAAGAAATGGTCCATAGATATATCATTCATTATGAGTAATAGTGTATATGTTGTTGGGAAGGCTTTTGAGCCTTTTGGAATCTAGCCCCACTACCAATGGAGAAATTCACTCTAGATTATCAGAAAGGAAAGCAGATGCTGACATGTGAAAAACAAAGTTAAAATGGTTGGGAGAGAGAGTCTCTTAAAGAGATTTGTGTTGAAAGTAAGGCTGTATTTGCTGAAACAGTCATAGTCAATGACTGTTTCCTAGATGTCCAGGGATTCCTCTCTGGTGATTCTTCACAGCAGTCATAATGCTAATTGAGAATGAGAACACATATACTTATCTAGAAAAATGTTCAGCTGAAAGTGAAATAAGTCCTACAACAAGCATGGGCCATACCCACCAGTCCCCCTTTTCCTGCCTGTGAAGTGATTTGCTAAGAGACAGATTCTGTTATTTGGATATTCATGATTTTGGTTCTATTTCTTAAGAGATAATAAAAATAATAATAACAGATTCTTGGTTAAACTTTTTGACCTATAACTAATGGGAAGTAAGTTCTTTAACTTAGAACTGGAAGAGACTTGATGAAATTTAGAATTTCCTTAAATGTTATTGACTCCAGGTACAGCTTTAAAAAAGAGTTGAATAATAGCAATAAAACTTTGTGGAAAACTTAATGACACAGGAAGGATGCAAGTGGAAGACTATTCTGCTGTACACTGTTGTGATAAATTCATCTAATTAAATAATAGATGAGAGTCTCCTGTCCATCTTGTTACATCTTCTCAGAATTTTTCATTCCTTGTACTATGAAAGCCAGGTTTATGTCTTAAAGAACAGTTGCTCCAGTGGAAGTGTTAGCTGGCCATAATATTTGAAAAACCCATCGGAAAAGTTCACTGTTACATCTAGGAATTTGTAGAGGTCTCTGGGAATACTTCCGCTATCAGAGGTTTGGATTGCCTGATTTGCTACATCCCTTTTTCACACAGCTAAGCCAACCTACTGTTGTACACTTAAGACTGAGAAATTTAGTCACCTTTCCAAATAGAGATGACTTAATGGAATGTATTTACAACTCAAGTGCTTATAAAGCTTATAAAGTAATTGCTCACATCACTTCAACTGTTGTAGGTAAGTCAAATATATATGAAATACAATGTAACTCAATGTTTTCAGGTCTTCTCCTTCTAGAGTCACAATAACCATGTTCTTCATGTGTAAACTTAAGCATCAATAGTTGCTCATAATGATGCTAATTTGGTTTGACATAATGGTCTCAGATCCTGAGAAATCTGTATGCGGGCCAAGAAGCAACAGTTAGAACCGGTCATGGAACAACCGATTGGTTCAAAATAGGGAAAAGAGTACGACAAGGCTGTATACTGTCACCCTGCTTATTTAACCTATATGCAGAGTACATCATGAGAAACGCCAGGCTGGAAGAATCACAAGCCAGAATTAAGATTGCAGGGAGAAACATCAACAACCTCAGATATGCAGACGATACCACCCTAATGGCAGAAAGTGAAGAAGAACTAAAGAGCCTCTTGATGAGGGTGAAAGAGGAGAGTCCAAAAGCTGGCTTGAAACTCAACATTAAAAAAACTAGGATCATGGCATCTGGACCCATCAATTCCTGGCAAATAGAAGGGGTAGAAATGGAAGCAGTAACAGACTTCATTTATTTGGGCTCCAAGATCACCACAGACAGAGACTGCAGCCATGAAATTAAGAGACGCTTGCTCCTTGGGAGGAAAGCTATGGCAAACCTAGGCAGCATATTAAAAAGCAGAGACATAACCAAAGCTATGGTTTTTCCAGTAGTAATGTATGGCTGTGAGAGCTGGACCATAAAGAAGGCTGAGCACCGAAGAATTGATGCCTTTGAACTGTGGTGCTGGAGAAGACTCTTAAGAGTCCCCTGGACTGCTAGGAGGTCAAACCAGTCAATCCTAAAGGAAATCAACCCTGATTGCTCATTGGAAGGATCGATAATGAAGCTCAAGTTCAGATACTTTGGTCACCTAATGCGAAGAGAGGACTCTTTGGAAAAGACCCTGATGCTGGGAAAGATTGAAGGCAAAAGGAGAAGAGGACGGCAGAGGATGAGATGGTTAGATAGCATCACTGAATCAATGAGCATGAAACTGAGCAAACTCAGGGAGGCAGTGAAGGACAGGAAGGCCTGGCGCGATATGGTTCATGGGGTCACGAAGAGTCGGACACAACTTAACGACTGAACAACAAATGATCTCAGAAGACTTGAGTCTTCACATAATGTTGTCTTTCTCATCTATCTTTCTGTGTTACTTGGGTGCACAGATTGACTTCCTACCTAATATTCCTAAGAGCTGTAATAAGAATCTTGACCTAAGGTCTCCCCTTCACAGAGATTGCTAGAGTATGACTTGATCTCACCTTTTTCTTTTCTAAGCTGTACTTCTCTTAAAGTTGCAGATAAGAGGAATACAATGTTACAATGACCCAGTGGCCTTTCCTTTATCTTTGTTGACTTGCCAGGGTCAACCCTTGCATTTTCAGCTTAGGGAGATTTACTACAGTTTAAAAATATAGCCTGTGCTACTTTCCACATTGAAGGCCAGCAGGTTCTCATCACATGGGAAACAAAAAGTTTTTCTCTGTATTAAAGGCCTATTGAAGTTTGTAACCTTGATCAAGAAATTCTGCTTTACTCTAAGGGTGGACACATCTGTAATGCTAGATTTACATCATTTGCTCATTTCATCTTCTGTTTGCAATTTCTTTCTAAAGTCAGCTAGAATAGCCATACACGTTTCTTCTGATTCATTTGAATGTCGTTTTTTAATGCATGCATTTTTGCAGTTTCTTCTAATATAATGTATTGGGGTATTTTTTTTCCATATTTATAGATACACATACCCATCAAAAAGTATTTCAACATTCTGGAAAGTTTGAATATGGAAGGATTCATGTTTTAGTTTATATACTGATTCAGTTCTTGTTCTGCTATCAGGTATATGACATTCTATCACACAGAAGTAGGAATTTCCATATTTTACACTACACATAATGTCTTCTTCCAATCCAGCATTATCACCAGTATTACTAAATAAGTTTCCATAGGGTGCAGTAAAGATTCTTTTATACCTTACTAAAGGGTAAACAAATTATCATTTCACATATATTTTGAAGGCCAAGCTTGATTTTAAAATGATAATCATTTCCATTGTCAGTAGAAAATTCAGTTTTGAAAGCAACAGAAAGGAGAAGAAAATTTTTCTGTACCAGAATGGTTTCCCCATTGCTGTCTTAGTGAAATTTATGTTCTTTTTATTGCTGTATAAATGTAAGAATCTGGAATGATGTACTAAAGTTTGCCGGTTTTCCTTATATTATAATATATGATTAAATTATACAGAGGAAGACACAAAGCAAGGGCAAGGGCAAAAGGCCTGTTAGAAAGCCAAATCTCCCTCCAGTTGGGCCACACTAAGCAGATATCAATATTGCTGAAACATTTCTACCTTCTGTCTCAAAAGGACTTAATTTTATTCTTAGTCATACAACAGTGGCAGGCTTGATATTGCTGCCACCAAGTGGTCAACTTACAGAATTATTATTATTATTATTATTATTATTATTATTATTATTATTATTATTATTATTACACAAAGCAGGCCTGTACAACTTGTCAAGGGGAAAGGGCCACATTTGATAAATTAAAAACGCTCGTGGGACGCAAAGAAATGCCCGGAGTGCTGCTCAGCTGTTCTGCTGCTAGCAGAGTGGCAGAAGCGTTGGAGCTGGTGACATCAGCGAGGCTTGGAGATGCTCAGCAACATGTCTTTCGGGGTGGCAGCTGTAAATCTATTGCATTTAAAAAATGTTGGCAGGTCACACAAGGCTGCTTGGTGCGCCACGTGTTGTGCAGGCCTGCCATAGAGTATAAGAGATTTAGCTGGACAGTTTAATAGCATATTTATAAATTAATGCTATATTATGTATTCAAGTATATAGAAGGAGCCAATTTGGTGCAGTGGTTAAGGCACAAGGCTAGACACCAGGAGACTGGGAATTCTAGTCCCACTTAGGCACAAAGCCAGCTGGGTGACCTTGGGCCAGTCACACTCTCTCAACCCTGGGAAGCAGGCAAGGGCAAGCCTCTCCTGAAATATTGCCAGGAGAACTTCAGGGAGTACTCCAGGCAGTCAAAAATGGATTCAAAGGCAAAAAACCAAAACCAAAAACACAATAGAAGGAACAAAGATATACAAGCAGCAGAATAGACTGAGAATGAAATGGTAGAATCCAGAGAGTATAAACAGGTAGTTTCAAGATGGGAAGCAATATGTGATGAGTCCCATTTTCCCCATTTACTCCATTTGGACAATGTTATTTTTCTTTTTACTGCATGAAGCCTATTGCTTCATGCAGCTTTTAAATTCCTGTGAAAACTGCAGGAAACCATGCTGCTGTTATTCATTGCTTTGTCATGAAAAAAATTGAAGGCAAATCTTAGAGGTTGCTAAGGCTGCCAATAAAAAAGGGCTTTGGCCATATTTGGTCTGTGGAGTCCAAGCTTTACCTACATCATTTTCTCTCTCTAGCGATGAAGATTTCCACTGCCACTAACTCACATTGGTTCCACTAATTCGAATAGTTCTCGCATGGTCAAAAGTAAGCAACCTGATACCAGATCTGGCAGTTACCAAAACAAGGAATAGATGGAAACTGTATCTTCTGCTCAGAAAATAATTGCTTCTGGCATTTTCTATAGGCTGAGTTGGAGAAAGAGGTGCAAGACATTTTGTTTATATTACTTTAATTGTAATATAAATAAAGCTTGCATTGATCCATGGAACTTGCTGGAATTCTTTCATAATGACTTCATAGTACTGCTATAATCTACTTCTATGAGCCTTCATGCCCTGAGAAATATATACTGTATATTTCCATTATTTTGGTTTATCAGCCAAGAGAAGCCTGACACTAACCTCCTTCAGTGCACATCCTTGGGGAAAGCAGTCAGTAACATCATTATTCCCTTTCTCAGCTTCCTGTTCCTGCAAATGAGTATTTGAAACCATGAGCAAACTATTGTCTTTGTTGAATACGTTTTTCTTCTTACCACCAGACCTCCATTTTGTATTGCAGTCAATTAACTTTAGAGATGCAATTAATAGGAAGTGATACTTCCAGGGAAATACCCAGAAGTGATGATGACAGGCTCTTTTTAGAGCAATTTTAAAACCAAGAATATTTATATTAAGTAGTACATGTATAATATATACATTTGAATCATTTGGTTTCAGTATGGGTCATAATTACCAATCAGTTTAATGGAAATGTAGTTCTAAAATGAAGCTGGAGTCTTACACAGACCATGATTTGGAAAAAATGCTTTGGATTTCAGCAGGCATAACACCCCTCTATTATTGATGGGTCATATGTTTGGGGATTGTGTAGTACATATCAAAAAGAGGCATATTATAAATGGAGACTTGTACTCAAACCCATTCAAATCTGATCAAACCCTCTGATCAAATGAGATTAAGATATTCAAGTTATTCCTAGGGGCAAATAAATGTGGGGTTATGATTTGTACACAATATTTGCATTTTAATGTATTACAAAATAGGGCAGAATTAATGCTAGTCCATGAAAACTAGTATAATGTGGGGGTGTTCCCCATTTTCCCCCTGTAAATAGATTAGTACATATTTTAAAAAATTCTTTTGATTTGGAATGCTGTTTTGTTTTTTTTCTGCCAATGCTTATGTAGCCAAAATAGCATCATCTACGTGAGGCAGAAGTGTCAGAAAATTTTATAGACCCCTGAAGTTTGCAGAATATAAATTAAATTGGTGAAAAAAAACATAGTCAGGGTCCCCAAATACCCACTGATATCTGTACAGCCTCACCAGTCATAGAACACTGACTTTGGGATGGAGACTGAAAACTGAGTGGGAGAGGAACGGAGAATTCTAGAGATGGCTTGATTGACAGGAATATTGAACAGAAGAGTTCCAATTTTGCAGCATTTTGTTCCAGGTCCTGCTTATATAATGCATTATTATTTTAAATCATCATCCTCTGAGAAGCTATTGACAGAAGCTTATTTAATACCACAGGCCAAATATCTTCTGGGTAAATTAGGTAGGAACCATCCAGTCTCTGGAAATTTAGGGCAGAGCAAGGCACTCTAAAAGAGGGAATCATACAACTAGGTCCAAATTTGTATCATATCAGGTGGAGAAGCACCCAAAGAATGATCAGCAAGACTTAATGGCAGCTTTTAAAAGTTGTGAGTGAACTCCTCTTAATTTAATCTGGAAGAGAACTCAACACAATAAGTTATTTCCAAAAAATATCCTTGTTAGTTTGGAGGAAGGGTGAAAGGGCTGGTAGGCGGAGATGGCAGGAAAAACTACTCTTAATAGAAACCAGGAAGAATTCTAATTTGGGCTTAGCTCACAGAGTGAGGTCTTCCAACTTCATTGGATCAGAACATCTGCTTCTTTTTTGTAGAGACAGCTAAACTACATGAGCCCAAAGGTCTGAGTTTGCTGATGTTTGTTTGGATTACTATAGGTGGTGGCAGCAGAGGAAACTATAGAATGAACAATAACTGCAAATGAAAAGCAAAGCAGGGAACATGGTTTCTATAATATGGTTTTATTTCTCATAGATATATGGAATTTACATCATTTGGAGCAATACACGCACACAAGCAAGAGAAACCCTTACAGGATATCTCTCTTGGCAAGCAGTTTGCAGCAGACATTACTGACAAAAGCCTTTTTGTTCCAGTTAGACAGAAACAACAGACATGCCTCTCAATTTAAAAATTAATTGTGAAGTATTTGTTGAAAGGAGCAAATATCAAAATCCAAAATAAGTTGGGCAAGAGCTAAAATACACACTCCTCACCCCACTCTAAGATCCCTCTCTGACATTTCCTCTCAGACTCACAGATTGTTTTCAGTTTGACAAAGTTATGTGTAGTACAGTAGTTACCTGCACAAATGAACATACTGTGTTTCTTTTAATTATATCAGAAGTTGTCTCAATCAAGCTTTAGTCTCTTGTTTCTTTTCTGCCCCAAAGAGAACATACTTCCTCCTTTTTTCTTCTCTTTCCTGAAAGCTTTAACATTAAAAAGGGTTTTTTTTTCACCTTTATTGACATTTTTGCCAGACAAAGATATATATGGTGCCATTAGGAATCTACGAGAGTTCACAGTAGAAATAACGGCATGGTTGACAAATCGAGAAATGAGTTTCTGCTTCAGCCGCTTGCATTAAATGGATACCATATGTATTATGCTTACTAGAAGCACACTGAAGAAAATGGTGGGAACATTGGGACTGATCCACAAATTAACTCCACTTTGTATGGATGAGAGGAAGGAACCCCAGGAAATGTTTTACTTTTTAAACTAAAAAGGGAAAAGGCAAGATGAAGTGATTGATTACATAGTGCCAGCTAATGGGCCCCTCAGGTTGGATGGCATTCAACATGCTGTGGTATTTATGAAGTGGCTAGATTAAAGCCTTTGTGACATCTAATTGCTGATGTTGCCATGTAAGAAAAGAAAATCCAAAGCTGCAAAGGCAGAATTACAAGGGAAGATAGAACATAAGGAGCATGAACACGGGAAAACTCAACACAGTGAAAGATGAAATGAATTGACATCTTGGGCATCAGCAAGTTCAAATGGACTGGAATTTGATACTTTCAGTCAGAAGATCATATTATTTACTACTCAGGACACAAAAACACGATTGCTTTCATAGTTAGAAAGGATATAGCAAGAACAGTACATGGGTATATTGCAGTCAATGACTGAATAATATCAACTAAATTTCACAGACAACCCTTTAATATGACAGTGATCCAAGTTCATGATCCAACCACGGGCAGAAGAAGAGGAGTTGACAAGTTTCATGACTTCAATCTGAAATCAACAGAACATTCAAGCAAGATAGGCTGTTTGTGGTTGGAGATTGGAATGCCAAAGTTAAATCCTAAAGGAAGAGTTGGAATGTATGGCCCAGGAAATAGAAATGAAGCTGAATGACTTATCAGTTTGTGCCAATGCAATGATTTCTTCATTGCTAATACAGTTTTCAAACAACTGTACATGGACATCACCAGATGGAGTACGCAGAAAATCAAATTGACTATATTGTTGGTAAAAGGAGGTGGAAGGTTTCAGTTATAACAGCAAAGATGTGGCCAGGGGCTGACTGTAGAACAGATTGTGAACTGCTCATGTGCAAGTTCCAAGTCAAGCTAAAATGGAAGAAAAAAGCTAACCAGTTTCCATGATATGATCTTGAGCATATGCCCATCATTTTTAAGGAAAACACCAGGAATCGCTTTGAATTCCTGAACCTCATTGATTGGGAACCAGAAGAACTGTGGAATTAAAGTTGTAAAGGATGAATGTGAAAAGAGTCTGGCAAAAATGAAGAAAAAGAAGAAACCAAACTGGATGTTGGAACAAAAGGTAGAAATTGCCAAGAAGAGAAAAGAACCCAAAGTCAAGAAAGACAAAGATCTCAGGAAGAAACTTGACAAAGAATTTCAGAGGGCTGTTAGAACAGATACGAAGCAGTATTACAAATGCATCTGTAAGACATTGGAGATGGAAAAACACATGGAAAAACAAGAAAAATCTTCCAACAGATCTCCAAACTCAGAAATAGTTTCCAAATCTTGAAGAATGCCAGCAGACAGACTATAACTTATTACCAAAAGCTCAAAAATGGAAGTATACTGAAATTCTGTACAGTAGAAATAACATCCATGATACCTTAGAATATATTCCCTATTTACAAGAACCTCTAGTACTACAAGATGAAGTTAGATCAGCAGCCTGCTCATTATCAAGTGAGAAGACTACAGGAATTGATGGACTATCTACAGAAATATGATAAGCAAAAGAAGTAACTAAACTAAGCAAATCTGGAGAACAACACAGTGGCCGACAGATCAGAAGAGGTCAGTCTACATACCAATACCAAAGAAAGAAAACTTTACAGAGTGTGCAAATTATTGTACATTATGCTTAACGTCGCATGCTGGCAAAATAATATTTAGCATCATCCAATACACATTAGAGCCTTACATGGAAAGAGAGATGTCAGATGTTCAAGCTGGTTTTATGAGGGTTGAATGAAAAGTAATGACTCCATCTCTATAACTTTAGTTTAAAAAGTAGAAGTCACATGGCACCAAATATGGACTATAGCAGATAGGGTGAGACAGTGAAATCCAACTTTGCAATGTTCATGAGGTATGAGACCTGGTGTTTCATGTTGCAGCAAAATTTCCTTCTTGTGCTTCCAAACTCTGCTTAATCATTGTTTCAAAGTTAAGTGTTGCAATGTAGTGCTCTCAGTTAATAGTGGTGCCAAAATGAAGGAAATCCACATGAATAACATCATCTGCATTCCAAAAAACTGTGACCCTGAGTTTTCCTGCTGGTAAAGCTTGATGATGATATTTCATGGACTGGTGCTTCATTTTGGGGTCATAATTTTGAGGGCTGCCACAACACAAATGTCAACTCCTGAAGCTTTCACCTCTGCCATCACTGTGCAAGGTACCCATCTTCCAATACTGAAGAACATCAGTAATGTGATCCACACATTCCTGTGATATGCCAGACTTGACAGCAATGTCCCTTTGAGTGATCCACAATTGTCCTTAATCAGTTCACCAGCCATTCTCACATGAAACTCATCAGTTGCTGTCACAGGTCACCCATGTCATTCTTATCACATAAATCAGCTCTTCCCAGTTCACCATGTTTCCATTTTTTGGCCCAGTGATGTACAATACTTATGTCGATCACAATTGCACTATAAACAACTTGCATTTAATGATGAATTTCAGTTGGAGGGATTCCTTTGGCAGTCAAAAATTCAACCACAGCATGTTGCTTAAAGCACACTGATGAGTACTCAATGCAGGCTTCCATTTTATAAACAACAGCAACAAACCTTTTTCTCACAGCAAATTCCTGCCAACTGAAGTAAAAGAACATATGCTAAAAAAAATGTCAGAGCTTTTAGCGTAGAAATACTGCCATCTGTTGGTGATTTATAACATTGAAAGTATTATTTTTCATTCAACCTTCATAGAAAAGAAACAAGAGATATTATTGCTGATGCTCACTGGATAATTGAGAAAGACAAAAATATGGCAATATGTGCTTTATTGATTAGAGAAGGGCCTTCAGTTGTTTTGACCATGTCAAACTGTGGAATATGCCCAGGAAAATGGGAATCTTAGTCTCATGAAAAATCTATACACAGCTTAGGAAACCACAGCTTAGACTGAACATGGCTCTGGGTTGGCAAAGGAGTGTGACAAGGCTGCATACTCTCTCCTTATTTATTCAACCTATATGCTGAATATATATTGAAGGAGGCTGGATTAGAAAAAGATGAGTATGATTTTAAAACAGGAGGAAGAAACATCAATAGCCTGTGTTATGCTGACACTACTCTGATAGCTGACAATGCAAATTATCTCCAAGCTCTAGTCATGAAACTCAAGGAGCACAGTGAAAAAAAATGGGTCTATGATTAACTATAAAGAATACCAAGCTAATGACAACAGGTACAGCAATCAGCCTTAGAAGTGACAATCATGATATTGAAATTGTAGATAATTTCTGCCTTTTAGGATTGACTATCAACCCTAAAGGAACCAACAATCAAGAAATACGCTGTGGACTAGCACTTGGTAGCATAGCAATTAAAGCCTGGAAAAGACAATCAAATGTCGTGATGTGTCTATACATCCAAATTGTGCAGGTAATGGTTTTCCCTGTGATACTTTATGCAACTGAAAATTCAACTTTGAAGAAGTAGGATAAAACGAGTATTGATGCTTTTGAATGCTGTATTGGAAAAGACTCCTAAAAATACCAAGGATAGCCAAAAACAAGTAAATAAACAAATGGAATATCAAACAAATCAGTCCATAGTTCTCACCCAAGGTACAAAAGACCCACTTCAAATTATCAGATTTTGGACACATTATGCAAATGCAGACTATAATGCTGGGAAAGGTGGAAGGAAAGAGAAGAAGATGATCAGCAACAAGAATGGACTTGGTTACAGCAGCACTTGGAAGACCTGCAAGGCCAGATTGGGGATATACCATCCTGGAGAAGCTCTGTCTATGTGGTCACTAAGCATCAATACTGATGTAATGACATCTAATCAATTTATTTGAAACTAAGATAAGTTCATATAAACGGATATTCTTATACTTTTGCATTATTTCATATTCTGCAATGCTGTTTCACTTTAAAAATATAGCAAAACTGATATTAAAATGCATATTATACGAAATGTCTATTTTAAAATAAAATGTGAATAAAATGCAGATGAATTTTGCTTCTGTTTTTTAAAAACATACTGCAGATTAATATAATAATAGGAAGGAAGACATTTGGGAAGGAATCATGCAAAATGTATAAGGATCAGAATTGACTGATCAGGCTATCTTTAAAATGCTTCAGTGGAATGAATGCTTCTGTGTGATCCGGGAATCTATTTCAGAAATTCAGCGCCACAAAACTGGATTTCATGATCACTAGAAAAATAAATAGAGGATGTCTATCAGACACTACATTCATGAATATTAGAGGTTGACAAAAAGATAAAAAGAAAGTGATTATTTTCAAAATTGTGCTTGTGAGATTTCATGTACGTTGGCAATAAAATTGTATAGATGGAACTAATCTGATCCCCCCAAGGTGGAGGCTATGTTCTTAATTTTTTCCCATTTGCCTCCTGACAATTCATTATATAAATGAACAATACACTCGTGATAGATGAAACATTTTTTCCCTAAATAGAACTCAGAGGAACCCTTTACTTTTATACCAGAAAGATTCATGAGTATTCATGGGTCTTTCAAGAAACACTGCAGTACAATCCATCCATTAGTGATGTTATAGAGTTTGTTATAAAGTTAATGTTGTCTCTCAGGAGCTGAGGATATGTTTTTCAATGGCAAGGAAAGGCACTGTTTCACCTCTCTGTTAAATAGTGCTTCCAGGCTGCAGTAGGCCCCCATTTGAGTATTAGGTAGCAGTACTTGCTTGGGTATGAAGGTTCAATAGGGTTAGGTCTGGTTAGTACTTGTATGGTGGACTGTTATGGCCATAGGCTAGTTTGGGACTTGGAAAACATTGCTTGGAAGAAGGCAATGACAAATGGCTTCCACATTTTTCCCAAAACAGCTGCATGAATGTGTCTATTTAATCACTCACTCAGCTGGAGATATCTTTACTTTATTGCTGGGAAACACACGGTTCTGGACGTAGAAAGATACGCTCCAAACTCAAGTTATACCCAACCCTTTCAACATGGATTCCAGAACTGGGCTACAAAACTCTAGGGGAATTCTAGAAGTCAGCATTTTTTAAAAATCTATTTCATGCTGCCATCTAGTGGTCATTCATTCTTTTTTTTTCTTTTTTTTGTAATCCAGATCTTATAGGTCTACTTGTAGCTGTAATGAAACTATTTTTCCCTTCCCCTCCATTTTTCTTTGCTTCTCCCAACTGAGACTTCATAGATTCAACTGCCCCTAATTTTGGAAAACCTCGTAGATGGATACTTTAAGGCAGTTTTTCTTTTAATTCACCAACACATTTTTCTATCTAGGAACTACCCAGTTATTTAAAAGAGTCTATGTCTCCCCCCCTCCCCCCGCCTTTCCTTTTCTTCTGCAAGATTATCATTGGAAGAAATGAAGGAAATGCAAGAATAAAGAAATCTGCAAGAATTACTGTTCTGGACCATACCTCCTTTACTATGTCTGTATGGTGAGTGATTACAACATTTTATTAACTGTACATACATAGCAGAAATAACCATCCCAGTTGGAAGAAGAGAAGGACAGGGCAATAAATCACACAGAGGTGTACAGGGTGCCCTTTTCAAGCTACCTTAGGGTTATAGGAGCATTTATTTATTTCTTCTGGCCTTTAGAATCTCCTTTCCTGTATATACTAGCACACAGCTGGAAATTTACTGTGACAAATACAGATATTGTTCATAACGTGGAAAGGAATTTATTGCCTGTTTCATCAATTCCTACACATTTAAGAGACAACAATTCATGTGCAGTTAACAGGCCTTGAAACAAATGTTTTACTTCTTCCAGGTATTTACAGTCAATACTAGCTGGCTATTATACGTATGATGCATGCAACAGCGTTTGCAATCACATTAACAAAGCCGCACAAGACATATTTATGTAAAAATCATTGAAGAAATTGAAGCTGTGCAGGAGAGGGAACCTGAAGTTTCTATTTACTACTCAATTAAGTGTTTGATGAAACAACACTCTGAAGAGAAAATTTAAGTAGGCAGAAAATTAAACTTTTCTTGGCCTGTCTGATCTGGATTTGGGGGGATGTTTTATCCTCGAATGGTCCTTCAAGCAGTGATTTCTTCCATTACCATTTCCTGATTGTCTGAGTATTTGCACATTTTTCCCTCTTGAGATGTTTCCAGTATTACACTAACCAGTCAAGATTTGCAGTCTGACCTAAGGAAAAAGAGAACTTGCACTGAATCTATTTAAGGTGGGAAATGAAGCCAAAAGAGGTAAAAGATAACAAAAAAAAAAGGAAAAGGAGACCCAGCAGCTGTAATAACTACGTCTGCAGATCTAAGTCTGTACAACTGACCATATACACCTTTCCCACTGCTGACAGCAATTTTGTAAATGGTGCTCCAAGGACATTCATATGAAAGCTAATTCCTGGGTTCTCAAAAACTCTAGTGTTACCCTCTACCTAATCCCCCACCCCCACCCCCCAAAAAACCATACAAGGCAGGATTGTGGCATCAGAACAAGCTATGGAGATCTGCCCAGCTTTCAACAGGTCCCATTATCTTCAACGAGACAAAATCAGATCTTAGCCCTGTGCCTATCTACACTGGACTGGCTGACTACATGTTACTGGCAGTTTGTTTGTGTTTTTCCCTTCCAAATCTGACCTGAAAGAAAAGGTTAATATTGAAATGCAACAATGTGGCTCTAACATCGCCTGGATTTCTCATAAATATGAGAAAAGCAGTTCCAAACAGGAAAAAAAGCTGTTGTGGAAGGAACCCATGACTTCACCCTCAAGAGTTTTGTTTGCAGACAGCCCAGGCACCCAGATGGATACCAGTATTCTCTATCTGAACAGCCAAAGAAAAACACCATCTGGGTTCCCTTTTTCTCACATGACTCACTGCTTACCATGATCCTGTGACTAGTGTCATGAAACTCATGAGCAGAGAGTTAAAAACCGGAACAAATGCCAAGCAGCCTCTCATCCCTTTCCCTCCTCTGCCCCTTCCTTTGCCGGCTTTGGAAGAAGTGATGGATGGTCATTAAACTCATCTCCCTGTTTGTGGACATACGAAGAGTTATTTGTTAGCAGAAGCGTTATGTTATTAACTGGTGTTGTTTACAGACACTTTACTTATAAAAATATCGTCCTTGTTTTTGCATTTTCTGAGTTTGCATAATACTGTTCCTTTAAAGGAACCATGTTGTAGAAAACAGTAAAGGACAGAAAGTCTTTTAAGCATTTCTGTGGGATGGTTCTGTTTTTAGTGGACAAATAATAAATCCATGATTAGATTCAGAAAATCAGTTTCATTCAATTATTCAATGTGCTTAAAGTAACATAACTTAGTTTGGATGTCTAAATCAAATTGATGAATCAATCTGAAGGCTTTCCGTTTCCAATTTTATTCAGAAAGTCAATCAAATTGTCTGTGAACGGACTGACTGGAAACTTTATACAGCCCTAGTTGAAATACATCCTGTAATTACTGTTCTTTATGTGAATAACAATCAACCATAGTAGTCTGGCAATTTCTATCATGGAATGTTGTTCATTTTATTGTAGTGATCTCACAAACATACTTCCAGTATTTTAAGATTCATACATTTGAGGATCGTAACTGCCCAAAGGCACTTAAAACATGATTCACTCACCTGAACCTTAATCTGAGTCATTTCATAATCCATATATTTTACTGCAGGAAATAGGTTGATTGCACTGTGACATTTTAACCTGTTTCCCATTATGTGATGTAAGAGTTTTATTAAAATGGCAGGATCTAAACCCCAGTAAAAATGAAGGAGGAAAGGTATGAGAGAGCACGTGCAAGGAATAAGTGTTTTTCTCTAGTAAGACTTATATGTTAAGCAACACAAGAGCCGTGTTATGTAAATCAGGCAGTTAAGATAAAGTGGTGATTCTGAGTTTTGGGAAAATGTGCTTTCCAGAAGGAGTGAACATTCAACCTCCACAGAAAGGACCCCTATTTAAACAAACTGAATATTAATGTATTAGATTGCAGTCATTGTCAAATATTTTATGAGTATTGCTAAATTATTTAGTGACAACTACTGAATTATTACCTAATTACAAAATACTTGATCCCAATGTCCGCTGAATGAAGTGCTTTTAATAAATGTAGAAGTTCAAACTGCTATGGTATCTCACTTTGTATGCTTTTAGATTGCTGTTCTTTAATTCTGGGAGATGAAGTGGTCACCAAGATTTTAGTTACTTGAGAGAGAGGTGCCAAATATTCCAAACTCAAAACAATTCAGCCTCAGACTGGCTGTGTGGAGTGTTTGAGCTTGGAAGGTTGGAAGTCAGAAACAGAACTTGACCATTTTGAGGGGTATCACTTTGAATGTTTTAACTGGTCCAGATGCTGTGGCTGATAGCTTTTGTAGCTTGTGACTGGATTGTATGAAAAATGGGTGCATTGTTTCATTGACAATTCTTGTGAAAATGGACTCGAAGCATTACAAGACTACAAGAGATAGGGCTGTCCCCAGATTCTGAGCACAGGTAAGGAGGCATATTTTGGCTCCCCACCAAATGCTAGTGAATGGAGAATCTCTTCTCAGGAAAGCCTCCCTCCCTGGATTCTCAAGAGAGAACAGGAGTTAGTTCTCTTTGTCCTGTAATGTGTTGGATAATCTCTCTCTTGCTCTGTCAAAATCCCATTAAGAAATGAAAAATACACCTTTGGCTTTTGTTCAGAAGTGGGAAAGGCTCCTTCTAATAGATTCTAAACTATTGGCTGATTTCCTTCTTATTGCAGGTGGTTCGTCAGTATTGGTCAGCAAGGACTGCCGTTCTTGCAGTTTGAAACTCCAGTATTCTTAGTTTGTTCCAACAGAACATGGAACACTCAAGCCATTTTGAGTTTTCTGGCATCAGATCTCAACAACTCAAAATATTTTGCTGAAATGCTATGAGCAGGACTCTTTGTTCCAGGCTCAAATCAAAACACATTTTCCATTTTATGCCCGTATTCCTTAGGGAATTAAATCACTGTGGATATCGTCAGGGTCATTCTTAAATTCTTGAGATGTCTTTGGTGGGGGATTTCTATGGAATAAAATTAACCACAAATCATAGAAAACCATTGCAAACTAAATTAAACAAAAATATGGTTTATTTTACACAAATGAAGAGTCAAGGTGGTAAAACTGAGGAGGAAAAGATGCAGAAAGAAAAGAAGGACACCAATAAAGCAAATACGCTGAAAGGAAAAGTAGATTCATTCTCACAACCGTAACGGCTCATTGCATTCATAAAACACAAGTTACCCTACAGCCAAAAATGCACTATGCAAATCATCTTCCTGTTTGAATGCAAGGTTTGTATCTGTATAATGTTCAAGAAAAGGAATAGCTTCTATAAATAGCTTTTAAAGCTTATTTGCTCCTTGATGGTTCAGAAATATAGAGAAAGCCCCCCCCCCCAAATAGAAATTATGAGTTCAATCATCATCATTCTGTTTTCATTTTTGTATTCTGATCTTTATAGTTAAAGCTGGATGGTTGAATAAGGTCATAATTGATATTCCGAGCATAAAAAAAATGGAAGGCAACACATGCCTCGTTCATGGCAGGCTGCACATGTTACCACCAAACCTAATGCTGTGTACCTAGTTTGTCTTGTCAATTGCCAGGTAACTGTTCCTGTCCCTTGCACAGGAACTTCATCAAAAACCAAGTACCGCAGCATGTATGGCTAGTAGATCACCATCTCTGCAAGCCTTATATAGATCAATATATTTTTTGCCTGCCTGAAATCAATGGAAACTGGATGCATTGTTTTGTATCTGCGATAAACGATTCTGTAACTGTAAAACAAGAATTCTCTCGAGTCTTTCATCCACAAATCAAATTTGCCAATACAATCTGCAGCATTACAAATTATTGGAACAAAATTATTCCATCCATTTTTTAAAATTTAAATTTGTTCTACTTGCAAGCAAAGACCTTTGTAACAATGTATTTTTAACGCATTATACAAGTGTTTTGTTTATCCAGATTACAACAAGCCCTAGTTTGCATCCTGTGAATGGAAAGCATTCCAGGGAGGCAAGCAAAATCTGTGTTAGTTTATGGAATACTCCAAGCAGCCATGGCAATCCTTTAAATTTCTATAGGCAAAAATACAAATTTTGTGAAAAGTGCCACTTAATTATTGCGGGGGGGGGGCTGCCTTTAGATACTGTCAGATATTTGACATACTTGGAGGTCATACAGATAAAATATGCCAATTATAATTCAATTAACATGACGTTTAAAAGCACAATTGTTTTTTTAAAAAAAAACTATTGATACACAATATATTCAGTGAGCTTTTTAGTTAGTGAACATTCAGTTTCTTCCTCTCATTTGAGAGAAAGTCAAGATAGTGCAAAAGAGTATTTTAACATATACTATATTTAAAAACAAACCAGCAACCTGTGACCCAGCTAATTTCTTATCATGCTCAGGTAAAGCATTTAAGAAAAGAACTATTCTAAAAAAGTAGTGGGAAATGAGACAAGCATGCAGGTATTCTCTAAACATTACTTGACATCACATAATAAGGCAACGCCACGTAATATCCAATGTTCAGGTGGGTGGGTGGTCCGTAGGTCCACTGCAGCGATGTAATTCAGATCTGTCCGAATTGGTTTTTTGTAGATTGGACATGAGTATAGGCGTGGATCTTTTGAGGCTAGGAAGAGGGCAAAACAGAACAGCTCGTTTTTATAAGGCTATAAAGAAACTCAAATAAAATTTCAATTAGCATAGCTTAAACAGAAATGTTAAACAAGAATTTAAACTTAGAAATCATCAACTCTTAGCTCATCCAAGGATACGTTGTGAAATCCACTTACGAAAATATGTTTAGGAGGATAAAAGGAATTAAGGGAAACTTTTGATAAACTGACAATACAGAATACGGAGGGGGGGGGGAACCTTATTTTTCTGAGCTTTCTGAAAGACCTGAAACACAACCATGTATGTTAGGAATCTTAACAGGTATTTTTACTTCAACAAATTATAATACATAGCATCTTTGCATGTTACAAGCAAGTGAAAGAGCACAGCAGTGGTAGAAATGTCTTCCAATGTGGTGATATCCTTAATGAATACAGGCAGTCCTCTACTTATGACCATTTGTTAAGTGATTGTTCGATGTTACGATGGCACTGAAAAAATTGTCTTATGACCAGTCCTCACACTTATGACCATTGCAGTGTACTTGCGGTCATGTGATCAAAATTCGGTGCTTGGCAACCAGCATGTAGTTATGATAGTTGCCACATCCCAGAGTCCTTTGTGACTTTCCCAGCTGGCTTCCAACAAGCAAAATTGATGGGGAACTGTGTGATTCACTTAACAACCACGTGATCCACTTAACAACCACATGATTCACAACGACTTGTGATTCGCTTAATGACCACTGCAAAAAAGTCATAAAATTGGGTGTGGTCACATGATGCCTTGCTTAATGACCGCACCACTTAATGATGGATTTTCCAGTCCCTATTGTGGTCATAAGTCGAGGACTACCTGTAAGCAATAAAAGGATACATAAAAGTATTTTTTAAAGTATTGCTTGACTAGATTTTAATCCAAAGGCTTCTGTGTTTGGGTCAATAAAAAGTGTTTAAACTTCCATGGCACTCCTTCTATCACTAACAAAGCTTTCTATTGTAGTCACCAGTTTCACTTCACATGGAAGAAAGCATCAAACAATAACCTTAACACTCCAGGGAAACAGACAGAGAAGCAGATGCTCCTTCAGGAAATTGTACATCAAAGCAGATGGGAGTTTAAAAATTAAAAGCAGCATTTTGAATTGGGGCCAGCATTTAACACACAGGCATAATATGATCTTCAGCCAGCTCCACTCTAGTCATCCTTTCAGGATAATTAAAATTTCTAGGCCATTTAAAAAAAGAAACATTTATAGTGCATTACAGTAATTCAATTGGGAGAGTACCAGAAAGTGAATAATTATTGCCAGCATATCTTTGTCCAGGAAGGTTCATTATCAGTGTATCAGACCAAGGGCCCATCCATACTGCAGTGGTAATATGCTCCCAGTGACGGGAGAAAAGTATTCCAATAGAAAAAGTGCTACTTCCCAGCCTACCTTTTACCACACCTCTGAGAGGCCAGTAATGTTGCTGCCCCCACAGAAAGTAATATGGGTTACTTTCAGGACAGCAGTTGCTTTTCCTCTTCCAAGCCAGATTACTGACCTCCAGAGGTTCCTCCTCCACACACTGCAGATTGTCTAGGCAGGAAATCTTCTGCCGTGATAGCTGGGCAAACACGACTTTCCTGCCAGAACTCAATGAACTGGCCTATGAGATAGAAGCCATCTTGTCCAGATACATCATCGAGAAATGGTTAGTGAAGCACCTTCAGGCTATGTCAAGCCAGCTATGTGGATGAACTTCAAGCTGATAAAAGATGGTAGAATCACTAAGTTCACTTGTGCCTGTAGTGGCAATGAAGGAATACAGACACTCCCAAATAAAAAACTTGATTCCATGATACAGGAATGGACACCCCTCGCCCCCAATGTTGCTGAATACCAAGTCTCATCAGAACAGTTGGCGGTATGTATGTATGTATGTATGTATGTATGTATGTATGTATGTATGTATTTAACCAATTTATATAGCCACCCCTCTCACCACAGACAACTCTGGGTGGCATACAACAAAGCTAAAAACAGTCAATAAATACATTAAAAATATAAAAAGCAAAATAAAACAGATAATAAAAGGATGTTAAAAATAAGGAAGCCACCTCACTAATTCCCCCATTCTCTGGGGTCCCCTGGCCTGCTGGCATAACCAAGTCTTAAGGGACCTCCAGAGCGCAACAAAGACGAGGCCAATCTCACCTCAGGGAGGAGAAGATTCCACAGTGCAGGCACCACAGCAGAAAAGGCCCACCGCCCAGGGACTACCAAATGTAGAGCCCTAGGCGACAGAACCTGTAACATGCCCTTTCTGCTGGATCTGGTAGGACAGGCAGATGAAATCATGGAGAGGCGGTCCCCCCTTATAATGAAAGTTATAGTCCATATCTGGAGAGTCATGCATTACTCAGCCTCAATTTAAGGAGAATGCAATTCTGTTGGACTAGAATTGATATTGCTGAACACGGCAGAAGAACCAAGAAAACTTGCCTAGCCTGAATTTCAGATTTTTTTTGCTCTCATCTTTTCCATTACTGCTAGCACCATCAGGTAGACCAGATCAAAAAGCAACTCCACAGGAAGGCTAAGATTACTTTTATCGAATGGCTATAATAACAGAATCTTGCAAGTCTGATAGTACTGTACCCACTCCCCTTCTTATACCCATGTGAATTAGGGAGGCATTTGAGCCTCTTCCACATACTTTTTGCTTGTTTTGGACTTAAGCTACGTTTTTCTCCTTATAACAGATCTGGTAACAGATCTGGCCTATCTCTGTCAAGGTCATTTTCCTTATTCTCTACAATTACCCTCCAAACAGCAGATCAGTTACCTCATTTCTAAATGAAGTCCTTATTTGGATATTAGTGATACATCAACCAATACTCTTGGACAACTATTCCTGCAGTTTTATGCAGATTTCACAACAATAGAGACCACTAGGAGACTGTACACCAATGCCATGGAAGTCAGCAATATTTCTCCAGAAGCACCTGCCATAACTGTCTAAGTAGGAGCAAGACCATTGTAATTCAAGACAATGCAGCTTATCCTGAAGGTCTCTGACATGAAAAGTCTTGAGGGAAGGAACAGCTGTACTCATCCTATTTCTTTCCTGGCAAAGCTCATCCAGAGGGTGGCAATTTAAAATGCTGTCCTTGGAAATCTAAGTAGAGTGAGACCACTTCATGTTTTGGGCCATGCATGACATTCTCAACTAAGAAGGGTATTACACAGAGCCTGCAATATATAAAATCCTTCATATATCTGCAAATCAGATTGACAGGCACTGTGTTCAGTTACCTCTTACCAAAGAGATTTAACCAAATAACTGCTTGTGTCACAAATAACTGAAAGTAAAATGGTAGACCACAAAGCTTGGAGTTTTATCGTATTTCTATTTATTTCTGATGGGATTTCATTTCTTTTTTTAAAAAACGGACTATTTTCAGGTCAACGTTTTGAACCAAGTTTCAAAAAGCAGAGCGGCTGTCTGTCTCTCCAGCCCACCATCTATTCTGACAGCTGCTTCCCTTCTTCACAGATCCCAGAGCGTCTTCCTTTCACTTCTGAAGTTGCACTTTCAATCTTTTGACTTGTTTGCTCAAGCAGATCCAAACTCCATACATTCAGCTGTCAAAAGGAACACCTACATACCAAGTAACAACTTGTAGCCTTGTAAAAAAAAAAAAAATCCTTACAAAATAAAAAGTTAGGTTTAAACTGATTGACATTTTTTAAAAAATCAATAATTTAAGTGGAAAGAAATCCTTTTCCACTGTGTTGATTTTTCTCAGATGAACAAATGTGTTATTTATTCTCCTTATCCATAGGTTTCATTATGTTTTACACAGCAGGTCTGATCTATCACGTTGAAGTATAAATGCGTATTTTATCAGAACTTCCTCTTTATTGACTAACACACTTCAAGCTGTAGCCACCACTGAACATACAATAGGTAAAAAGCAACATCCTTGTTTTACATATTATTTGGTCCCTCTCATTCCAACCAGAATGTATCCATTGCCAAGTCAATCCTAATATTGGTGAAAGGAAACAGTAGTTTTATTGGCCTGTTTAGATATAGGTTCCGTTTCTACTGAGAAAGGAAATAAAAAATTTGTGGAAAATAAAAATAATACTAACAAAAATTGTAACCATATATCCAGCTACATACAATTAAGCTATGTTTCTTTGCATTTAATTACTAAACAAAAGGTTGCAATTTTATATAGTATAAAATAATACTATATAAGAATATATAGTATTATTTTAACTATATATTCAAGGTGAGCCAAATCATGTTCAGGATGATATCTGTACCCTGTCTTGATTAGTACACTTCTCAGCTAATGTTGTTCTCTGAGCATACTCTGTTTATTTAGATGATGAGGTGATATGCAAGGCTACAATATTTAATTGTGTAACTGATGCATTTTGTTTACATCCTTTTTTGGTACTTGAAGCCAGAGTGCTTAACAGTTGATTTAAGAGTGACGTTTCTCTCTCTTTCCAAATCAAAATGCCAATTTTACCACTCTGTGATCTCCTAAACTGTTATTAAATCTTCTGACTTTTGTGGAAGGATGATAAAGTGATGTCAGTACAGGTGCTCCTCAACTTATGGACACAATTGGGACCGGAATTTCCATCACTAAGCAATGCAGTTGTAAAGCAAGATGTCATGTGACTGCATATCTTAGTGACGGCAATCCCAGCACTCTCCATTGCCATAAGCAAATTCCACCGGTCGTTAGTGGAGGACCCACGCCAATCCAAACCATTCCAAGCTTGGTCCCTCCCAGCCTTGAGCCTCAGTAAGGTAAGGGACTGCCTCCAGCCCCCATCACCCACCTATCTCCCCCCGCATCTCTGCCCTTTTGGCCACCCTGCATCCTGCCTTGCCTTGTGGCTCTGGGGCTGCTCGCCATGCTGCAGCCCAGGAGCTTCTTGGTCCTCCTTCCCCCGTTGCTCACTCGTATGCATCAGCACCCTCCTTCCCTCCTTTGCATGCTTGCATGTACCAACGCCCTCCTTCTCCCTTCACTTACTTGCACACACCAGTGCCCTCCTTCCCCTTTGCTTGCTCGCACACATGCACTGCACCCTCCTTCCCTCCTTTGCTCACTCACATGCACCAGCGTCCTCCTTCTCTCTTCACTTGCTCACATGCACCAGCACCTTCCTTCCCCCTTCACTTGCTCGTACACATGCACCGTGCTCACCTTCACTCACTCACACCAGCACCCTCGTTCCCCTTCACTCACTCATATGCACCAACGCCCTCCTTCCCTTCTTCGCATGCTTGCACAGACCAACACCCTCCTTCCCTCGCTCGCACACACCACGCCCTCCTTCCTCCTTCGCTCACTTGCATGCACCAGTGCCTTCCTTCCCCCTTCACTCTCATCAGCACACTCCTTTCCCCTTCACTTGCTTGCATGCATACACTGCACCCTCCTTCTCGCCTTCGCTTGCTCAAGGCCTCTCCAGGATGCTTCTGGTGCTGAAGGAGTGCTCCAGGGGTGCTTCCAGGCACTGAAGGTCTCTCCAGGGGCACTTCCAGCGCACGCTATGCAGCTCACGTTGGAAGCTGCTAACCGTTCCCGAGGCTTTCTCCTTCCTCCTGCAAAGCCTTCCTCCTGGAAAGGTGGATGCAAGCAAGTGAAGTGGGAAGGAGGGTGTTGGTGCATGTGAGCGAAGGGGGGAAGGAGGGTGCAGTGCATGTGAGTGAGTGAAGAAAGGCTGGGTTGGGTGAGGGAGACTTACCCAAGTGACTTGAGACCTCCCCTGCTGGCTTCCCCATTGACTTTGCTTGTGGGAAGCCAGCAGGGAAGGTTGGAAATAGTGATCATGTGATTGTGGGGTGCTTGACAACTGGTCGTAAGTGCAAACGGGTTGCCAAGCACCCAGATCACAATCACATGACTGCAGTGGCGTTGCAACAGCAGTAACTTCAGGGACTTGTAAATCCATTTTTTCAGCACTGTCATAACTTTGAACAGTTGCTGAATGAATAGTCATAACTTGAGGACTATATGTGAGAGAAAAAGAGAAACACGCAACCTATCAGTCAGTGTTCTCACTTTTGTCAGTTTTGAACCCAAGGAAGAATAGGATTTCTATTCAACATTAGTGTTCATAATCAATGATAGCAACATTAATGTATCAGGAATAAGATGTGGACCTTATGGAATTCTTTACAAGAATTAAAGGACAATCTACTAATTGCAGCCCTGTTGGGTTATCTATATCAAAGTACTCACCATGTAAGCTAGTTAAGTCCTCCCTGACAACCTTCAAAGATACTGGCTTTTCTGCAGCGTTCATGCATTTAGCATGTATATCTGCAGGACCAATAGTTGTAGGCATGTGGGTTTCAATGCAAATCAGGACTCCACATGATCAGCATCCCACTTCACGTAGAGGCCAGTGAGGCTTCTCTCCTGGTAGTCATACTATACATGTGAACACCTGCAGGAATGACTAAGTGCTCAAGTAGCAAGTGCACCAGATTCAAAATGTCAAAAGGGAGCTTAAAATCATCTTAAAGAACTTTAAAAGATGTGGGACTCAATAAACTGAGTTCTGGGCACCTGGGCACCTCTTTTTTCTCTTTTTGTTTATTGTACATGTGCCTTCTAAACCTAATTGTCAGCTATTCCAGGCTAGAAGGGCAAATGGATGGTAACAGCACAAATGTTTAACTTTGAAGCTGGAGCTGTGAAGTTTTTTAACATAGAATAACTTAGGGTCACTTGCAGAATCCTAGAAAGATGCCAATAAAACTCGCCTCCTGTACTTCCAATTGGTAAACATGGCTTAGCATAAATTGTTTCAAATTAAACGTGGACCCTTTCTTGCACAGTTCAAATTTTCTAATACAACTTTGCACTTTCTTAGATCCTTTATGTCCATAAAGCACCTAAGTTAGCATTGCTGTTGCTAGAAATACAAGAGTGAATACAGTTTGCACACTATGGTAATACCATATCCGGTAAGGAGTATTTTAATATCTCTGCTCCCAAAAGAGCCACTACAAATAAAGCTTTTCAGGAGCCTGTACAGAGAAATGGCAGCATTTGGTCTTCAGGGGCTGACAAGAACAAGCACTTTCATTTAAAATCCAAGCATTTTCATTTTTTCGTGCCACAAAACCTGCAGAATCCATAGAACATTTTAAATTGTAAAACAATCTAAACTACACTGTATCATCATAATCATGTTCAGTCTAATACTTACTGTTGTTTTCTGCATATATTCTTATCACAGGCATTGGTTCGAACAGCACCTTAGGTTTAGATTCGATGAGCTTCATGTTCCTTTTGTCCCACCCAGCTCCTTCTAGGTAGAGACCATATACATAGACTCCTTCAGGAGGAGGAGTTGAGATGTCGTCATTCATCCATTTTGTGACCTCACTGCACAGCACTACACTGTCAAGTGCCCATCCCTTGTTTGCTCTTGTGATTTCCTGTTTCAGAGCAATGGAACAGTTAGGAGTTAAAGACCAGGGTTTCTACCACCAAAGAACCAGCAATTATGTAACTTCAGAATAAATTGGCCAAGCATCAGAAAAGCTAACTGCAGTTGCATATTTTCTTCTTTTTTTCTCCTGAGACTAATTATATACCAATTTCCATAGTTATGCCTATAAGTGAGGACTACCCTAAGTGGGTTTTTTGTTTTGTTTTTTTGTTTTGGTGCCTTCAAGTCAGTGTTGACTCCTGGTGACTGCCTGAACTAGTCCCTGCAGTTTTCTTGGCAAGATTTTGTAAGTGGTTTGCCCATGCCTACTTCCTAGGGCTGAGAGTAACTGGCTGGCCCAAAGTCTCCCAGGTAGCATCATGCCCAAGGCAGGACTAGAAGTCACAGTCTCCTGGTTTCTACCCTGGTGCCTTAACCACTACACCAAACTGGTTCTCTAACATAACTTCCATAGTTAGGTATGTAAGTGAAAACTATCCTAAGTGATATTTTTTCCATATTTCTTATTCCCATGTTCTTTATGAATCCTCACTCAACTCATTGCATTCTGTCAGTTTTACAAGCTGAGTAAAACTTTATAAAGTGAGACACTGACATCTGATCACTGCTTTTATTGACTAGGAAACCAGCTATAATGTATATTAAAGCCTAATTCAGAAAGCCCATATATGCCAGTTATTAGAAGTATAAGAAAGATGGGGCTACTTTAGAAAGATGTTTTACAAAGGAATCAAGAATTAATTCAAATTCAGAAGTCACACCTGCCTTTGAAAAATTACCACTTAGAACAAGTTTTAAAGTTTCTATTTCCAGAACATTTCCTTGTAACCTCCTCTAAACTCCACTCTCCTTGTAAGGGGAGTCCAGCTGTCAGCCAGTTAATGTCTACATCCTCTTGTTAGCAAATTCCCTTTCTCCTACCTAGAGATCAAGAAGCAGTAGGTTCTCTGTTTCTTATTATCTTAATCCACCACAGAAGCAACAAAGATACCATGCAAAGGAGGAGACATTTGAACAAAAGAAAGGTTTAAAACTTGATGAACAATATTTTTAGCAGTGAGGTCCTCCCTGATCGCTGGGTGTGAGGCTGGGGCCATACACACAAAAACACACACTTGTACAGAACAACTGGCTGGCTGCTGGGAAGCACAGAATACCAAATTAGGGAAGCTGTCCTTCCCCAGCATGATAGGAGTCACTGGCAGCTGCCGGGAGTCAGCTGGTTGCTGTGTTCCATTGTCAGCTATATAGACAGCTGGTGGGAGCCATGACCACAGGTTGCCCAGCTACAACTGGCAGCTTTTATATATTTGATTTAGAAATGTCTGCTTGTCAAAATCAAGGGTAAGGATAAAGCCTGAATTTGAAGATTTAGAGTACTCTCCTGACAATAGATCATTGTTCTTGGACTTCTACAAACTAACTTTTCCTGCCATAATTTACCATTGACTTAGGCTTTTTCCAATTTAGTACAATGTTACAGACTAAAAGAAGAAGGCTGGAACACTCTATGTCTTGTCACAATTATGAAAACAAAAAACAATATAGTTCAAGTAAAGGGAAGTCTAATTATACCAGCCCTAGTTTCCAGGAGAAGGCAAAGGCAACTGGAATTTCTTTTCTGAAAATAAATGGTATCTCCACCGCTATTCATTTCAGATAAAAAGCAAAACAAATTGATAAAAATGTGTAGCAATCAGCTATTTAACCTGTCTCATTGCAGTTAAAAATCCCTGGGGATTAAAGAATCCTGTCATCCAAAAACAGTTTGGTCGTCTCTCAAAAATCCAAGAATGAAATTGGCGGTTTCTTTCAAGAAGTTCGGTAAACCAAAACCCAAGCGTGCTGGAAGCCCAAGATGCCTAGAAACAGAAGAAAAAAAAAAGACATAAGAAACTACACTATATAATGCTTCAAGTTGAAGCAGTAAAACAATCTGAGTTGTATACTGCCTACTTTGGGAGAAGATTCGTATGATGGAATATTCCTCCATGTTAAAGACAAGATGTCAGAGAAAAGAGTAACCAGAATCTTCCTCCTTGTATGAAGGAACATTCAACATGTTAGCTTCCAGCCCTTCCCCACCTGAAGCTTGCAGTAATACACTAGCCGAGCAGATCAAGCTACTGTTGTAAAACATTACTGTTGGATACAAAGTTTATGCTGCTCAAGAAGTAAATGCATTAAAAAAAAAATCCTGTTGGACTCTGCAAGTACTAAACTGGTAAGATAGAAATGGCATGGAGAAATTATTACATGAGACATCATTCTTACATGGGCTAGAAACGTCCCACTGGAGTGGCATGAAATGCAACCAGAACTTTCAAGTAATGTGTAAGAACAAGCCTTCAGTTACAAGGAATCAATTAACTAACAGTAACTATGTATGTGTGCTTTGAACATGTCATAATTGGATTAGGATAGTTAACTCAGAAGAATGAAGTTCTAACATTATTTTCCTTCTAACAAAAGAACAAGTACCAACCTTCCTCCAGCGCTCTGGGATCCGGGCATCGTACATACAATCCAGAGCATCCCTGAGGTTCTCATTCATGATTATGGTTCCATCAATGGCAAGTTTAAGATCTGTCAAGGTGTTTCGCACCAGAGCAATAATCCTTTGCATTCGGTCAATTTCCTGCCGCAGAAAGATGTTCATGGGCTGAAATGGTCCCATTTGCTGAAGCCTTTCCTTTACCTGACAGGAGACAGAGAATATTTAAATATGATGCCAGTTAGCATGCTGGCTGCCATGTTCCCTAGACAGATAGCTACTGACTTATATAAAATTCTATGCGGAGGAAATGAAATGAGAGGACAGAATTTTTCAAAGAAACATGGAGTAGGTACTCCTTGAAGACTAAGATCATATATGAGAAGTTTATCTGAGAATCTATGAATCAGTTATCAGTTATTTCATTTGGACAGTGGGGAAAAGGTATCTGGGAATAAATGCAAGTATAAAAATAGTATTTTATTTAGAGGGTTAATATAACCCATAATTTTCTAAGGAAAAACTAAAAACTACAGAAAAGCTTTGAAATGTGAAGATTAAAGCTACAGTTGCATAAATCTAAACATAATTATCACGTCAGACCAAGGAAGCGATCAAATTCTTGTGATATCCTGCATGCACAGTAGATCATATTACTCAAAAAGGTTGACTGAAATTTTCATTTTGCTATTCATTTGGATTGATTTTTGTCTTATTCACTGTATAAAAATGTAGACCACACTAGGTTAGTTTTTGGGGAATACTTATTTTTTATAAGCAAAGAACTTTCAGTCAGTCTTTTTTACTGATCTGATTATTCAGATATCGGTGCATTTGATTATTTATGTTTATCAATTAAAACAAAGAAATATAACAGGCTGTTTTTCCTCATTTTGAAGCTGACCTGCTTTGCTTAAAGCACCATAAGCCTCTTTGTTATTTTGCTTTTCCAGTTCATTCCTTAATTTCTGGGTTACAAGTACAGTAGAGTCTCGCTTATCCAACATAAACGGGCCGGCAGAACATCAGATAAGCGAAAATGTCGGATAACACACAGTAATAATTGAGTGTGGTAAAAAAAAAAAAAACAATCCACTGCGCCTGTTGCAATTGATTTTTGTGTTGCGGCGCCGCACTGTCAGGAGCAACAAGAAAGAGTACACTCACGCTCACAAACAAGCGGCACACTTTTCTCGTCACCGATTTATGCGCATTGTTGTGTTTTTTTTAGGGGCGTTGGATAAGACGGAATGTCGGATAAGCTAAGGTTGGTTAAACGAGACTCTACTGTATATAGAAAACATATTTTTTTAAAAAAAGAGGAATTAAAAAAAAAACTTTTTTTTTCCAGTTAGGCACAATGAAAAAGAGTTCCAATGCCTCTGATGCTTCCTATATCAAGATTTCAATAACTTACTTCGAAAGGTACATAATCTGCAGGAAGTTTCTCCAGCATATCATCAGCTAGCCTGGCCACCACAGCTTCTCGGGTTTCACCACCTCCGCTGGAGCTATCTTTGGGCTGAATGCTGAGGATTGTGTCTAGCACATCTTTTGCAAGTTTGCTCTGGTAAGTAATATCAGCGTTGGGATGCAGCCCAAAGACTTCTGGAGTATCATAAGCAGGCAAGCTCTATACAAGCCAACATAAAGCAGATATGCAGCAGAGTAAGACAGAGAGTCTTCCAAAGTACTGGTGGAAATTAGTGTAAAAAGGATGGAGTGGCAACACCAAACAGATTTTTTAAAAAATCAGCATCCACGAGCACAAAAATCAAACTGATAGGAATAAAACCCCCTATTTGAATGCATTATTGAGTGAGGGTTTAAAATTAAAACATTTCTGAAAAGAGAAATAGCACACTGGAGTCTAAGAGAACTTTTTTTTAAAATGTATCTTTTAAATATACGTAAGTGGGCACGTTTATAAACAGGGTAGGATCCTGCCAAAAATAAAAATCAACAAATAATAAGATTTCAGAGAGAATGTTTCATTTATACAATACCTTCCAGGAAACTATTGCATAAGGTGAAAGGATAATTATCTAACTTAACGTTTCTAGAGTGCTTTGAAATAAAACATTTCAGTTCAACTGTAACCCGTTATTTATTTATATATTTATTATATTTTTAAAACTGCTTATCAGCAATAGCCTTCTGTCAGATGGTGTCAGCATCATTCTCCACTCCCACCCCCTTTATACTGTAATGATGGGAGCATTAAAAAGAAATTCACTGTCCCTGCATCAAGAGAGAGGTGAGTTTCAAATCAAGAATTTCCAGATATTTATTTATTTATATCAAATTTGTCACCGCCCATCTCATTGAAAAGCAACTCTGGACAGTTTACAAAGGAGATAAAATCAATTAAAATACAACATCAAAACAAACTTAAAAAGAATAAATAAATTCCAAGACTGATGGAATTGGAGAATAACTCAGGAGTGACATCAGGGCACCGGCCACCCCCAGGATTGACTAAAACTCTTATCTTATTATTGAGATATGCTCAACTAGTATCTCTGAGGCTGTGAGGCAGTGATGAAATCTATTTACTTAGCATATTAGTAACTTCTCCGTTCTTTCCATATTTTGGTATTTATATTTATTTGGTGTACTTTATATTGAAGTATCCCTCATATATACCTTCAGATTTCTTGTCTGCAAATTCTATACAGGAAGTTTCATTAAGGAGGACGTATACTAGTGCACTGACCTTGTGAATGAAGAAAGCTTTGGTTTCGTTAACTTCAGCTTAACCTTAAATTTTCCTTCCAATATATTTGTTAATTATAACAAACCTGTATGTAGTGCAGGTACTGATCCACTGCAGTACACTTAGGTATATTGTATCCTTTGTAAAACGAGAAATCTTGGCTGAACATGTTTTCACTGAACCACACTTTAGCAAATGTGTTAAGGAGTCTTTTGTCATAGTCATCTGTAACCCTTCCACCATACTGAATTTCCCCAATCATATAACGAACAGTATTCCAAGACACACCCTGAAAAAAAAAAAGGGCATATGGCATGTTCATGCAACTGCATACTAAAATAAGTGTATACGTACAGTATGTGCATGTGTATGCATATGGAAGATCTGAGAATTCCTATACGTATATTATCTTATTCTGAGCCAGACGGAATTAAAAATAGACCCATTATTAAACTGGAATCCTTCTCCAATTTACTTTACCATCCCTCCCCTGTTTTTAGCTCTCTTCTTTCTCTTCCAACAGCATATTATAGCCATCCAATATATTACATCTGATATCAAAGACATCCATCCTCCTCTCTAAATCTAATCTAGCAAACTTTATGGGTGTTTAACATAAAAGGTTAATTGACCATATTACATTGTATGAAGAAGACATTTGGTTGACAACATCCTAAATATTTCAAGTTTCATATATGCTTGTTAGAGATTTATTTCAAGCCAGTTACTGCCAATTAACCTTTTTGATGTCCATGTCATCCAAATGGTTCTGAACAAACTGTACTGTGGCATTGAAATCGGCTTGGTTGAATTCATAAGGAATATTCCATCCTAAAGGTCCAAATTTCCTTCTCTCTTGGACGGTGGAGTGGACGAAGGCCACAGCATACAACATTGGCTTCCATTGCACCATGTTACTGATATCCAAGAGATCTTGACTCACACCTGTAACAAAGACATTGACTAAGACCATTATAAACAAAGTTTCCTATAAAGCTCCTTATGAAAGCTTTCGTTTTGTTTTGTTTTTGCTTTCTGGAAGTGCATTTTTCCTCTGCAATTCCCATTTAATTATATACTGTATATGACAAGTGCTTACACAATAATAATACTATATTCCCCACTTACACATTACATTTGAAGAGGATGACCATACATAAGTAGCAAACCTAATTCTCTAAACCAATCACAAATCTTGATGTAATATCTATGAATAAAAACACTCAGTGAAATATCCTGCCAGTAATCATTCACAAGAGTTAATTACATATGCCTGAACTGATAATTTACTGATCAGCAAATGATTATAACATCCAGCCATTTATAGACATGCCTATAGCCATTTACCTGTAAATTTAATATATGGTTAAAATAGAAAATCCAGTACAAACTGACTGCTCAAAATACTCCAAGCACTCTTAAGACCATTCAAGATATATAGTTTTGTCTCACTGAGATCAACTGAATAAAATATTCAATTTTATGGGGAAAAATTATGAAATATCTGTAAGACAGCCAAGGTTAAGTCACTCACCTCCATAAGTTCTCTTTAGGCCAGCTTTAAGCCCCTGGGGAGGTTCATTAGTGAATTTTATAGACATCTGTAGAAGGGTAATAGGAAAGTGCTTGTGAACCTCTGTAGTCATCCATAAGCGAAAAGCCTCATGAACAGTCTCCGTTTCCATAATAGTGTCCATCAGCTCATCCATAAAGTCAAGTCCCAAGTGGCAGTTCTGCAAGAGGGCCCATCCACCCTAAGAGAATAAGATTGTAAGAGACATGTAGCTAGATTGGTTATTCATTTTGGAAATCAACACTATGCCTTCAGATTATTGTTACCTTCCAATGATACTACAATTCACAACTCCTCAGTGCTGACATAATATTTTGCAAATATATAATAATTTGTTTCTAGCCCCAAAAGGATCTAAAATATAGCCAATAAACTAAGAATGTGAAAGAATTCTATGGATCCTACTTAGAATAGATTTGGTTCTTAGTGGTGGGATGAACACTACCAGACACACATCCAACTAGCATGATGTTTCCCTCAACATCACCAACAATAATCAGTTTTACTTTGAAAATGATATTCAACAAAGTGACAATTCAATTTATTTGCAACATAAATGTGTGTCACACAAGCAATGTACTTTATATTCCTGCCTGCTCCTAAATATAAACATGCACTGGATTGTGCCTAGAATTTAGCAACATTTGTGAATCAAAATATATGGAGCTATTGATTTAATGACATAATATATTTTTATTTTTCAGAATGCTACTGATTACAAATAATCCTATTTTTCTCTTTAGAAATAAAACAAATTGTGCTCCATAAACTAGCTATTAGTTATGCTATGTTCATGCTTAACTAAACCTCTACTAGTAATTGGTAATGTTCTAATTTTTTTTTTTAAACAGCCTATGCCAAATTAGCATGGAAAATTTGCCTTACATGAGCCATAGTTTGCTGCAGAAGTTTACGTGCATGGACCTCTTGTCCTTGGCCCATAGAAACATAGCGCGTCTCAATTTTCAACCTTTTCCCCAAAGCAATGATTGAATCAGTAGGATCAGAGCCCATGGACAGGAAGCAGATGAGAGGTGTGCGTGGATCAGATTCTTCCCAAGTCTTCTCCAAATCTAAAATGACCCCTTCTGCATATTTTTCTCCCATGGTATCCATAATGTACTTCCTAGCCTAATTTAAAAAAAGATATATATTAATATTTTACATTTATTTAAAAGGAAGAATGCAGGGGCTTTGAAAGCACAGTATCTAGGGAAGAATTTGCAGGATATTTGATACAATACAATATGAATCTTCAATCAATCCATCAGAACATTTCATATAATTAAGAATGGTGTAAATCTTATTATACCATGTGAGTGGTAGCGTTTTATATATCCAATTACAAAATATTTACATTATTTCCTGTTTTTATAATAACTTTATTAAATTTTTAATAAGAAACAGTAAAAACTAACACAAACTAACACTAAGATAAAGGATAAGAAAAAGAAAAAGAAAACTGAAAAAAAGAAGATAGTAAAGATTGAAAGTGCAGAAAAGAAAAGAAAAAGACAAACAACAAAATTAAAAAAAAATTGACTTCTGACCTTCCTTGCAACAGATATAAGTAACAATATACATCAAACTCTTGTTCTAAGTTTACAACTTCACTCCCATTATTTCTATTAACCCATGTTATTTCTAATAATCAAATCTATACATTTCATTTTTTTTGTTTCCCGCAAAAAATCCCAAAAAAGGTTTCCAATTTGCATTAAACTTATACAACATCTTCTTGAATCAAAGCCATCAATTTCGCCATCTCAACCAACTCCATAGTATCATAGCTTTCTACCCTTATATATATATAATATATAAAAACAAAAATTCCTTAAATTTAATAACAAATATATTTTAACCTTGATCCTTATACACAAATCCTTAAAACCTCATCATTCAGTCCTAGTCAATACCTGAGCAATAGTTCTATCAGGACACCAAGACCTAATAAGGAGTAGACGTCTGAAGCAGTCCAGAGCTTGGTCATAGCCACTAGGAACAAGTTCTTCTTCTGGTTTTTCCTTATCAAACCAAATTTTCCACTGTTTTTCTGTTCGTGAGATCTGATAATATAATACAAAGAGAGTATCGTATTCCATAGGAGTCATCAACACAGTCCCCTTTTCCTGGTTCAAAGATAGCCTGTTCATCATTTGTTGAGGACATACCTCATGTTGGAGTGACCATCTTGGGATTAGTCTACTATTGAGGTGGATCAAGGTGATCTGGCAGGACAGTGTGTTTTCCACAGGAAAATGGGAGAAAACCCGTGTGAACATTCTAGCCATGTAGAAGAGTCTTTGGATGGTCAGTGACCTGTTAAGGTTTAACTGGCTCACTGAAGGGCAACCCCCTCCCATCCAGCCAGAGAATTATGTGCCTCCTTGGCTATTTTAACAATGATTGCTAAAGAAGCCAAAACTTTTCTTGTGCAGCTTGTTTTCCCTTGGGGGCGGGGATGGGACTGGCAAATATTAACTTCATGGAAGAGCAAACTATGCCTTCATGGTTGCTATTCCTATCAGTAAGCTCTGTACAGCTTAAAAGGCACTATGCAGCCCCTTATCATAGCCGTCCCCTCTGCTGCCCTTGCTTTACTTCTGTGTTTGCTGGAGAGCACTGTCACCATTCCAGCAGTAGCAGGAATAGCCTCTCTCCTGTGTGGGCAGCAGTTCTTCTGGCCTCTTGAGGCACAGTAAGAGGAACACTGTGGGGACAGTGATTTTGAGATCAATAGATTTTCCTCCCACGCTGGAGAACAGCACATCCTTGAGGTTGTGGAGGTGAACTTTCAAAGAATAAGACTTTAATTTCAGATAGCTTAATGAGTGACTTTGTGTGCTTTCCTGAAAGAACCACCATCTTTCTTTAGTTGTACAGGTCCTTATAACTTCTTATAGTTCTAACTGTAATGAACTATATACATTATCCAATGCAGCTTTATCTGCTCCAAAATGTAATAGAAGGGCTTTTATCCTAGGCATACTTCAACAAGCATTTTACCAGCAAGTTTTTACACTAGATTTACAGAGTTGGTTTAACTTCTAAAGCATTTGCTCCATGCAAATAGGATATTTAAAGAAATATTCTTTAGATGCCCTTATGCCTTTAGATCTGAACCAAGGCTGGCTGGCTGGCTTGTTTATTTATGGGTACAGTCACCACTAGAAATGAAATTGATCACTACAGGTAATAAAGCATTTTCAGTAATGATCTCAGAACATTTGTTTCTGAAATATCAGTTCTTCGGGTTCTACAAGTGCCAGGTAGTATATTCACCTTATTTTTATAAGTTTCTATTACCATGAAATCCATTAAACTCTCAATTGAAACAAATTGTAAAAACAACATATACCAACTCCTACTAGTACCTACTTGGTCAAGAACATCTGAAAATTGTCTTAATTTACTGAGCTCCACCAAGTTCAACCAAGTCATATCCAGGATCCATCTAGCTGGTTTAGAAGGACAAGCTTTCAGATCCAAAGAAGCACCACCTGAAAACATATGTTATTTAAAACAAAACAAAAAAAGGAGAAAAGAGCTATTAATCCATTCTCTCTCTCTCTCTCCCCTCCCCGCTAACTTAAACGGAGTTCACACCCCTACGTTGGGATTCAAGAATATGTTGCCAACTCTGCATGGATTTGAATTTCATATGTTGAATTTCATTTAGAAGCTTAAACCAAAAAGTCACAAAATTTTGCAGATTGCAGTGTACATGGCTTATCAGATCATCAAATTCAATATTTAATCAAGTGGTAGACAGGGCCCATCATGTGAAGCATCAGGTTGGCATCTCTGATAACTGTGTTGCATGGGTAAGAAGAAAAAACAGCACAGGACCATACACTAAGCATTTGATATACTTGCTATGACCTTTAATCAGTGTTAGGAACTCCTCATGTTTGACTTTGCCCCGCTGCAAATCAATCTTCAAGGTAAGCAGCAACGTGAACAGAAACTTATGCTCTTCATAAAGCCCTCGTGCGGCATACTTATACACTTCATAGGTCATATGCTCAATGATATTTGCTATTCTTTTGCTTGTAATTGGGCTCTTGACAGACCTGTTCAAAAGAAAGGGAGGGGATAAAAGAGTAATCTAGTGCCTTTAGGGCAAAGATTTTAGAAAGGGTAAAAGTATACAAGAATAAAGCATTTTCAAAGCTGTACTTAATAATACTGAGTTACTGCAGAAGCAAACAGAATTGCTGAGGCAAATTCAACATGACATTAAATACTGTTCCATCAATATGATCCAACTGTCTAGCACTGTTTGGACTGCTGGGAGTTCACTCTCTTTTCTGACAGACTGAAAGGTATTTTAGCCTCATACAATTGACTCCCTTGATCTTTATCCCAACCAATCCTGCCCGCCCGCCTGCCCTCCTTCCCTTTCATAATGCAGTGACTGCTACTGGGAGAGCCTAGGCCAGTTGCCCTCACCTCATATGGGGACAGGTTCTTGAGCATGCCCTTGCTGGATGAACAGACAGGATAGGCAGAATTGTTATAGATAAGGCATCCCCAATTGCTCTAACCATTTCAGAAATCCAGTGGCTGTGGGTTTTGGGTCCTCCAAATCCCAAACTGAAGATTTTCTGTCTGCAACTGTGGGGGAGCAGGGTGGCACTCCCCTGCTCAGAGCCGTTGTACAATTCCACTGTTCTCCTGGACCCATTGCTCCTGCTGGGAGAGCAGATGGCAGTGGCGGCCAAGAGGTCTTTGCACAATGCCAGTTGCACCCCTTCCTCGATCTGGAGGCTCTACTTGGTGTCATTCACACTTTAGTCACATCCCAGTTAGATTACTGCAATGTGCTCTACATTGTGCTCCTTGAAGACCATCCAGAAGCTACAACTGTTCCAGAAGGCAGCAGTGTAGTTAGTTAGGGGTACACCTTGGTATGCCCGTGAACATAATTACTTCATGAACTGCACTGGCTCCAAAAGATTTCTGGGCACAATTCAAGGTGCTGGTTACCATCTCTAAAGGCCTACCTGGCATAAGATGGGGTTCTCTGCAGGACTGCTTGTCCCCAGTGCTATCTGCCATCCCACATACTATAGTACAATGGGCACACTTAGGGTCCCTTCCCTGAAGCAATGTCATCTGGGGGGATCCAGAATCTAAATAGCTCAAGTTGGGCAGCCATATAAATTTCCATAAATAAAATAAATAAAGTCAAGATAACACTAAAAGAGGTATTTGTAATCTTAGAGATCAGCTTGCCAGCAATTCCTACTATCTCACCCTTTCACTTGCTCTTGAGTTACTGGCAATGCTAAACCAAGCACAATTCTCTAATATACCACAGACAGACCTAGCGAGTGTGTTCCCATGCCCACACTGGGGGAATTTTTTAGAATTGTAGTCTAAAATATCTGAAGTGCATCAGGTGGGGCAAAGCTACAGCTGGCTATACATTAGATTGAGACATCCTTTTCAGCTTAATTGGAAATATAAACCTCAAAGTCAAGCAAATGATATATAGACATCTAGACATCTCATTGCAAAGACAAAAACAGTTACTTCTGCCCACTTTTGCATACAGGAAGAACTTCCTCTTTCTCCGGGGAAATTACTTCTGGCTCGATGCTTTCCAATCTCTTTAATGCCCAATCTCTCTAGAGTATTTATTATATATTTAGCTTCCTCTGAAGCATTCTCTCTTTCTCAGGCCCTTTCAGAGAATGCAAGCTGAAGCTTTTGAACGCAGCTCAGTACTTGCTATGTCAACACATAACAAAAGAGAATATTTCAATGCTGTGTAGGATCTTTATTTCATTAAGCCTGCTCATCTCTGAGACAGTAAAGTCCCTGGAGAGGCTTACGAATGATAATCAGATATTTACTTAAATGGAGATTCTCATTAGAAATCACTAAAGACAAGACTACACTGTCTGCTACTTTTTTCTTCTCAGGTTCCCCAGGGCAGAGCATTCTTTCCTTCTCCATGAGCAGGTGACTTAAGGCTATGGGAAGGCTATGTTCCTTGGCTCCAAGAAAGAAAGACGGATATGACACCATGTGTGACAGAGGAGAAGATAGAAAGAGCTTTAATGCATCAAAAACAAAAAGTTAGAACTTAGACATGCATGGCCCCATCCAGTGGGGAGAGAAGAAATTGCTGCTCCAATGTTTACTTTCTTCCCTAATATCCCCCCTTTCCTTTTCCTTCATAGCATGGCTCTTACATTGGGAAACTACATGTAGGGTCCCTATAATGCTTATAAAAATCGAGGCATTTTATGAATATTAAATCCTAAATAAAATTAGGTAATGAGCCCATGGCAAAAACTAACATGGAGAAAGATAAGTATTTAGGGAAAGTTGCTAGTAGAACAATTTTGTAGAGCTGAGAAACAAAACAAGAGGTGCTCTGGATCACATTCTGTGCCCATACTTCCTATCCATACTTCCATTTCTGATCAAGCAGATAAGATGTTTTATGCTTCAAGAAATGCAGAACTTGTTCTCAAAGTATGGGATTAACGACGTGGGTTTGCAGATCCTAAACAATGATGGCTAGATCGCATCATTTCAGCTTTCTGAAAGCTCTGCCAATTTTCGTTAATCCAGAATGTGAAAAAATTGAGATAATCATAGTTACCTTGCAAGTGAAAGATCAAACAGGCCCAAAAACTGTCGGAGTGAAGTTTGATACATGACATTTACCATACTCATCTCAGTTATCAGAAAATAGAGAATGCTGCCTCTGGTAGCAACTGAACAAAACAAGATTGGATTTGATCAACAGAGATATAAAACCAGAGCATTCTATTAAATCCGTAACTGTAAAATCCCATACTGACTATTAATAGTGTCTGATGATAAATAGCTAAAAAGGTTTTGTGCACTGGAACCACTTTCTATTTAAATAAGAAAAACACATATCTCCCCCCCCCCCTTTTGCTTTTGCTACAACACTGCACTGCATTCATCTGCATATTCAAAAACTCTAATGTCAGCTCCAAACTCCATCTGTTTCATTGTTATTGCTTACTACTCAGTAACTTCCTCACTTACAGAAGGATTTTTTTTTTTGTAAAATTTTAGATGTTAGAGATTTATTCCCCTGTATTTAGTCGTTAGTGACAACAGCTGAATACTGCAGTTCTAGGAGCCCCAATTCTCCTCCCCACTTAATTCCTGTGGATAAGGAAAGGTGCGAAGAGATTGTCCTGAATCCATTAAAGCTCTCCTGCTCTCAAATCTTCCTCAAAAAGTGGCTAATTCTGGTTCTCAACATGCTACAGTCCAAGCAATAATTACAGTTTTGATCATTAGTCTAGGAGGGGAAGAACCTTCTCACCTGGTCTGTATTCCTCCCGAGCTGAGTTAATCTGTACTTCAGTCTCAACTGATATTTGCAGTTTCTGGGTCACCTCTTCTGCTGTTTTTTTTGTGTTACTAAGTACAGTGATGAGACTCTCATCTTCCACCAGAGAGCCTTGTGTGCTTGTCAGTCGATACAGTAAGTTATCTTCCAGTTCTTTCATCTTCCTTTTGTTAGCTGTCACATCTTCTATAAGATCAGTTCGCTCTTTCTCCAACTCCTGTTAAAGCATTTCATAAAGACGTGCATCTGTGCAATGTATTGTTGGAAGCAGGCCCATTAATATATGCATCTACAGTACAGTATCAATGCATTACTGAACTGGTAGTCAAAGTATTGCTATCAGGAGACATTCATTCATTATCATATGTCAATTTCCTATGATGTTTTCTATCCTTGATTGCGCACTCTGATCTAGAGGATTACTCAAAGCAGGAGAGGGGGGAAATCATATTCTGAACCACCGCCAACTACATTAAGATTATCCAAGTGAGCATTGTCAGATTCTTCATATTCAGACTGTACTACCCAACACCCAGGCAGTCATCACCACAACTTTGATGAAAGAGCCAGGAGCTAAGAAAAGGGTGGGTAGAAAGAAGTTTGGAATTAGGTGATGGAAGTATATACAGCATGGGGCCTATACTGTAAGTATCCCATGAAACCCACAAACACATGAATTTTTCATTCAGCATATAAATCACAGGATATAACACGGATTACTACATTAAGCGGATTTTAAAATGATTTGACTTATTCATGTTTAATGTTTCATACATAGTGTCTCCCCAGATGCCATACACAACAGTGGTGCTATCATTAAGAAGAATGAGGAGAGAGCTTCAGGCAGAGATTGTGGGGGTCTTGAAAAGATAGCAAATAGTTATTTAATGATTGCCAAGATTAGGGCACACTGCAAGAAATGTTCAGCAACTTATGTTATGCTGTATTTAGGACTATAAATACTGTAGTATATCCTAGTGTTTTACAGATGGGAATAATTAATTTAACCCTGTTTTTGCTACCAAAAGTAACATTAGTATGTATGTAATTCTAAATATTGTGCAGAATATCATTTGAATATGAGCTAAAAATGTCTTCCCTGTAAAAAGACTGACTTATGGCACATACAGTCTGTAAAAACAAAAGAAAATGTAATTGGAGATTATGAAAGTAATTTATGAAAATTATGAATTTTTTTTGGACAAGCCGTGATAGAAAATCTGAACATTAGCTTTGAAGCCAAAGAATAAGAAGATAATCCAGAAAGCAATGAGAGAACATTTCATTTGTTTTAATTAGTTTCCATTTCAAAATGGAATGAAAGTGGTTGAGGAGAAGACATTTTCAGGATATAAATACATGTAATTACAAAGTTCCACCATATGATCTCATGTGTCTAAAAGGTTTTTCTCTCTGGACAATAGAAGCTAATTTCACATATAGCATGAACAATTATTTTACTATTGTATTCTGAACATCAATGCATAAGTCTCATTTATTTTACTATATTACTAATTGAGATACCTAAAGGAAGAATTAAAACCAGAAGAATGGATTTAGCCTTTTGCTGGCAGGAATGACATCCTGATAATTAACTAAACATGTTATCATTTAGACGTGACCTAGATATGTGTTATCTTATGTAGTCATTTTCTTTTAACTCATTCTAAAGTTCTTTTACAATCTGAAGCCATCTGAATTTCTGTGAGAAAAGAAACTGACAACTTAACAGCCAATCTAAGCAAGACAATAAATAGATGTTATACTTAACTTGCACATTTTTTTCAAATAAAAACATCAGTTGCTGGGGAAAATGTGATAATTTTGAGCTCTCGGCAGGCACTGAGGGGGAATTTAACTCCATCCTCATTGGCTAATGAAAATCACATCTTAAGGCATACCTTCAAAGTTGCTATTTATGTCAGGAAGAAATACTCCACTGGCAGAAATTGGTTTTCTCTTTACAAAATAGGAACTCAGAAGAAAGGTGTTTTTTTTTTTAATTAGGAACACTTCAGAGAAATAAATTATCAAGTTCTCCAGCCAGCTTCCTCCAAGTTCTCATAAATTATCCTGTTTTTTTCCATGACTACTAAGTGTAAAATCCAAATATAAGTTTGAAGCTATGACTACTTGGGCCCTCAAAAGTGCAGAAATGTCATTAGGATCAGACATAATAGTCTGATTTGTGTGTAATAAATATCCAATTAGCTATCGGATTCAAAGCTCAAGGTGACATGGTTCCTTCTTTTCTTTGACCTTCTGATTAGTGGAATTCATACTTCAGCTTTCCCTACACATCAGGAAAGTTTGGTCTGTTTTTGTCCTCCAAACCAGAATAATAAACTTTTTATGAATTAGATTTTTATGAATTTAGATGTTGCTGATGATGCAAACAACCTCAGCTTTCATGGATTTTTTTTAAATATAATTTTTATTGAAGAAAATTTTAACAAGATAAAAACAATACAAATATTAGAAAAGAAACAAAAAAAATAAGGAAGAATAGTGAATAAGAAAGAAAACAGAAAAAGAAGAAAAAGAAAAGATTATAAAGAAGCGGCTTCTGATCTTTTTGACAGTAGTTATAAATGAATTTATATTTTAACCTCTCTCTCTAAGGTTACATCATAATTTCCTTCTTTCCATAAGCTACCCTCTCTAATCTTCAAACCCATAAATCACAAGTTCATTTTTCTCTTTTTTTCAGCAAAAAGCCCATAAGGGGTTTCCAGTCACTGATAAATGTAGTTGTTGATCTTTCTCTAATCAAACAAGTCAATTTTGCCATCTCTGCTAATTCTGTCATCTTCATCAACCATTCCTCCATTGTAGGTATTTCAGAATCTTTCCATTTTTGTGCATCTAATAGTCTTACAGCAGTAATCATATATAAAAATAATCTTTCATGACTCTTGATTGTCCATTGACTGTCCATTAATCCCATTATAACTGTAGCACCTAATGTGGTGGTCTCTCCCTCAATTTCTTGTTGTAGCTATGCAGGGTCCAGAGTGCTATGGCCCTTTGTCATTTTCATTTGCATTTCTTCCAGTTCCCCTTTAAACTTTTCTAAAAAATGCTCTTGCTTTTTGGAGTGAGTTCAATCTGAACCTCTGTTGTTTAAAAGTGAATATTATTCCTTCCAATTTATCCCATCAAAATGGTATCTTCTTTTGTTTAAGTTTATCAGTCAAAAAGATATCCTCTTTCCATTTGTGCAGTATTCTAATTAAAATTTCTTTAAGTACAATCACATCTGCATTATTAATCTTTAGTCTGGTAATAAAATGTTGCTGCAAAATTTGATCTCTGATCTTCTCTCTGACAAAGTACACAAGATCCCTTGGTACATGTCTTAATTTTGCAAATCACATATTGATTCTGTAAACTTTATCAATTTCTCCTCCATATCATCTTCATCCCATTCCAGAAAGTTTGTTAAAGACTGAACAACCTTTTCTCTAGTGTCTTCTCCTGGATCCTCTGGAACTGATCTAAGTTTCAGGCAGAATTATTTTTCTCTCAATTCCAGTAAAGATTTAGATTTAGATTGTCTAAATCCTTTTCCATCTCTCTGTTTATTATTTCTGTTTTAGTTTCTAAAATTTCCACTTTGTAATTAATTAGTTTAACTTCTCCTGTAAGGTGCCCTATAGATTCTTCATTTTTTTATAACTTCTTCTTTCATCTCCTCTTTCATTTTTACAAACCTTTTTTCCATTCCCTCTTCAAACACAACCAGCTCACCAGTTAATAGATTTGACAGATTCAGATACCTGCTTTCCCATCTTTTCAAACAATTTTTGTAATATTTCTGGAGTAATGTCTGCTGGTTGCTCTAACGAACTTCTTCTTCCTTCACCCGGCTTTGCAGCTTTTCTAGGGGTTGCCATTTTTTAAAATTTATAATCCAAAAGTGAAAGTAAATCAATTACAAAGCTGAATGTAATTTTTTTTCCATTTCTGCAGTTAACTCAGAAGAAACCGCCATCCAGAGCACATATGGTTTATCTCACAATCTCCCTTTGATCCAGTTTTTGCAGCCAACTCAGGAGTTGAGCTGCTGGGAGTCTTGGATTCCATCTATACTCCTAACTGCGGTGGAGCTGATATGGACATAAAGCTTTGCCTTCCCCATCTCTTAAGCACTTTGGTAATTAATTTACAAATGAAGAGAGATTTCCTCTGTGGCAAAGGTAAGACTCTTTGCCATGAGGAAAAAAAGGAAAAAAACCTTCTTTTGAGATTACAAAAAAATAAAGAAAGGGAGACTCTGATTTAAAGATTCAAGAATTCTTTGCAAAAAGCTTAAGAGAAGATACAAGAAAGTTTTAAAACAGAAAAGGGGATAGTCTTTTCTTTTTCTTATTTTTATCATCTTTATTTTTGGTGAAAGTGTTTTGGTATAATTTTTCACTAAGCCAGTTAAAGAGATTAGCTTGACATGGGAATGTTTGTTGTTTATCCTTAAAGAATTGGTGGAATCTGCATAACAAAAGATTAGGTAAAGAATCAGACTGTGACATTTAGTTACCATGGAGATGATACCTGTTGTGACTGAAGTCATCGAGAGCTACTAACAAGAGGGGGAAAAAATAACATGCTAGTCTTTTTATTTTGCCTGCCTGAGACATCTTTACTGTTAGATTAAAAATGGGTATTAGAAAAATGGGAAGATAGGGCAGAAGAGGCTCCCTGGAGCAGCCTGTGGAAAAAGATATACTTCAGAAACGCTTTGAACAGATTGGAAATAAATTTGATCAGATGGGGAATAAAATGGATGATTTTGAAAAAAGAAGGGATAAAAGATTTTTAAAGTTAAGAGAAGAGATGAGAGAAGATGTTAAAAAGATGGAAAGTTCTATAAAGCAAATATCTGGAGAGGTAAAACAAATTAATGATGAAGTGGAACTTTTAGGCAGTAAGATAGAGATTCAAGGCAGAGAGTTGGAAAGAGAATTGGATAATCTGGCTCTACTAGAACTGAGAGAGAAAGAATTCTGTTTGAGAGTCAGAGCTGTTTCAGAGGTTCTAGATGAAAATATTAGAGAGGGCTTGTTAATATTTGGGCAATTTCTTTGGATCTGGAAGAGGAAGATATGGATGCAGAAATTGATAAGATTTATACAATGAGATATGCAGATATGCCAGAATGAGTAATGTCCTAAGGGATATTTTGGTACATTTTGTTAGAAATAAGACAAAGGATCAAGTCTTACAGCACCATTTTAACACAAGATTGAAAATGGATAATACTGACATAATTGTTTTGAAATAGATTCCTATTAGAATTTTGCATAAGAGAAAAGAATACTCCTTGGCTGAAAAATTAAAGCAGAAAAAAATCCCATTTTGATGGATATATTGGAAGGTGTGATTTTTACTTTTAAACAGCAAAAATTTAGATTGCATTCTGTTCAGAAAGTGAGAGATTTTTTAGAAAGATATAAAGGAGAACTGGAGGAGACACAAATGGAGGTTTCAGAGGGAACTACACAACAGTCACAACAGATGCAACAGGAATTGGAAACAGGTGATACTGAACCAGTCACTACAGGTATGGATTTTTCTAATTTTTTTGGATTGAGTATGGGTTACAAATGTTTAACATGGAATATAAATCAAGCAATGCTCCTCAAAAGAGGAAAGAAAGATTTCATTATTTGAAAAAATTAAAGGAAGACATCATATGACTACAAGAGACTCATATCAGGAAAAAAGATTTTAAATATTTGACTTATAAATCTTTGGGCAAATCATTTATTTCTACAGATATTAAAAAGTGAAATGGAGTTATTTTGTATATTAACCCTCAGCTAAACCCAGAACTTGTATTAACTGATGAACATGGTAGATTTGTTGGAGTTATATGGAGTTAAAATGATGGTTCTGGGAATTTATGCCCCAAATGAAAATAAAGGGACTTTTTATAAACAACTTATAGAAAGATTAATGGATTTTTCTTATGAAAGTTTGTGTTTGATGATTTGCAGAGATGGCTAAATTGACTTCTTTGATTAGAGAAAAGACAGTGTCTACATTTGTAGTTGACTGGAAAGCCCTTATAGACTTTTTGCATGAAACAGAAAAAATCCACTTATGATTTGTGGTTTCAATGATTAGGAAAAAAAATTGGATAATAGCAAAAAGTGAGCTTTTTTTGTAATCACAGAGTAAGAGATAACTTTGTAATCATATTTGCTGCAAAGGAAATCAGAAGCTTCAATTTCTTTTTATCTTTTTATCTTTTTTTCTGCACTTTTGTTTTTTTCTTTTTCTTTCTCTCTTTCTTTGTTCTTTTTATTCTGTATTATTTTGTATTAGTTTTTATGTTTTCTTTAAAACTTTTAATAAAATTTGTACAAAAAAATTTACAAAGCTGAAGGTAAAAGGCAGACTTCTCTCTGTCTTTTTTTTTTCTTGTTCGTTTTCTTTATATCCTTAAGGCTTTAGTCCATTCTGTTTTTCCATAGTTTTAATGACACAGTCCATCTCCTGTTACAATTATCTCCTTGTCTTGTAAATTCCACCAATTATCTTTTCCCTTTGATGTCAGACAATCAACATTTCCAGGAAGGTCTGGTCTGTTTATTTAATTGATTCCACATAATACCAAAAGCACTTTCGCCTGTGACCTCCAACTGCTCTACTCACAAGAAGACTGCAAGACTTCCATCTTGCAGTCTCCTCCTGAGGAGCAGCTGTCCAGGGCACAGGTGGGTGATCTCTCATTCTCTCCTGTATTCAGAAAGAATTTCGCCAGCCAGAAATCACCACTGGCCAGCATTTGCTTCACTGCACCATCTCCACTACTTTGGAGGTGTGTAGTATGCCATAGAACCTCACCCAGAAGCCAGCTTTCATGGATTTAATATGCTCATGACAAATACAAATATCCTACAAAGATAGAACAAATTCCCATTTGTATGACAAAGTGGATGCAAAATCTTAAAGAAAAATAATGATACAGCAATGGGAGGAATTATGGGGGAAAAAATCAATAAAATTCACCCCATATTATAACCTAAAGGACAATTGGTATAAAAGGTTTTATAGATATATATAACTCCATCAACAATTTAAAAAAAAGATAAATCATATAATAAAAAAACTGTTGGATACATTATGCTAAAGAAGGAACATTTTATCGTATGTGATGATTATGCAAAAAAAACCCTCAAAAGTATCAGAAAGAAACACTTAGTATTATACAAAAAAATCTAAAAACAAAACTTGAATTGAAACCTCAAATATTTTTACAGGATTTGTTCCAGAACATATAAACAAGAAATATCACAGTTTATTAAGATACATGTTGATGGCTGCATGGACAAATCTGGCAAAAAGAGACACTTTGATGATGACATCAAACTTGGAGAATATGTAGGAATGACAAAATTAATGGTATATATTCACAATGAAAGTTTAACTAAATTCAAGGAAGAATGGCATCCATATATATCATATATTACACAACAAACTTAGACATTTACAGCATGTTATCTAAGGGGAAAAAATGGAAATAGATGAAAGGATTCAAAATAAAATCAAAAACTTTTCCTAATACATTGGTTACAATCAATGGCTGGGGTATAATGGGAGGGAAGAGCACAATTTGTAAGCAAGTTTTTAACAATATTCTAGTGATATTTATTTTTATATTTTTTCATATTTTTTCTTTTCTTTTTCTTCTTTTGTATATTAGTAGTAACTTTTTTCCTTTTTATTTTTTTTTTAAAAGAATTCATTAGAATCTATAATTTCAGAATCTTATTGTATGATCTATACTGTATTCCTTGTTATTCCTGACATTTGTATTCTGCATAGAGTTTAATATTAATTTGGGGGATCAAAGATATTCAAGCATCTTTAATCACTTATGAATATGGAAAAACCATAAATTGATCACATTTGTAAATTCCTTTTATTTGCTTGATTCTACTTCTATATTGTTTTGCTTTCATATATATATTTGAATAAAAATATTTTTTTTAAAAGAAAGGCAAATATAAATACCAGTCACGGAAAGAAAGTAAGATAATTTGGGAGATCTTAAAGGGAGCAGGATAGAGAACTTAATTATTCTTTCTCTGCAATGAACTTAATAAAAATCTTTTATCAGGGCTTCCCCAATTTTTTAAATCAATGGATGACTTCTCCTAAAAGCAAACAGCAGTTCTGAAGTTGTGCTTTTTATTAGCTTTTTATTAGTTAAAACTCCCCTCAGTGACTACTAGGAACTCATTAACTGTCACCTCTTCCCCAGCATCTCTGTATTTAAGAAGAAATGTGCCAGTTAAACATAAAAATACTTTAATTGTTTAGCACCAATTGGTTAAGTTTATTTTATTTATTCAACAAATTCATATGGTTGCCCGTCTACCAATGAAATTCTGGGCAGCAAACAGAAAAACAAAAATGCAGTATGAAGTACTTTTTTGTACATACTATAAAATCAATTAAAAGAACTATGTTGAGGCACTATAAGAAACACCTTTCAAATATGTCAGTTGCTTTTCTCGCAAAAGTCTAACTGGTTTCAGTTTGTGAAAAAAAGAGGGGGGAAGGCCATATAAGATAATATCTACATAATTGCTTATTTTATGAGAATATGACATACTATAATATAATGCATCACAAAAACTAAGAACCCCATCAGTGTAATAAGTGTACCTCAATAAACAGTTGCAAATCTACTCACAAAACTCTTTCTGCATACCTGTTTTTCTGTTAGAATGACTCTCCCTAGAAGCTGATCTTCCAGACCCTTCATAGTGACAGTGAAATCAATTATCGAGGTGCGAGCACTAATTTCAGGGGTATAGGCTGGATTTGGAAGCTTGGTGGTAATATAAAGTCTGAAGCCATTCATCACATCCATTTCTTTATCCCCGACTTTTACCTAATTAACAAAAACAATTCCGAAAGAATCACACAGAATTAAGCTTGAAGAATCCATCCCGTCCCACATCTGAAAGCCACATTCTGGGGAATCTCCAAAGAGTTCTCTCTCTCTCTCCCTCCCTCTCTCTTTTTTTTAATTGTAGACAAATCCTACAAGATGAATTGTACTCCTTCAAACAACAGGTGGGCATTTATGTAGTATTATTTTAATTTTGTGTAAGCAAAACACCTTTAACATTTCAAACAATTATTAGGTAAGTAAAGTTGCATATGTTAGCATAAGACATATAAATGACCTTTCTAAAACTAATTTATTCTACATAAAGTTCTACATTTGGTTTATAAAAGGGTAAGGTTGTTGCTGTTCTCTATTTTTTTCCTCTGTTGTTTATAGATTAATTAGGTTAATTTCTCAGTTGCTTAGAAAACTCTAAATAATCATACAGAAGTAAGCTTGAAGAATCCATCCACATCCCTCATCCTAAAGCCACATTCTGGGGAATCTCCAGAGAGAGAGAGAGGTTCTTTCTTTCTTTCTTTCTTTCTTTCTTTCTTTCTTTCTTTCTTTCTTTCTTTCTTTCTTTCTTTCTTTTTCTTTCTTTCTTTCTTTTTCTTTCTTTCTCTCTCTCTCTCTCTCCCGCTCCCTCCCTCCCTCCCTCTCTCTCTCTCTCTCTCTCATTGTAAACATACAGTGGTACCTCAGGATACGAACTTAATCCGTTCCGTGACTCTGGGCGTATCCCGAGTTGGTCGTAACCCAACGCAAATTTCCCCATAGGGTTCAATGTAAATCCAGTTAATCTGTTCTGCCCTCCAAATTTGGTCACACCCCGAAGCAAATTTTCCCATTAGGTTCAATGTAATTACCATTAATCCGTTCTGGCGTCCGCGGACCACGCATCAGGGGCGGGAAAACAGCCAGGTGCGGCGCGGTGCAGCGGGAAAACAGCCAGGCGTGGCACGGCGCGGCGGGAAAACGGCCGGGCGCCGCGCCACGCGGCGGGAAAACGGCCGGGCGCCGCGCAGCGGGGCGGGAAAACGGCCGGGCGCCATGCAGTGGGGCAGGAAAATGGCCACGGACCACATGACAGGGGCGGAAAAATGGCTGCGTACCACATGTCAGGGCGGAAAAATGACCGTACCCCGAGGCGGAGTTCGCACATCGAGGTAAATTTTTGCGGCCAGAGCTGGTCGTAACCCGAAAAGTTCGTTAGTAGAGGCATTCGTATCCCGAGGTACCACTGTAAAAATTGTTGAAGTAGAAGTCAACAAGTATGGAAGAATGATAAATGGAAAACACTTGTTTCTAAAGTGGGAAATATGCAACTAAGATGCCTCTCATATTTTAAATTGGCAAGGCAGTTCTGCTAGAAATATATGGAAAAGAAATATCCCACTAAAGTTCCAGAATAAAACTTTTATATCAAAGGGTTTTTTACAAGCATTGTACCATGTAACAACCATAAAAAGTATAGTGGACCAAACAAAATCAGTGTAACAGATCATTTATCCTAATATAGCAAAAAATTAAAGACCACTGCTGTAATCTTTTCTGTTAAAGAATGCTTGTTGACATCAAACTCAAAGACAAAATTGTACCTAAAGGTTGAAACTAGAATTAAATAAGCAACTACATTTTTTGAACTTGGAATATGTAATTTTCTCACTTTGTACGTAGAACCTGTTTTGATGAAGTTTTTTTCCAATACATGGTCCAAAGCTGGATCCAACTCCTCACCAACATCTTCGATTAACAGTGGCCTTCCAAGAGAGAGACTATCCTCCAAGTGGTTTCTAAAATACTTGTGATTCAGGGAAGTGATCTGAAAAAAGAATAATAAATTGTGATAATGGATCACCAGCTAGGGGGAAAAAATTCATTGGACTTCACTTGAAAAGAAGCAGCTGCTAAACTAAAACTTTTATTAACTAACTAGGGTTAAAGATGAGTTATAACCTTCATGATCAAGTCATAGCTATATTAGAACATTATTTGTTTGTGATTTGTTTAGGAAATTTACATTCCTCGTTTTCACTCTTTCTTAACAATTTCAAAGTAGGAATGCAATTCAATTAAGTTTAAAATATGTAGTTTTTTTAAAAAAATTAGAAACAACAACAATTCCTATGGGGAAAAAATAGCCTAGAATATCAATATTGCTGGTTTCCAAATGAACTAAAATTAATTTTAGCAAGTACAGGTTCCTCATTAGTAATTGCCTTGGAATATTTTCAAGTATTCCCTCCACTGACTTGCTGCCTTCCTGAATACTGAACATACAGTAAACATATACTTCCAAATGCGGTAGAAATACACTAGAATTTAATTCACCTGAAGCTCATTCCTGGTTTCTTTGTTCTTAATCCAAATCTTGCCCTGAGTTTGTGGATCAATCAGAAGAGGGTAACGAGCTGCCTTTGTGACAATGATGCCATTCTGAATTGACAGATCATCATTTGGCAGCCCTTGAAGGTTCCACTCACTGACAGTTGGAGCATCAATCAGCATCTCTGTGAGATTGAGATTATTTCCAAATGGGATTTTCCGAGTTTTCATTTCTTTTTGCCAGCTGGTTAACAAAAGATTACGGAACTCTTGATTAAAAGGACCAGAATAGGACAGAAAGGCTGTGGCCAGAAGTACATCCCCTAAATTGATATACAGAAAGATCATATTAGATGGTTGCTAAATTCATCTGCAGTAAATGTAAAAGGAAACTTGCAAGCTAAACTTTAAAGGTCTTGGTCACGTTTCACTGTCAAACAGACTGCTGTGGATCCTCTCATTCTTTAAATATTTGATGATACAGAACAGAAAGCAGAAGAGAGGCATTTATGATGTGAATATTCTGGCCAGTACAGGTTTACGTTCCCATGGCATGCTTTCTCCCCATGCATAATGTTCAACTTAATGTGTTAAATCACTCAGAGATTTCTCACATCAGCACAAAGTGGAGCCAGTATATACTAGCTGATTTTCTTATAAACATATTTAGTGCAAGAAAAAGCATGCGTACAACAGGTCCGCCCTGCAATTCCATTACGTGTACACAGTATAAAGAGGGGGGGGGGGGAAACTGTGGGATGGGGAAAGTTTGTTTGTTGTTATGGGAAGGAAGAAAATAGGCAAACCTCTCCTGGATGGTAATTAACACACTCAGAATGAAAAGGTAGCAAACTAGCTTCTGGCTTGAGTACATCTTCTTCTCTGAAATCTGTCACCTCCTACATCAGTGATTCTTAAAGTGTAGTCCTAGGAACCCTGGGGGTCCCCCAAGACCTTCTCAGGGGTCCACAAAATCAAAATTATTTGCCAGCCAATGTTGAAAAATAATACAATATTAAAATCCCATCAAATGATTATGAGAAGCGGTAGCAGCAGTGAATGGATCAGTTTTAAATTTTAATATAGTATCAATAAATATAACCATTTTGTATTCTGTATTAGTTCATATACTAGTCTGGGTACATGCTTGGAATCATTTGGGCTAATCAGATACCCCAGTTCTGACAATATAACATTGTGGATTGAGAGTTTGCCAAAAAAAAAAAGCTAACTCTTTTCTCATCTTAATTAGGAAGGAAAAGATAGACAAAACAGATAGGAAAATATTCATGAGGTCTCGCTCTATTCTTCTACAGAGCTCAAAAATCAGTTACAGCTATGACTTTGAATGTGGATCAGTATTCTAAGTATGATGGCTGAGTATGCAACCACCCAGTATTTGCTAAAAAAAAAAAAAAAGTATTTTTTTAAACAATGCCAGATTTAGATTTGGAAAGCTACCTTTGTTAGTCTACCTCTCATTTGTATTACCATAGTGTTAGCAAATTCATAGTGACGTGTACTTTCACAGCAAATCTCACCCTTCAAGACATAACTTTAGCACACAAAAGTTCCTACCAACACAATGTTATTATTTATCAAAATATCAGAGGATTCCCCTGCTTTTAACACACGAGTCTGAAAATTTTTGCAGTCAATACACAGGAACACAATTTACATGCTTGCAGTCTGCCCTTGCTGAAAAACACCCAATGCAGCTTACAGCTTTGTAGAGCACCGAAAGGGCAGTCCATTCAGCTTACCCACAAGCCTCTTGGTTTGGGCTGCAAACTCTTTACTTTGTTCAGTCCATCTCTCCTTTTCACCAGCCAACCCACTAATAAGACTGGAAGCAGTCTGCATTTTATGCCTGCAGCGTTCTGCATCTTCAAGCAATGTCTGTTCAAAACAAAAATTCACATACACAATCGGGGAAGCAACTTGGGCCAAACACTACCAATAATAATGTTTGAAAAGATAGGTACAAAACCTATCTATTGTACGTCCAGCTAATATAAATATGCTATTATTTCTATTAACATTGTCAGTGTATCAGGATTTACTTCTTACAAACAGTTGGGACATAGATTTTACACTTATCAGAAGTCTGACAAAAGACATATAAGAGATGTCTACCATGAATCCAAATTTCAGATTAAGACAGACATTTGACCAAGTGTCCAATTCACATGCAGCTGCTGCTTTTTCAAAGTATTCCATTTTCCATAGGATGGATGGATGGATGGATGGATGGATGGATGGATGGATGGATGGATGGATTTTTTAAATCCCACCTTTATTATTTTTATAAATAACTCAAGGCGGTGAACATACCTAATACTCCTTTCTCCTCCTCTTTTTATATTTTATATTTTTATATAATATAATATGCATTATATTATATATAATAATATAAATATATTTTATATTTATTTTATATTTTTATATTACATCCCAATTTTGAAAAACTTTTAAGGGAGGGGCGGTACATTCAGATTATTATCCCCCATCATTTCTGCCTGTCTCACCAAGTCTAGCAGGGAGGGCATGCTCCCTTCCATCAATCAATGCCATTTTCTTGGACCCTGGTGTTGTGCCTTCTCTGTGGCTGCACCTGCCCTGTTGAACAGCATCCCCCAGAGATCTAGATGGCCCCAACCCTATTAGCCTTTTGTAAGGCTCTGAAAACTTGGCCTGTCCCCCAGTCATTTGGGCCAGTTAGATGAGCAATTTTGGTGACATGGGTTTTTGTTTTGGGGGCTGTTGTTTTAACCAGGTACATGGGCAGAAGAAATAGCCTTGAGGAACAGGAAGAAGAGCCACAACCAAGACAACAATCAGATAAAAGAAATCTGAGTCCGGGCCAAAACTGTAACCAGAGAAAGCATCTCAGACAAGACCCTCCCTAGTTCCCACAATAAAGGGAGGGAGGGGGAAAGCGCATTCAGACTTGCAAGATTCTGTTATTATAACCTTGTAATAAAAGTAGTATTAGCATGCATGACTTTGGTTTCCTAGTCTGGTCTACCTTGAAGGGCTCACTCCAGGGTACCATGGGTTATATACTGCAATAGTGGTTTTAATATTTGTATGCCACCCAGAGTCACTGCTATGAGCTGGGCAGCTTGACAGACAGACAGGCAGACAGACAGATTTTTATTAGAAAGATAACTTCTATTAGAAAGATAATTTCAGGAGCTAGATAACTGAACTGTCTTCCCAAATGGCAGGAAAAACAACTTTTCTTGCATCCTTGAATTACTCAACATGTGCACATTGTGGTAACATTATCTTTTGACAAACCAGCTCAAATGAATGGCTCCACAAAAGGACTGTATACCGGAAGTTACAATTTGGAAAATAGTCATCTCTGGATTTTACGACATGCCCTTCTGAGCGAACATCATACCTGTTTCTCCAACGTAGCCTTTTCATATTGAGCCTGCACAATATCCAGCTCAGCCTGCTTGGCATCCAATTCAGCTTGGGCTTTCTGTAGATCTAACATGGCTGTAGTCAGACGATTCTCCTGGACTGCCAGATTTGCCTTAAAATATCAACCCACAGAGTTTAAATAACAGAACTGCAACAGATATAAAACCATTTTCCTCACGGATGAGGAAAACCTATCCAGTAGGGTGAGAGGTACCAGAGACTCACTCCAAAGGATTTGTTTCAGCCAAAATCTGACATGACAAAGTCTCAGGCAGGCCCTATGAGAAATGCAGCCAAGCTCTAATCAGTTGAGGTTGAGTGAGGGACACAGAGTATGACTTTCAGAAACTTAGACCAAACAGTTTCTAATGAGGGGCATCCTTATAAACACATATGTGCACCATATAACAACAACCCCAATATCTTTGCTTCATATAGTTTTATTGCTGCAGGAATGTAATTATTGCTGTGATGACTAGCATATTTTAAGAGAGAAATTTTTTGAGCTCTAGTAGAAAGCTCACTCAGTTGGTTATTCCAGCAGGTGGTGGTTGGAAATGGAGGCCTAGGTACTTGAAGTCCTTAACATGCTCAATTGGTTTTATGTTGATTTCCCATTTAATGGGGTACTTAAATCACATTCTAGAGGAAATTGGGATGCTAAAGCAGCTGGGCATCTATGAAGGCCCACTTGGGTTACTATATGAAGCAAAGATCTTGGGTCAGGGTAAGATGGCCACATCATCTGCATACAAAAGGACTGAAATAGGATGGTGGGTGAGTATTAGGAGTGAAATTCTGGTTTAGAAAAAGCCACAATGATATCATTTATAAAGAAGGTGAACAATAGGAGGGCAAGGAGACAGCCCTGTTTTACTCCTCTGAGGATAGGGATAGGGGTGGTTAAATCACCATTAGAGTTGCCTCTAATCTGCACTAGAGTATTTTGATGTAACAGAATTATCAATCTGAGAAGGTGGCAATCAATGGTTGTTGCAGCTAACTTCCTCTATAGTCTCCCATGAGGAATTGAATCAAAGGCTGCCCTTAAATCAATAAAAGCAGCATGAAGGGTGCCTTTGGTAGGGCTAGAGTATTTTTTAACTAAATGGTGCAAGATTGTACATTGATCCATGGTGGAATATCTTAACCTAGAATTTGCTTGTTCAGAGGCCAAGATAGATAGATAGATAGATAGATAGATAGATAGATAGATAGATAGATAGATAGATAGATAGATAGATAGATAGATAGATGGATGGATGGATGGATGGATGGATGGATGGATGGATGGATGGATGGATGGATGGATGGATGGATGGATGGAGAGAGAGAGAGAGAGAGAGAGAGAGAGAGAGAGGGGCAGGCAGGCCAGCCGGCCGGCCGGCCAGCACTACATACCATCAAATTGATGTTGACTCTTAATGATCTCTCAGACACACATACACACACATACACACACAAACTAGCCCAACACACTGTGTCTTCTGTTACTTTGTAATTAAAGGCTTTTTTTCTCCCATATAGAGGAACATTTATAAATATGCTACTCTCTCTGCAGACCAAATCTATAGTGTTTTATAATCTACAGTAGATTCCTTTCTACTACATAAACAAAATCATTTCTAATATTACAGCTGGATTCCCATAAGAGTTGAAGCTAGGAAAGCTAGATTTTTCATTTGGGAACATACTTTATCACATCTCATGATGGCTGAGTCCAATATGTAAATCTAATCTATAACATGAATTTCCTACACTAGATGTTCTAATGCTGTAAATTGCTATTGATATAGTTTTAGTCTGCCTTGCCAATTTCATTGGACTCACCTTTAAAGGTAGAACTTCCTTATTGATAGCGAAGAAGGCAGCCATTGCTTTGGTCCATGAGCAAAGGCCAGCCACATTTCCACAAACTCTCTTAGCTGTCTCAATATTGTAATCTGCCATTTCAAAATAAGGGCTCAAGAGTTCCACTGCTTCTTCATTAATTGTATCTTTTGGAAATTGCTAGAAATATCATGGAAAAGATCATTTTTCACTGACTACCCAAAATCAAACAAAATAAAAAGTCCAACTATTTAATGTTATGCCTTCTTTTCTAAGCTACGTTTTCCACAGAATTCTATATCAAAATAAGCTGCATTACTACTTGTGTTCATGAAAGTTTGTCTATCTAATTTCTACCTTCCTGATCTTCACTGTGCTTGGGTTTTGAGCTGGTGCCTGCTCACACTACTGCCATCCTTATTAGGTGCTGAATTATAGATTGTTTTGTAATTATTGGAGAGCAAAATCTCTATTTACCAACACCTACACAGAAGGACAAAGAGAGAAATAAGAACAATCTTTGAAATTGTTTCTCTGTCTCTGAACTTTTCATATTAATTGGTCATGAGTCCATTCTCCAGGACAGTGTTGTCCAAAGATGAGTGGACTTCAACTCCCAGATGATTGGACTTCAACTCCCAGAATTCCCCAGCCAGCATGGCTGGCTGGGGAATTCTGGGAGTTGAAGTCCACTCATCTTAAGGTGGCCAAGTTTGGACAACACTGCTCTAGGACTTTCATCTGGTAATTGGCAAGCTGCACCGTCTCTCACAGGCATACAGCAGTGAAGTCTCTCAGTACTGAACAAAGTCCAGACTAAGACTGAGGCTATAATGACATCCCTGGAAGTGGTGGTGGGTCTTTTGCATCTGATTTTAAAAGCAGGAATGGAAGGGCTCTGGAAGAGAAAAAAATGCATAACCAAAATAAAACAACGCAGCCCAAAATCATGCCACTAATTTTTGGTGCCCCAAAGGCACAATTTCAGTGATCATATATTTGATTGTTTTGTGGGGTTTCTGGACGAGGGGCTTAAAAGTAGGAATGGAAGCTATCTCCCAAAAGCCTTTCACTTCCATCCCCCCTTACATTTTGTAAAAGAACAACTACATAGCTCTCTTCATAAATCTCAGGAGGCTGGGGAGATGTAAAAGCTGGGGGCCGCATGCGGCCTGCAGGTTTTCTACCCTCTCTTAAAAGCTACTACTTCCCAATTCCATATCCCCATTCGCACAGGAGGAGCTCTATGTCTAAATTTAGGGTTGGGAGGAAAAATGGTATACGTATGCATGGGGGAAACCTCTCCATGGGACAAGACGGAAAATGTTTAGGGGTCAGACATAACTCCAGCTGAATTTCCTCCCACATGCAATGTTCTGCTGCCACTATATATTACACATCCATAACTTGTTCGGCGCTGTCTTCTTTTTTTTAATCTGTGCATTTTGGAATACCTGCAAGTTCTGTAAGAAGTTTCCTGCTGTCATCAGTTTCAAGGACTCCTGCCATGATGGCATAATGCAGTTTTTCTCCAGGTCTATCTTGGTAGCATTTACTTTCCTCTGGAACAGCAGCAATACACAGTCCATGATACGCATGATAAGATGAGGTGGCCGACCCAGCGTGCGGACAGTGGCAATGTCTGCAGGCTTGATTGTCTACATGATTGAAAGGGTGGACAGAATTAAGAATTATCACAGTCTTTTTTAAGTGCCTGAAAAAAATCAGCAGGCTTTTCATTTAAAGGCATCCCACGGTGGGTTCAACAACATCAGCCAATTACATCAAACTATATTCAGAAATTAAGATAATACACAGTTGTTGTTAAGCCAGGACCATGACAAGCATCATCTAGTACTTAACTCTTGGTAGGCATTTATCTATTTTTTGCATAAAATTATTTAGGACACACCCTATCATACCAGGTAGTAGCACCTAGCCAATCTTGGCATTTCTCAAAGAATTAGGCAGGATCAGACGTGAATACTTGGATGGGAGACTAACAGGAAATCACAGGCTTGTAAGCTAAGTTGGAAGTTGGAAAAGCAACCTGGAAAGCCGCTGTGGCAAACCATTTCCAGGTTGCTTCCAATAGCATTGCATCAGCATGCCCATGGAGCCACCAGGTATTGTGCATGACTTGAAGGAGTCTGTATTTTTAATTATTTTACAATAGCTAATCTATGAAAGTGTGCATGTGCCTGTCTGTGTGCGTGAATAATTGACACAGATTAATAAAAGAGAATTGTAAAAGTTTAGAAGGTAATTGTTTGAGCTTCCACCTTCTTCAGCTGCTCTGATGTGAAGTGACTGCCATAGTTAATGTGGCTGCTATAGAACAAAACATACTTGGTGTAGGTAAATGATGTTAGATGCTATTCCCCAGACTGAGATCACAGTGTATATATCACATTTCTCCATATTTCTAGATCAGATGGTATTTCTATTTCTGTCAAATTAAACAGGCAGTGGTTATTTGAACTGATGTGGCCCGCAGTTAGTTCTTCTAATGGTTTCTGCCAAGTGGCTGATTTATGGGCTGTAAAATGTGGATGCAAATCAGTCATTTTACCTACATATTGACGGTGACTCCTTGGAAGTTTACACTTAATAACATTAATTACATTGCAGGATCTACAGGGGACTGCCTGATATATGAAAATCCTGCCAGTCTTGAATGGTGGCTGACTTCTTGAAAGAAACAGGTGAAGCAGCACTTGGACTAAGAAGGATGTGATTAATTCCTGCCAATAAATGGCAGGTAATTTAGCTGTGTAGATTTAGTAGCCGTAGAATGCTATGACCGGGGGAGGGGGGGTTGACTGCTTTGACATGTTTTCACTAACAGTAGGTAGCTTTTCTGATCCGTTGGAGATTGCTGGCTCTGCCACCAATGTTATGTGGCCTTCTTTTTGTAAATTGTTTTAATCCTTGGGGTTTATTCTCTGTGTGAAAAGTATGTTTTACATACAGAGAATAAACCCCAAGGATTAAAAAAATAAATTGAGCAGCTATCCTAGGAAGACATGAGTAAAGATCAAGGGGATGGGTGGGGGGGAGGGTTGACATAATTTGCATTCATGCAAATGCACATGAATTTCACCCATGATGGGAAAGGGAAAGGAGGGAGCACATAGAACTGTTTCCAATCTGGGGAAATCTGGTTTCTGAGAGGACAGCACATCTGCGTAAGGCCAAACAGTGGACTCTCCTTTCATTCTTCATTAACCTGCAAAGCAGCCTCAGCCTCTTCTAAAGCAGGTTTAGCAGCCTCTAATTTTTCTTCAGCGATACCCTTGTCTGCCGAAATGCTGTCTACAATAGCCTGGGCTTTGTCCTTCACTTTCTGAACTTCTGCTTTCACCTTTTCAGCAGCCTGGGCTTTCACTGTGACTTCTTTTAACACCTATTGAGGACATTAAAAAAAAGAGTGAAAGAAAAAATGGAGAAACAAGTAATTATTGCTGTAGAAAATAATTCTTTGCCAAGAGAATTTTATGCTCACCAATTACTAAAATTCTTTGTATTTCAGTAAACAAGCAGTGTGAGATCCCATAGGCCAGGGGCAAGCCAGCATTTTGGTACACAATGCTTACAGTTAGCATTTTAGGTTGGCTGAGCTCCCAAAAGTGGGTGGGGCTATACACCATGAAGGCAAGGCTAGGATTTGGGTGACGTTTTATGGGTTCTTAATTGTGATATATGCCTGTTTTCTTCTGATTCCCATCTCAAAATGGTCAGGTATTCCGGCATCAATTTTCAACAGCCATAGCCAGAATAGGAAGGCCTCAAGGACTGCAAAGGGAGGAGGCCTGAGGGCTGCATGTTGTATGATGTGTCCCTTTTATGAGGAGCTACTCCTAGAATCTTCAGCTAATGCTATGTGGAATTCAGAGAGAACATGTGCAGAGGGGCATCCATTAGGGGAAGTCCACTAAAGGTTTTTCTTCAAGGTTTTCCCATTAGTGAAAAAGTTGAAATAAACACACTGCACTTTACCATATCAGCTTTTTCATTGGCAATCTTAAGTTCTTTCTCTTTGGCTTCCAACTCTTTACTCAAAGCTGCCACGGATTCAGAAGCCTCTTTCAGCTTCTCCAATCCAGTATTCATTCTGAAATTTAGCATATATAAAACCATCTTTTTAAAAAAAAATTCCAAAGAACAAAAATTCACTAGACTAGAAACTTCAATCAAGGGTCTATATTCTGAAAATAATCTTTGATTATTCCTTTTCACGTAAAAATAAAAGGAGGTAAGCTGTGGCCCTAGAACTATTTGTGACCTTTAGTCTAATTTTATATTGCCCTCAGCATAATTTCACAAGCCATCTACAAGGAACCAGTTCAGATCTCTTGAACTTATGTCACTCCTTTGGGTACTAAGATTCGGTTGAGCTATTTGGCAAGAACAATACCTGATTATAAGAGTATCAAAACACTTCACCTGTTGGCCAAGGTCTGCACCTCAGCATGTTTTTCTTTGTATATAGCTTTATATCCTTGAATAAAGGACAAATAAGATTTGGGAGTCACATGGGTAGATCGACGATATCTTTGAAAGTAGTCAACACATTTTTCAGCAACTCCATCTTGGAAGGAACCCATACACTGCACCATCTCTTTTTTGATATCTTCAGTACAATCAATTTCATATGATGACAAGAAATGCTCCGATACTAAAATGAGATTTAATTTCTATTAGTACAAACACTAATTTCTTCTCTGGCAAAAGAAAGTTAGGATGACTCCTGACCTATTTCTTCGGCTAAAAGCATATGGGTATTGTGAGGAAAACAAAGATAACCTTGCAAGTTTCTTTTCTTATCCACCCTTATCCTTCTTTCACACCCCTCCATCCCAGTCATGTTCTTGGACTTCTCTCCTTCCTTGACAGCAGCAAAATCAACCTTCTGAGCTCCTCCAACACACACACTTGGCAGACAAGTATGAACTATGTGATATCCAGGGAAATTCCAAGCGTGTGTGTGTATGTGTGTGTGCAAAAAAGTCAACATGGTAGATGCAACTTCATGATTGAAGCCCACTCATTTTTTTGTGCGTGCATTGCACATAAAAAGGAGCAGGCTTCAACTGTATGAGCATCTTGATTTTTTGACACGCCCTTATTGCAGATGCCCCTGGTGATCTCACAAATCAGATACATGGCGTCAAACACTCTCATGTATTGATGTATGCAATAACATAAACACCCCATTTTTAACCATTGCTAACTATGTGGCTCTCAAACTATGTAAATTATAGGCCAAGGGAACTGAGCACTTTTAATTGCCAAAGTATCTGCGGTCTTTCTTTTCTTTTCTCTTTTGATGCAGAGGGTTAGATATTATTATTTCTGCTCTTTCTCATTTGTACGTCACAGGCTCTCTGCTTATCATCTCAGGAGTGAAATCAGCTTAGCATTTATCTCTTTTTACTGATGGGTAATCCTCCTCCTGTAATTACTGGGAGCAAAGCTAGTGTTCTAGCCTTGATGGAATTAAGAATCCCATTGCTTTAAGAATAAGTAAATGGGCTTCATTTAATTTTGTCATTTGCATTTCTCACATCAAGTCATTTGTTTCAAAGAAAGAAATTCAACTGCAGTATGCTTTCTCAATCACTAACGCTTCACATGTGGAGAGAGAAAACTCTCTAACCTTATCATTACTGAAATGCCATCAACACAATAATTTCCTTGTACATGTGTTCTAAGGACACTCTAATTTATCCAAAACTTTTCAGTCTTGCCAGAATGTAAACACAATACATTTAGATTTTAAATATAATATTCTAAGTTTATTTTTCTTTAGAATGGGGGGGAGGTATAATCAATGTATATGCATCAAAGCATTCCTCAAAATAGATTCTGATACCATTTTGCTTCAACAACCTTCTCCAAGCACCTTCTACTAAGAAGAAAAAACTGATCTCAAGGGAAATGACACACTACAGAAGAGATCGTCATCATGGTAAAGCTACTGACAAAATTATAATCCATTCCAATAGCCAAACATCTCACAACTCACCTGCAACCAGGGCGTCTTTGGGCCAGCGGCTGAACCAGTCTATAGTGCAACCAGAAATGAGGGCAGGGAACTTCAAAGCTCTGTTTCGGAATTTTTCACCCACTGGTGAAAAACAAAGAACCACATGCAGGTTCTGGAGAACTCTACTCATGAAATAATCATATACATTCTCATTGGTGGGAGGACGTCGTGGATGCTGCTTCTTCATAACTGGAATGAGATCGCCAATGATTTCATCAATTTCATCACGAGCAAACAAGTTGGAAACCTAAAGGGGAAGAACATTTTTTATAGCATCCCACATACAGCCAACTGTCAGGTTTTGATAAAAAAAGAAGTTATTTATCTGCCTTTTTAAATATCGATCATTCATTCATATGTTACTAAAAGATTATTGTATCCATTTGAAATGCTGAAGTTAAAGAGATGATTGTTAGTTTGTTTCATGAGTTTATAATGATAATCAAAGTATTTTAATTATAATTCATTTATTGCTATTTTATTATTGGCTGCTTTGCATGCTAGCTTTGTGAGAAAAGGCAGGATATGCCAATAAATAATAACATTCACACTTAATTTTCCTTTTTCTTCCCTTTTATTCTTAACATCTGTGGCCATCCAGATGTTACTGAACTACAACTTCCAATCTGCCTCACCAATGGACTTGCTAGCTAAGGCTGCTGGGAGATGAAGGTCAGCAATTTTTGGAGAGCTACAACTGTCTATCTATGTATTTTTGCCCTAGAAAGAAAACATTTTCAATCTGTGTGATTCTACTAAAGATCTTCGTCAGGTCTGTCTTTACTTTACTACTTGTACCTCAGTAGTAAATAAACTAAAAACTAAGAGCTTGATCCACTCTGTGTTTACACAAAAATCAGTGTTCAGTAGGTATGTTTCTTCATCATCAGTGTACTCAAGCACAGAACTTTACAGAATCAGTCTGTCACTAAGTTTCATCAGCCAAGCTCTCTCTGTTTCTGGAAACTCAGAGCTAACTCAAAGAGAGATGAAAACCCTACTTCTCCTGATGATAGAACATTGTTCATATACTCCAGGAAAGCTTCATCTTTTATTTCATTATCTGTAAAAATGAAACTGATTCCTTTTCCTTGCTGTCCGGCTGTCTTATACAGATGCTTCAAGTCTTCCATCAAATTAGACGTATTATAGGATCTAGGAAAAGGGAAAAAATAGTCACAGACATTCCAAGCTTCCTGGCCTGTAAATAATTTTGATCAAGCCAAGTTGCCTTAAAATAAGAACAGTTTGTCTTGGCTTTTCTATTCAGTGTCTGTTTTAATGGTTGCTACTTTTAGAACTCTATAGTCTGTCTACATAGTATATCCATGCATTTTAAAAATCTCCACTATTTAAGGTTATTTCTCAATTTGTCTACTATTTTATTCTTCAACTCTTCATTTTTGTTTCATTGTTCTAAGCTGTATTACATTTTAATAATACAGAATGTAAACACAATTAATAAACCAAACCAAGCTGTAATAATTCATATAGAGTTTTCATCATGGAATTTGGAAAAATTAAAAAGTTCATTTCTTGTAGATGGAATATATTTTATCTAAGAAGTACAATTGAGGACTTGTTTACAAGAAGACCATAGGAAATCTGAATTTATGGTAGACTTTTTAAAAATCCATTTCACATAACAGAGATAATAACTGTATTTGCCTGAAAGACTAGTTTCTTTTCTCTGAATAATTTATTTTTAAAATGGGAGGATTGCCCTAAATTTATTGAGAGAATAACTTCATTCTCTCTCTCTCTCTCTCTTAAAATTCAGAACTACCTTTTGTATGATTATGATATTGTCAAATATTTAGACCTATACAAATTTCTATGTATTATTTCTTTTTCTAGGGTTGGAGGGGAAAATTGGTTTTTTATGTTGCTTCAAACTGTTTTTTAAAAGCTGCTTTGAATACTATCTTCCATGTTCTAGATAAGGGTGAAAAATTTGCACTGCCTTTTCTTTACTACAAATGCTTATTTATAGTACTGAATAGTAAAGTTTCAGACTACAACCATTTCTAGAGTTTGGGAGATTTGTTTGCATTCAACAACATCGGGGAGGCAAGATAGTTTTAAAAGCGGGCTAAAGATTATATAGACCTGTGCTTCTTAACATTAGAACTAGTGCAATAATGATTTCCATATTAATTATATGATTTATTTTATAAATTAAATATTTCATTTTGGTACTGTGTTTATTCAACAGGTTACCTTGTTAATGTGATCTGGAACATATCATAGCCTGCTATGAATGATGCCAGTTTTGTCAAGCTCTGCTTTCCAGATCCTCCAACACCAACAAGTAGGGCATTTCCACGGGGAGTGCGAATCACACGAGAGATCTGCAGAGCACAGCATCATTTTATTGGTTGCATATTTAGAATAACAAAATAATAAGCAGGCACTTGATAAGTTCCTGCATAGTGCAGCTTCTTTAATACTGGTAGTACAATGCTGATCCCAATCTTTGCTTTGATCATTCATTAAACTCCTTCAAAGAATGTAACTTCCAGGTTTGGCCAAAGACATTTTGCTTTCTAGTATCAAGGACAAAATGGTGCTTCTCTTATTCCTTGTACAGAAGTGTATGGATTAGCATTTGAATCTTACTTCAGTACTGTGACGGCCAGCATCTTCCACCACTTCTGAAGTAGAGAGTCTAGCTTAAAATAACATGATCAAGCACCTGATATAGTGTACAACTTGAACTGATTGACTTCTAAAGTTTTTTTCTTTCCCAAAAGCCCACCTACGATATCAATCAGTTCAGGCCAATAACACAAAAAACTTGTCACTACTCATATGATGGTTCGGTGCAATGACACAGATACCCAATTACTCCTCCTCAGAGAAAGAAATGTTTGATACAAACAACTTTTCTCATTTGGGTTTGGAAGCATATTTGGAGTTCTTATTTGCATAGAACTTTCTTTCTCAATAAAGTACACAAGATCAGTGTCTTGTGTCATAAGGAGGTTGCACTAATATACTCAAATTCCGAGGACTTGAGCACTAATTTGTTCAAAATGTCAAAGTCACCTTAGAGGCTCTACAGCACTGAGAATTCTGTACTGTCAACAGAACAGGCCACTTTATGGAAACAAGGCCTGATTAAATATAGTGGCAGAGCTAAGCTAAAACATTACTAAAGCAATATCAGAATCTATTGGTTGCTGGAACAACCGTTTATTTCTGTTTAGCTGAGAAATCTCTCTCCTGACTACCTCAATTTGACTATCCTTAAAAGAAAAACAAAGCAGTGCTTCACACATGCTAGAGCAGGACAGCTGACTGAAGCAGAACCTTACAGGAATGATTGGTGAATCAGGGACAATCATGGCTGCTTTTACCTCCTATAATCTCCCACCAAGGTAGCCATCATATGCTTGATAATAGGGCTGGCCCTGCTTAACCTTCACTGCCATCTCTAGCACATTTGATACAAGTGAATGAATCTATTTCTCAGTAATGTCACTTTTCAATGGTTTTACCCACAATTCTGCTATTCTGTAAATCTGCATTTTTAATTAGCAATGTCAGGATATTTTAATTATGGCACCAGCATAAATAAGAGCAAAACATTGGCTCTCATGTTTAGCCTATCTACAGAATCTGGGACAATATCCAGCATCTGCCTTGTTTACTCCTGCAGATGACTAGGTGCAGGATGCAGAATTTCTTAACTACAAATTCATGTACAATAATTTTGTAAGAGAGATTTTCATTGGAGGAATATGGATAAATACGATTTGTCTCATTTTACTGTAAAAAAACAACAGGTCTTCATCTTTATATTAATCCAGTTTCTTATACTTTGAAAGACTGACCATTTACTTCTCTAGTGGCAACAAACTGATCATGAAAGGAGCATTTTCTGGAACTTTTTAGAAACTGCACATGGATAAGTCTTCATCATCATTCAGGAAAGCTTCATTTCCACTATTTACATTTGAATATTGTTAGAATTTGTACAGATGAAACTGACGAATGATCAAAGTTTCACCTCGTGCATCTGAAATCTCCAAAATGTAACTAAAGCAACCACAGGTACCTTTATTAAATGAATCATAGCATCTGTAAAAAACACCAAATCCATTCCTGTCCCACGGATACTCTCATTATATATTTGTAAAAACATGTTTAAACGTTCCTTCAGGGCATCGAAAGATTCAATGGGTTCATATATTTTAGGCATGTCAGCTTCTGCTTCCTCTGGTTCTTCTCCTATAATAAAATAACACTTCTAATTAGAATTAATTTGTGTATCGTTCCTGTGTATCTGAAGAACTAAGAAAGGGACTCAAATGGGTGAATACTGATGACTACAAATGCAACCGTGACAACAATGACAAGAGCAGTGCAAGGGAGCAAGATTTAGCAGAATTCAGGCTTAAGGACCTATCTAATCAGTGAGATGAAATAGAAATTTTAAAAGCTGTCATTTTGGCTGTTTGTGCAGTGATGTAGCTGATGAGCTCTTATGAACTCTGCTGACCTAAGTGGATGTGGCAATAATTTATTATTGTGTTATTTTTCTTTTCAGGGCTTTAAAATAGTGAACTGAAAAGTTGCTTTTGTGTGGTTTAAGAAGGAACTATGGTTCTATATTAATATTAATATTAATATTATTGTATAAATAATATAACATATTAATAAAATATTAATAGAGGTATGCAGAATGATTGAAATTTAAAATGCTTTGAGCCCAGAACTTCCTGGTCTAACCTTACCACTAGTGGTCTAATGTTGGAACAGACCATTCCTAGGTTATCAGAAGTGATCCAGCCTTGAACTGGGCATCTTTTAAAGTTGGACTACTTTCAGTAATGTTGGACGGAATGGCTGTTTTGAAATTGGAATGGAACATTTCAACTTTGAAACATTTTGAAGACTTGTATTAACTAGTTATACAAGTTACTAACGCTTCCTGAAGAAATTCCCCCACATCTAACCATTGAAGGTATATATGCACTTCTCCTAATCCAATTATACGTAACAGCACACAAAAAAATTAATCAAACTATTTCTTCCTTGCATTCCTTCCAATTTGTCCCAGTTGGCTGCCTTTTTCTAGAAGAAAATATAGCTTAATATCATATGTTGAAATCTTAGATGCCAACAATATATGTTCCAGAGTCCCAGTTAATCTCAACTCTTTTGTAATACAATTTTTCCATAGTATGGTATTATTTCCCAGCTCAAAGTTTTGAAATTGCTGAGAAAACATGACAAGAATTAAATATCAGGAGAAGGAATAAATTGTAGGTGGGTACATAATGCAGTAAGGAAAGCAGGAAAGAGAGACAAAAAGGTGTGAGGATGACTTGCTGGGAATGGAGAAATAGCTGCAGCATCTTTGGGGAAATGGGAAGCAACATAGGCTAAGCTATATAGCCACTACGCCTATAAAATTGGGCCACTGAAACAAGCAAACCTATAAAGCAAGACTTTACACACAACAACTATTTTTATGCATCCAGGTCATGTTCTTATAATTCCCTTCTAAAGGGAAGGATTGGCCGATTAACTTCTTCTCTTTATGAGCACCAAAAAGGTCAATGCAAATTGATTTAGGGAAGAAGTTCCTGAACACTGGAGCAAGGCTGAGCAATACGAACACTAGTGAAAGAGAAAAGGGGGTTCCAAGCATATTTGCAAATTCAGAAGAGGATGTTCCTGTGAGACACTCAGCCATTTTTCAAGATGCCATACTTTCATACTATGTTAACCGAAATTAATTGAAATAAAAAACACTTTGCTCTAAAGGAAAGAAAATAATATCTGAACCATGCAAAACAAAATGCTAGAACTACAGTTAATTGCTCAAAGTAAATTCATCTCAAAAGCTGAATCAAGCATTAAAGCAGCTTATACAACTTCAATAAAATTATGCAGAACTTTCTCCAACAAAGGAAAGGCTTTTTAAAAATGCCAATTAGAGAACATTTCAAGTCCCTTAAGGATTTTTTAAAATTTATTATGACAACTGGTTTTACCAACTATCTTATCCTATATTGAGAATACATTTTTCCTATATTGTTTATAAAGCTGAAATATTTATATTTGCTGAACGGCATCACAATGCTTAATTTTAGCTTTATCAGATTGCTGTGTCAACTATCAAGAAGCATGCTATACCATCTAAGAAATTATTCCCTATTAGAATTTGTTTTAAAGCAAAACAGAAATAAAAATTCAAGGTCGCGATCTTGTCTACAATCAGCCATGCTTGGCACATTGACATCTATGAAATTAAAGATGTACTCCTAAGTGCAGAACTCAAACTCTTAGAAGTAATTAGGCAAATTTGACAAGATCAGAAGCCTCTAGCTTACCTTTGAGAGACTTTTCCTTCAGACCTAGTATGAAATAAAATGTGTTTCCATTTAAATAAAAATATATAACTTGTTTCTTACAAAGGATTGTTCACAGCTTTCCTATTTGTTTCTTGAAGAGACAGATTTGTCAAATGGTGTGGAAGATACTCTATCACAGACCTTTCTCATGATTCATAACAGTGAGAAACTATGCATGTTCTCCTAGAAGGTATTTCCATTATATCTAACAGCAGGCAGTTTTAAACAACATATGCAGAGACTAAAATTCCAACTATATTCTGACCACAAGTCTGAATCCAGTGGAACTGGATTCAGAGTTAATATCCTTGGGATTATGCATTCTGGGTCAGGTGAGATCTTGCTTCTGCAACTGGAATCAAAAATAGACTGAAGATAGACTTAGCTTGATGCTCATACTGTTAATAACTCATGCAAAATCAACCTGCTTTTACTTATTCTGTCCTTCTTAATCATCTCTACTGCCATGCATAGCAATTACCAGTAATGTCTCTGGGCAAATGCTTCTTCTGAATATTCACACTTTAAAGCTATGGAGGAAACAGGTATAATTAAGCAGATCTTTATGGAATGGTTCATACCATCATCTGTAGATAACTTTGAAGGATTTCTGACAAGTTGTATGTAGTCCCTTCATACTAATTGAGAGCTAACTGGGACCTCCTATACTGGGAGATTATTGGTTTATCCAGTACTATGTGAACCAGGCTTGGAGAACTCCCTAGCTTGTCCCTGTTTTTGTAGGAATAGCAGTGACTGTATTCAAGCCAACTTGCCTACTAAGGAGGGAAGGATTTTCAAGAACGAGACACTGCTTGGGAGGAAAGACATTCTTTTACATGCTGCATTCCTATTCTCAAAAAAAAAAAAAAAAAAGGACATCCTTCACTCTTATCTTTAAAATAGATTCTGTAGACATTCATGGAGGCAGTTTTAGAGCCTAGATGGTGGGCACAGAGATTACAAAATAAGGGGACCCCACTGTGGAAGAAAGAGATAGACTTCCTTCCAAAGCTGCAATTTCTCCTGCAAACAATTCCTTCTCCTCCTCCACCACCAACTTACTTAAACTTTATAATTATCTATGAGGTTTTAAAAGCATAATTATTCTGCAAATCTACTACTTCCTTGTACGGTGCTAATATTAGGCACGTTTTTCATTTTAGAGTAAGTTTACCTGTTGCTTCAGGTGCATCTCTTAAGAAATCAACAAAGAAAGCATCTTTGTTGAGTGCCACTAGTGCTGCCTTATCACTACCAAGTTCTCCTTCAATCAGCTTTGCCAGTGCCTGATCAAACCACTCCACGTCTTCAGGATTTGTGAAACGATCAGCAATAACACGCTTACATTCATGCTTCCATAGCCTAATGAGCACCTGTTCAGAGAGAGAAGAGAAAAGCAACTGTGTGTAGCTTCACTACAAGTTGAGATTTGCAACATTCAAAATATAGGCCTCTCATACATATTTATTTTTAAAAGGAGGCTCCGTGTAACAGATTTATTTTGTTATTGAGAGAGTGCTGTCCATGTTCATTATTAAATATGGGAAATAATCCCAGTTACAATCATTAGGACGATAATTATTTTCCATATTTGGAAATGTTTAAAAAATACACACGATGTAGGCACGAAACTTGCATCTAGCCATCTGTTTATATTTGCCTATTTGTGTGTACATGCTTTTGGCTAAGAACTGTGAAGGCTGGAGAGGACAAGGGGGTTCAGAATTTCTATTTAATTGATTTCCATATGTCTCCCCCTAAAAGTATGTTTATGTTATATATTCTAACTACCTGCTCTGGGGCTGAGATAACAAGGCCAGTTCAGGATTAAGTTAGAAATGATACCAAGGGTCACTAATGATCTAGCAAGTGTCTTTGTTCAGCATGCTAAGCTTGGTTAGTCTTGTTGTAGCTTAGTGAATTGTGCAAACCCAGCCCACTTGGTTAGTTTACAATTCAATGTATCATATCAATCCATTAATACATTCAATCAATCCATAACCATACTCAGTATGCTGTGTAAACAGATGAGAGAGGAACACGATCTTAGTGGTACAAAGATTCAACACATTTGCCTCTTTCCTTTCCAAAATCACTTACAGAATGCCTTTCACAAAAAGCAGAAAATGTTGACAGTGTGCTCCCTTACATTTCAATTTAGTTTTCTTGATATTCCCTGCTGTGGTTAACTACCACAAATACCTTTGTGAATATATCTTAAGAGCAGGTCTTTGCTCAAGCTCCTCCCTGACACTAAATACAATTTTATTTGCTCTGTGCCTCTCTAGGTCTGAAATATGAATGACTTCCCTAAATAATGTTTGGCATGACTTCTAAGGTATAAAAGCTTTCTACAAATAGTCCTTGGTTATGACTACTTGTTCAGTGACCATTCGAAGTTACAACAGTGCTGAATGAGTGGTACAATCGATCCTTAAAGTCTGGCTGTCCCAGCACCCCCGTGGTCATGTGATCATGATCTAGGCACTTGGCAACCGGCTCACGCTTACAATGGCTTCAGCATCCTGAAGTCACATGATCCCCATTTGCAATCACAGGGGTTGCAACCGTAATTGGAGGGCACTGCAATCAGTTGTAAGCGTGAGCCGATTGCCAAGCAGGGGTGCTGGGATGGCCAGAACTCTGAGGACCGGTCATAATCACCATTCGTTCAGCACTGTCATAACTACCTGTACTGCTTATTATTCTTTATAGTGTTGGTTAATTAAGGGCTGTTTTATCTTGGTGTGACATAGAGTCATAGAAGTCTGCACTGATACATTCAGGCTTAGTGTTTACAATTAAAGTATAATATTATTTATTGACTTATGGGGCTGTCTACAATTCTGTTCCCAGTAGTTCTTACTATATAGTGTTTATCATCTACATGTATCCAATATAAAAAGTGGGAATTGAATTTCAAAGATAATAGCAAAACCATGTAATACATGAAAATATCATATGTGTTACTTACATTGGATTCACTGATTACTTCTGAAATAGTATTAAGCATCCCTTGCCAGATCCTGGAAAGGTCCCGGAGATTGAACACATAATGGAATTTGGCTGGAGTTGGCAGCATTTTGATCTTGGTCATTTGCCACAACCGCCGGGTCAATGGGACCAGCTTAGCAACTGTTGCTCTCACTTCTTCCAAAAAGCCTCTTTGGCTACAATAATGCCCTGTGCCAATCACACCTGGAAAGTTCAAGTTAGATATTTGAGAAACCCATCCACTTCCCCGTCTTACCTACAACCACCAAACAATGTCATCCAATCATATCAAAATTTGCTAAATGAGAGCAGTATAGAAATGTTTTAAATAAATTAATTAAAATATCACATTGTGATACCTAGAGAATGAATGCACTTTTTAAAAATTGCCTGAAAAACATAATGTGTCCAGAACACACAAGCTAATATCAAGGTTAGACATGACACAGAGGGAAAATGGAAGAATCTCAAGGAAACTGTTTTGGGATTTTGGGTCATACATAAAAATATAGTAGAGATATGTGGATCAGTTAAAATCCAGTCAGTTTTATTATCCACATTTGTAGGGTGATATTGGATCCACTATTGTTATTGCTGTGTTTTATACCAATTGTTCTTAACGTTTCCATACAAAAAAGCATCCATTTTCACATAAAACTTTTCCAAAAAACACTGAACTTCTTCATGCAACCTCCACTAATGTATGTTGTTAAAAATAGAGTATCTTGGGAAATTTATTTTAATATAAATTTCCCAAATAGCTGATTTCCCAGTGTAAACTCCTTCTTTTATTTTAACAGAGGTAACCTTTTTGTTCACACTTTTTATAGAGTTGTGTTTCTGGTGTTTTGTTTTTCTATTTTGTTTTGGCACTGTTTTAAAAATAATGACAGACATTAGCACATTCCATTTAATGCTGCAATTTTAGTGGATCTGCTCCCATAGTATAAGATTTTGTTTACATCTCCACTCTTATTTTTCGCTTCTCTTAGCTTCTTAAAGTAAAACAAGCACTAAATGCCTCATAATGAGCAACAAGACTAAATAGCCATTCTGCTTTACCAAAAATCTTGTCAATGGATGAGTTGGAAGGCAGGGTGCAATTAAACACACAAAACTGTCTCTTCAGTCTCTGAGGGATGTCATTTCGTCCACCACCAGGATGTATCATGGCAGCCAAAAACTGGATATCGACAATGTTGGTGAACTCTCCAGGCTTCTCCAAATTATAAAATCCATTTTGCTCCATCAACTGCCTAACGATCTCATTAGTGACCTACAAGAAAAGTTTTAGAATTAAAAACACCCAATCAACTATTCTTGCAGACATCTAAATTCATCCAGCAGATTATGTCCATAGAACAACACAGTGGATTGTACTATCTCTTCTTTGCACCACAACCTTCCTAACTGATAATCCTATCATTTTCCCAGTGAGTTTTTTTTATCTCTATGTCTGGGCCCAAGTGGACACATCTTCTTCTTTGGAAGATGAAGATGCTGATGCATCCTGCAATTTAGAACCAGGGGTAAATACCCCAGTTCCAGCAGAGATATAACAGATGCAGATCTTACCATTTCTAACCCTGATACGAAAGGTTCTGACCTGAAACTGGAGGCAAGATCATCCAGTTCTCAAGAATGCCAGCAGCAGCATTTAGCAAACCAGAAGATAGCAAGAAGGACTACCAAGTGGAAGGCACCTGATGGGAGTTGAAGCTTTGCAGAATGTGACCCCATAAACCTGGACTGCTGAATTTCAACTAGATCTCCATGAAAATAAAGAAGGTTGGGATATTTAAGCCTATCTCAGAGGACGAGTGCTCCACTGGGACAATTTCTACTGCAGCCTACCTCTAAGGCATGTGTCATGTGTGAATGCTAGGTCCCCAGAGCGAATATGACAACTGCAACCAACTTCCCTTTGGAACTTTCCAATATACTTTTTGTTGGGGTTTTGATTCTTGGACTGAATTTCTGGCAATAATACTAAATCCCATTGCTACTGCCTGACCCTAGACCAGTGTTTCTTAATTTTCTCTCAGGACCCCTTCCCACTTTTATTTTAATTTTTTTATATATATAATTTTTATTAAGAATTTTTATTATAATAGTAAAATCTAATACTAACTAAACTTCAAGAAAGAAAAGAAAATAGAAAGAAGTAAAAAGTGCAAGAAAAAAGAAAAAAGAAAAAAGAGAAAGAGAAAGAGAAAGAGAAGTTAGAATAAAGAGAAAAGAAATATATAAAGTTACTTCCAACTTTCATCACAAGTATAAACAAATTTAGTGACCCTTTACCCCCTCTAAAGTTACAAAAATTTATCTCTTCATCCCGTATCCCATTTCTTATCTATACCATAAACAAATCCATAAAACATCATCTTTTCAGTCCTGGTGTCAGCAGAAAGTCTGTAAAGGGTTGCCAGAGGTAACAACATATCTTGTTTTAACCTTGATCAAATAAACCCAAGTTTATATTCCTTCCTTTTACTTCTAATAGTCTTAATCTTTAGTTCATTCAAATATTGTTGTAGGATTTTATCTCTCCTCATTTTTTCTTTGTCCCATTGCACAGAGTTCTTCAAGACTTTAACAAACCTCTTTTGTAAATCCAGTAGGAAAAAATTATCCGGGTCACTCTCTTGGTTTGATCTTTTTATTTCCCTTTAAATTTTAAAACCTCAGCTAGTTTCTTTTGTAGATCCAGTGAAACATCCTTTTCTAAGTCATTCTGTTGGCTTGTCAGTTGTAAATCACTTTCAATAACATCTCTATCTTGTCAGCTAAAATTTGTTCTACATCTATCATTTCTTCAATAACATATTTTGGGCATAGTCTATCCATAGAAATAGACATCATTACTGACACCATTGATACTGTGGCTACTATTTTCTGATTCCATTCTTCAAAAGTCTCCTTCAGTATTTTAATTGTTAGAACGTTTTGCAACATTTTACAGGTTTGTAAATCTTTCCTGTACCTAAAAACTTTAGTCCCCTTTAGTGTTCTGGTTTTTGAAATCATCAAATTGCTTATTTTTGTTTTGTCTTGTAAAAACTAAAACAAAATCTGTTTCCCACAAGAAGCTGTTTGTTCTTTATAGTTAATTCCAAAATCTTATTGTAAAAGTTTCAATATTCCAATTTTATCTGGACCCTTAGTCCATTTATAACTTTCTAAGAACAAAATCTTATTTAGCTTTTTGCTATTTATTTCAGATTCTTTAAGTTCTTAAGCTTATGATTAAAATTTTCTTTCATTCAAGATTGAAGAAAGACTCATCCAGCATTTTCAAACTTGTCAGTCCAAAGTTCTCTAATAGCTTAGAAGTAGTTAATGGGCAATTTCTGAAAGTGATCAGAAAGTGAGGGTTGCAAACTTAGTGTCCTTTAAAAGGCTCCGCTGCAGTTGCGAGCAAGATGCTAATCCCTTCGTCTCCTGGCACTCAAACCTGCGGAAAACCACTGTCCTGCAGTCTCATCCAAAGGAGCAGCTGTCTGGAGCACATGAGCAATCTCCTGTCCTCTCCTTATCTAGAGAGGTTCCAAGGAACTGGTCTACTCAACTGGTCTACTCAACTGGTCTTTGCCACGTCGCTGGCTCCGCTTTCGCAGAGCCATCTTCAGTTCATCATACCTCCCCCAGAACCCTTCCCACTTTTAAAAATTATGGAAGACCCCAAAAAAGCTTCTATTTGTATGGTATTTATCAATATTTATCATATTAAAAATTAAAATAGATGTCTTTGTTGCCATGACCACTTCTCATGATTGTTTGCTGGGATTTTAATATTGTATTATTTTTCAACATAGGTTGGCAAATAATTTTGAATTTGCAGACCCTGAGAAGTTCTTGGGGGACCCCCAGGGGTCCTAGGACCACACTTTAAGAAACACTGCCCTAGACAAAGGTTAAAGCTTGATATGTGGTGTTATGACCAAGTAGAACCATAAATGGATTTCCTGATTTATGACCAACCTATCTACTGCTGGAACCCTCCCTTCCTTCCTTCCTTCCTTCCTTCCTTCCTTCCTTCCTTCCTTCCTTCCTTCCTTCCTTCCATCCATCCATCCATCATTGGATTTGTATGCTGCCAAATCCATTCACACTCACAATGACTTAGAACAATACAGTTAGTGAAGGCATCCATGGTAAACAATAGTAAATATAATAACTTAATCAATCTATTAAATCCATAACAAAACCATACACTTAAATAACAATTCCACCATTCTGTGTCTCACATATACAAAAGGCCCTCAACTACTAAAGGCCCTATGGAATAATGTGGTCTTCACCACCATCCTGAAGACCATCACCTTGGGGGCCAATGTAATTTCCAGAAAGAGGCTGTTCCATAATGTTGGACATTAATGGCAGAGGAACAGCCTCTCTTATTTCATAAAATGTGGAATAACCAAAAACTTTTCCTGAGATACTGGATGAATCAAGGAAGTTAGGCTATGAAACACTTTTCTCTATTTGGTTTTCACTGATTCTTATAGAATATATTTTGACAGTACACTATTTATCCACTTGGTTTTAAAAAGGAGTTATGGCTAACACAGCCCATACAACACTTGTACTCCTCCTGGATTGGCTCTACATCTTCATAAATGCCTACTATTGTCTTCATTAGGCAACAAAGCCAATGATCCTGCTATAAAACTGAGGGTTTGAGGGATGCAGTTTCTGATTGGCAGAACTCCTGCCTCAACTATTCTTTGGCTCTCCCCATCTCTGTAGCTGGTAAATTGCCATGATGCCACAATAGTTTCACATCAATCTTCTAAGATTGAGCAGAGAGGCAACTTGGATGCTTACCCTCACAAATGTTTTTCTTTTCAAATTGCCACACAAAACTTCAAGATGAAGGAAGGATAGGATTAGGGCAGGGCACTGGCTGGATGTCTATTTATGCTCTCCATTATTGGTCAGCTGGAGACAGTACTGGTTAGTTATAAAAAGTTTCAGGCATAGGAAGTAAGGTCAACCTTGAGCCATTCTGACATTATTCTGAGTGTTTGCAAGTGAAGAGGTAGGTATAGAAGTTCCCACTGAATAATTATATCTATAAATGCCCATAACTAGTATTCTATTACCTCAAAGGTACAAACACCAATCCCAGTGGGTCACTTTGTGATACCTCTTAAGCCTTAGCAAATTGCCAAAGCTCATCTGAGATGTTTGTCATTCAGAATAAAATCAGAAATTATTCTCTGCTGACATATAAGGAACTCGTGCATTATTTAACTTTTTTCCAAACGTTAACAAATCTGAGTAAAACAGTATTCTTGATCTTAACTATTTCTCCAAGCCTAAATGGTTCATTGACTAATGCAAAGAATTAATGCAAGTAGCTGACCTGGTCTCCCCATTCATTGATTACAGGCATATTCACATCATCGATGAAGACAGTCATTTTCTTTCCTGCAGGAGGGCCATATGTTGTGCCCATGCGTTTGTCCACATAGCTTTCTATTGTGCGCTGTAAGAAGCACATGCATTCATAAAATAAGTTACTGTAAGCATCTTCTCATAATCACTAAAGGAATAGCTGTGTGTTCTGCATACTGTTTGCTTAGAACAAAGGAACTCAAAGGCAACTGTAGGAAGAAATGTAATATACAATTTAACATCCTTAGTCCGAAATCCCTTCAATATTGGGACTCCAATAAACAATGCAAATATTCCTTGCCAATCCAGATATTAAAAGTCAGCCCTGCTACAAAGGGTTGAGCAGAATAACCCCATACTCCAAAGATGAAGGGAATGAGGAGAAAGACACTGCCACTACCTGTTCTGTCTGAGAGATGAAAGGAACACACAACAAAAAATCTCTTCTGCCAGAAAAGGCTATAGTGATAAATGACTCTCAAGTGGCACAGAAACAATGTCAAGGGATGCTAACCTATACTATAGACACTGTGCTCTTCTGATGATTTTGGAAGAGTGGTCATTGGTGTCAGGACATTTACTAAGAAAATAAATCACTCCATTTAAGTCAATATGGGGGGTATCTTGCGAAGGTCTGTGCCATTCCATTCTAGGCATGATTGTGTCACCTTTTCTCTATTTTATCACTGCCTGGATGTTCAGCCAACATATCTAAGGCAGAATTAGTGGAATTAATATATAGAATTGTACTCTAAGGCTGCAATCCTAAAACTACTCGAGAGATCACTACTTCAAGTCAATTGGATTCACTTCAGAGTACACATACACAGAATTGTATTGCATGTGCATTTTTTGGAGACATAAGTATAAATATATAATATTTGGAAATATTGTGTTATGGATTTGGCCAAGGTATGGTCTCCAAAACACTTCAGTCTAACTTGAATGGCTTTTATATATTGCACTTCATTACTCCTTGTGCGCATGTTTTAAGGAGAACTGGTTGAGATTTTATTTTGTTAAGTGTGAGAATAAACTTATCTCAGTTGTGTGAGAAAATGAAAATAATCAGGAACCCTGCATATTTCTTGAAATAGAAATTAGATGGAATTTGGTTATAAAAATGGTACAAACAAAAAAGAAACAATTTCTCCAAAGAATGACTAATTTATTGCTAAAGTCAAAAGAACTACTGTAAATAGCAAACCATGAACATTTGGATATTTACTACTTAATCAAATGTTTTTGATTAATTTCATTCTGGTGTATTTTCAATGAGTTACAAAGTTACTTCTATTTTTGTGGGGAAAAAAGAATATGCTAAGTTTCACCTGAAACATTAAAGGAGTTGTTGCTGATGAAAAGTTAAGGCTCTTAGCCATGTGATTTTCAGGGTTATATTTTGACATGTAACCTTTGATGATGACAGTCTTAGCAGTCCCTTGTTCACCAATTAGCAGAACAGCCTGAAGATGAGAAAAGAATTCAAATGAGTTTAGGGATATGAGAGTCAAAGGTAGTAGTAAAGGCTCAGATCTCAAAATCATTTCAAATAATGAAGAAATAGATCACTCTTTGCCGCATGACTGGTTTATCCATAACCAAAATGAAGTTAGTTCTACCAACAGTATTTATATTGTAACCCAAAAATAGGTTTTGTGACTTGATGAACCAACAATTCATTAATTTCTTCATACAAAAACGGTGAATGAAGGATTGAAGGTTTACACATTCTTACTGGTAGAACCATTCTGATCCTGGAATGAAGCAAGACCATCAGGATAGTCTGTGCAAAATTTTAAAAATTAAAGGCAAAAAACAGAAAACGCAGCATCCTGAAGGTTAAATGATGGATTAGAGTGAGCTTCAAAAGAGCAAATAGGATAGTTCAGAAAAGTTGCATTGAGTGGAAATAACCCACATTCAAATCTCTAGTGAGTTTCAAAGATTTCTTTGTGGCTGTAGACATTTCATCCCTACCCAGTCCATAAGGACAATGAGCAATCTAATAGTAATTTCAGAATTGTTTTAAAATGAAGTTGCTGTCTCCAATGCCTTAATGCTAACATCCCAGTATAGGACAGAAGAATATTACCTTGCCTTGTTTTGCGATTGTATGGATAAGGAAATCAGTCCTCACATTGTCAACATTTGGCACCAAAATAGAGCCATATTCTGGAGTGCTGTTGGTAGGATACACATATTCTTCAACACAGGTATTCCAGTGCATCCATTTACCTAGCCAGAAAAAAAAAAATTCTAGTAATTTCATAGCAATCTGAACTTTGAGTTAAAGCAGGTTTTTTGTGGTTTTTATGTCTAATAGCTACTCAAAACAGAATGGAAATGCAACCACGTCAAAGCACCATCTTTGTCCATAATAAGCCCTATCAAAATGGTTAATGTGATGGAACAAAATAACATAACCAAATATTAACTAAAAAAGAAAAGAAAAGAATTGCATAAAATATAAATAGAATTTTCTTCAACATGTCTGGTATTTAACTAACATATTGTGCCTATATTTAATTAGCTCATAAGAAGACAATTAAGAATTAACTTGACAGAATTTTTGAACATTTTCCTCAGTTAAATCAACACAAGCATAGAAGAAAAACCTAATGCCAGTTTAGTCAATTTAAAAAATAGCCAAGTTGTAAAGCAATTCAGAGGCAATGAAGAAAAGGCATGGCACAGGTTGGCAGAGTTACCATATTTCAGATTTAGAAAGAGGTAGTCTGGATAACTAATTGTTTATATAATGCAGAACAGGTTGTGCAGTGTATTCATTTGGCTCCTCTGCCAGAGTGAAATATGAAACAAAGCAACATTTAATGAGCATGGTTCATTAAATCAGTTGCGGTTGCTCTGGTCCTTCCCATCATAGCTAACTGCACTTGAAGTAGCATTTTACAATCACAAATCTCTTCATTTACAAACCACTATTAGCTGTGAAATCATATGTTTTTGCCACTTAAGCAAAAGTGTATTTAAATGACCTCTCTCTCTTTCTCTCTCATGTAAAACAAATCAAAACAGCAGCCGTTATCACTCAAACCATAAACTGTGACTTCTGATGCCTCACAGGAAACAGCATCTCTATTTATAGGTAGTCCTCAATTTACAGTCACAACTAGGACCAGAATTTCCTTCACCAAGCAATGCGGTTGTAAAGCAAGATGTCATGTGACTGCATCACTTAGTGATTGCAATCCTGGCACTCCCCTTTGCAGTTGTTAAGCGAATTCTGCCAGTAGTTAGCTGAGGGTCTACCCCAATCCAAGCCATTCCAGGCTTGCTTCCTCCCAGCCTTGAGCCTCAGTAAGGTAAGGGACTGCCTCCAACTCCCCCCACCTATCCCCCCCCATCTCTGCACTTTTGGCCACCCTGCATCCTGCCTTGTGGGGCGGCAAGCAGCCCCAGAATTGCACAGCTCTAGGGCTGCTTGCCAGGCCCCAGGAGGCCACAGCCGCCACAGCCCAGTCCCAGCCATTGTCACCCTTGCCACCCTGCACTCCAAGACCCCTGCTGCACTGCACTCTGCTACCCCAGCTGACCTTGCTCCCACTTTGCCATCTTCTTGCTCCCACTGTGATGAGGCATGCCCGGCCTGGCTGCTGGGCCAGGATGGGGGAGGACTTTGCACTGGATTGCAGCCCCAGAGCTGTGGCGCACCACAAAGCCCCTGTGCACCATACTGCTGAGCTGGGCTTCATGCTGCACTGTGGCTCAGGGTTTGCTTTTTGCATCCTCAGAGTCATGGTACACCAAAAAGCCCCTCTGCGCAAAGCCCAGGAGCACAGCACAAAGGGGCTTTTTGGCACCCCGCAACTCTGGCTTTTTGCAAGGCAGCTGCTGGCCACATGAGGTCATCTTCCCTAGGTCTCATGAGGAAACTGCCACGTGTGACCTGGGGAAGAAAGCCTCACATGGGCAGCAGCTGTCTTGCAAAGAGCCAGGCCAGGCACACCTTGTCAGCAGCATGAGCAAGAAGACGGCGAAGGTCAGCTGGGGCACCGGAGCACAGGGCAGCAGGGAGCTAAAAGGGCATAGGTGGGGGGAGTTGAGGTGCCCCTGTGGTCATAAGTGCAGGCGGGCCAAGTGCCGAAATTTTGATCATGTGACCACGGGGGTGTTGCAATGGCCATAATTTCGGGAACCGGTCGTAAGTCCCTTTGTTCAGCGCTGCCGTAATTTCAAATGGTTGCTAAATGAATGGCCATAAGTCGAGGACTACCTGTATATGCTTGCCACTCTCTTCCTTTTTGCTCCAATCAGAAGGCAGCACAGACAAAGCATTACTCCCAGAGATTGGGAAAGTCTAGCCATTCCTTCTGACTGCTGCCTGAGATGCTATACTGCCACTACTGTCAGAATCCTGGATTTCTGGATGTATTTTTTTTCTATCTAGCCAGTACGGGTCAGCTGTGGAAACTCGGTTTATTATAAAAACAAAAAACTAGGAAATATATCCCTACAGTTTGCCCAACAGTAGGTCAAAGATGTCTTATATCTCACGAATTTAGAAATAACTTAGCAAAAATCAGGGCAAGTGAAATCGAACTTAAAATGATTGAAGTTGGCTTACATAGAATATGTTAAGTTTTACATGTACTGTAGAGAGGGAGGTAATTACATTAACTTCCCCTGTACCTCATTCAACACTCCCAACACATCTCAGTGCAGAGGACTATTAACACTGGACACTTTATCTGTGGACACTCTCCTTGTACCATAGTTTTAGACATCATATGTATTTTCTATAAGTAGGTTATGAAGAAGATAGGAAGAATTAGCATATAACCTCTACTGCTCCTTTCATATAGCTTCTACATGTTCAGAATAACTGAACAGAGTTATACAGTAGTTGTTTTAAATGCTGGTCTCCTCAGTATAAGAGAGATGAAGTCATCATTGAATAAAGTGTGGTAGAAGATCTCAAATTACAGGGTGTGATCTAGCTGTATTATATAGTCTAATCTTTTTGAAAATAAGGAACAGCAACTTTTTGAGAATTTACAAACCATCACTGGTAACATAGTAGTCAAACATAGTGTCTTCACTTCCTTCTGGGATATTAGGAAGATCAAGATTTATAGTTTCATTACTACGAAGCCAGTGCTCCATCTTCCAACGGTCTTCCAATTCCAGCATTGCTCCAACACTCCACATCAGGGAGAAGATGTACAATCTTTCCAGGTACTCTGCTGTGATTTCTACTCCTTGGTCCTAAGTAATACACAATGATTTAACTGTTTAGAATTCAGAAACATTTTGAAAACATAAATTTTCAAGGATCTGTAGAAACTCTCAATCTTTTGCTCTTGTCTCACAAAATAGCTAAGAACTGAAATATTCTTGGGAGAGATTGTACTAGCAGTAAAAAATATTTGAACTCTGGAATCTGTATCAGGCAATATCTGACAAATATAACAAATCTAACAAGATTGGACAGCTGGTACATTTGTCAGCACTAGACAACTTTCACTGAATAATAGACAAGATTGAGCCACAGTTCCTTCTCACAAGATTCTTCAAAACATTAACAAGCCTCTTTTGGCTTGTTGAAGGAAAATTATCCAGGTTACTCTCTTGGTTTATTAAATGTATATCCCTTTTAATTATTAAGACATCAGCTGGTTTCTTTTGTCTGTCCAGTGTAACATTTTTTTCCATGTCATTCTTGTAGCCTGTCCATTGTAAATGCACCTCCAACTCACTCTCAGTCTTGTCAGGTAGAACTTGTTCCTCTTCCATAAGATCTTTTAGACAGTCTCTCCATAGAGGCAGATGACACTATTAAAATTAACTTCTGAGTCCATTGTTCAAAAATATCCTTCAATTTGTCCAATGTTAGAATACTTTGCTTCATTTTGTAACTGTAAGTTGAATTTATGTGTTCTTCTCCTTTAATTGCAATTTTTAGTTCCTTCTAGTTTCCAATTTTTAAAATCTTATTTAAAAAAAAAAAAAATCAAAACAAAAGCATTTTCCCATGGGAAGGATTCTTTATAATTAATTCCAAAATCTTATTTCAAATTTATCTGGACCCTCAGTCCATTTGTAACTTTCTAAAATCAAAGTTTTAATCATCCTTTTGCTGTTTATTAAAAAAAAAAAAAAGTTCTTAAACTTGTAGTTAAAACTTTCTTTTGCTAAGGATTGAAGAAAACTCACCCAGTGCTGTCAGACTTGTCAAACCAAGGGTTCCTAATAACTGAAAAGCAGTTAACCAGCAATTTCCAAAAGTGATTAGAAAAGAAAGTATGAGAACTTAGTGTCCTTTCAAAGACGTTTGAGAAGATGGCTATTCTGTCGTCTCCCAGAGCTCTAAACCCACCAGAGACTGCTGTCTTGCAGTTCCTTGTGAGGAGCAACTGTCTGGAGTACCTGTGTGAGATATCAAGTCCTCTCCTTGTCTGGAGAGGAATTATTAAAAAGCCAGTCTATTCACCAGCTCTTCATCCTGCCATGGTCAGCTCTGCTTTTTGGAGCCATCTTCAGTCCACCATTTCTTCCTCCAGAAGTCCATGAACCAAAATATTATTATTCCAGAGCTAGGTCTAAAATATATTTCATGATTCCTGTACAATCTTTCTCCCAAAGGCCTAATTCTTGCATGGGGATGGTGGGGAGGGGCAGCCAAACTCTACACAGATAAAGTTTGAAAACTCTGAAAATCAAATCACTATCTAGAAATAATGGATTTCTTATCAAACAGATAAGGAAGGAAAGAGCAGGAAGGTCTCCCAAAGAGTTGCGGGGAAGAAACAAAGGCATAAACGCTTGGGAGCTGTGGGTGCAAAGTGTTTGGAAGAGGAAGATTCCACTAGACAGAAACCAGGTTGACAGACAAAGTAAAAGTTAGCAATGGGTAGAAAAAGAAGAAAAGCAAATGTCCAGAACTTTAGAGACAGAAAGACTGCTCAAGAGGAAATAGCGATAAGGGACAAAGCTTACAAGGGTAAGTCAGAAAGACTCCTCATGAATAAAAGGTAAAAGAGAGAAAGCATGAAACTTTTCTCCTAATCTTGCTGAAATTGCGCCTTGAAGTTACAACGGCACAACTTGAGGAATGCAAGATATTGGACTGAGGCTCCCAAGTTAGCAGTGCGGAGTGCTCAATGGATAGTGGCTAGGGAAACAAACTGAGGGCAAGAGGAAGAAGACAACCCTGTTGGGGGTGGGGGGGGAGGAAGGGTTGGAATTGAATTGGATTGTGACTGGCAAAGCTGAAGATGAAGCAAATGGGTTTGGATGAGCCAGCACAGAAGGAGGGAGGGTTTTGCAAGGCAGCAAGGGAGAGTTGGAAAAGTGGGACTGCTGTAAATATGTACTGTGTATTTGGAAATGCATTGCCCATTTAAGGAAACTGTTGGGTAGACAAGGCTGATGCCAGACAAAACTCTGGACACTGCATTCCTGCCCATTGAACTGAATAACTACTGTAATGTAAAGCTATTCTTGTGCTTATGTATCTGAGTAATACTGATTGTATTATCTATATGGTTATTGGTTTCAGTGCCAGTAGTAAACTAGAGCTGTTCTTAAGTTTAGTTCTGAATGCAAGTAGTAAAGCCAGGTCAGAGACTTTACTATTGGAAAAACAGAACTATTCAAGAGGTATTCTCCTTTCATGTTTATTTATTTTTATTTATTTGGTATATTTATATGACCACCCATCTACCAAAGGCACTGGGGGGGGGGTGCAAATAAAGATAAAAACAAAACCAAAGTCACAATCTATTAAAAAAAAAACAAGTTGAGGCCCATAAAAAATCTCAACAGCAACATAACAGATATACCCACATCCACATCAGAGCTCCATTAACACCTTGGCCTCACCGCCTCCGGAAATAGCCAGGCCTTCATGGCCTCCTGACAGGCCAGCAGGGTTGGGACTGTCTATATTCCACAAGACAGGTGCTATGACAGAGAATGCACACTTCCAGGGACCCACCAAGTAATACTGCTTTCCTGATTGGTGTTGATGCATGCCCAATCTGATGTGATGGTCAGAAGCCATCAGGGAGAGGCATTCTCACAAGTAACCTAGTTCCATGTCATGTAGACCTTTAAAGGTGACAACTAGCACCTTGAATTGAACCTACTGGGAGCTGGTGCAGCTCACAAAGCAGTGGTGTTAACTGGCATGTCATAGTGAGCCCAATAGTGCATGTGCTGTTGCATTCTGGACCAGCTGAAGCTTCTGAATGCTCTTGAAGGACAGCATGATGTACAGCATGTTGCAATAGTCCAAACAGGAGGTGACTAAGGCATGAATAACCAAGAGCAATGACTCCTGATCTAGGAACAGGTACAACTGGGGTACAAGATCATATATAACAACCCCAGAAAACAGTCTCTTCTGTTCACACTGCAGACAAATTTGTTCCAATAAAGACTGCTGAACAGCTTTCTTTCAGAAAATATACAGATAGTCTTTATTTAGCAACTGCCTCATTTAGCAACTGTTCACAGTTACAACGGTGATGAAAAAGTAACTTTATGACCATTCCTTGCATTTATGACCTTTGCACGTCTGTAAAGCAAACGAAAGTTGAAGAAAGATCATAAGCACAGTGGTGGTTTCACTTAGCAACCACTTTGCTTAACAACTGAGTTGCCAGTCCCAACTGTGGTTGCTAAATAAGGACTACCTGTAGTTAGGCAGTTCTTGTGAACTATAAATGTTATCATATTCCAGAGAATTTTAACTACCAACCATGGTTAAAAAGGATAAAATAATATCCATTAACAATAATATCAAAGGTGGTCAAATTACGTATAATTTGAATTATACGTAATTATCCAGTAAAAGTGTTCCTTTTACTGGATCTGTGTTTTGTTTAGATTTAGAAACTCAAGTAACTTAAATACTTTGTATCTTATGTAATGCAGTACGTCAGAAATCATTTTTGTGGCATATTTTGAACAGTCACACTGTCTTATTTAATTGATCGTAATTATTTCAGGGGGCTGAAAACAGAGTCCAAAACTGTCACATTTTTGGGAACGGTTTTTTCTAACACCATCTTAAAACCTATGATTTAGACAGAAGATCCATTATATAGGACCCTTGGTAATGATGCAGAAGAGTGGGTTTAGAACAATAGTATGTAAAGGCAAGCAATTATCTACAATTAGCTCAGCAAAATTTCCACCCTCTGACTTTCTTCTTAATAAGGAGCTGCCTTATTTAGCGTCTTGAAATAAAAATATCAAGTCATAGATATAAATGGATCTGCAATTACTTTCCCCCATTCAACACCAATGTTCTTAGAAGATATTCCAGTAATGTAATTATGCATGAAGTAACTCTTAAGTCACTCATGCAGTCCATGCAACTATTCCACAAGACCAGATGTTCATTATTCTGGAAAAAAAAGTGGACTGCAGGCTTCCTCATACAACCGTATGCTAACACAATGCAGCAATGGATTCTCATAATCATGAGTCCAGTGACAGGCTTTATGTTGATGAGAGCAAAGGTAATTGATGAATGCAGTGTCATGAATTCCATCAGGCATTAACGCTGCATTAGCTAGATAAGGAGATTTCATGTGATAACCTGGTATGATTTTGAAGATGCCTGCGTTACTATGATTTTTAATGCTGAGTGGAAGAATTCCTTGCCATACAATAGTGAGCAAAAACATTCTGATACTGTAGATATTCTACATCTAATGACATCTCCCTCCTTTTAATCCCAAACTTGGCCAAAGAATATAACTCTGTTTTGTTATGCATGCAGACTGAATATAATGAGATAACTGATTCAATGCCAGCAATCAACTAAGCATATTACTTCATGCAATCCAGCATATTACTTTTAATATACATTGCTGTGGCACATCCCAGATATAGCCATGTGTGTGATGTTGGTTAAAACATGTCAGTTAGCTGTCTGTCTGTCAGTTAGCTGTCTAAGAACCAGCGTGGTGTGTTCGTTAATATGCTGGACTAGATATAGGAAGCCCCAGGAGCTAGTCCTCTCTAAGACATGGAAGCCTAGCTGGTCACTTTGGACCAATCACTCACTCTCAGCCCTAGACTGGGAAATCAAAAATCACCCAACCACAAATCCAAACAGAAAAATGTATTACAGTCCATAGCCTTCAATGAAGGGGTCTTCATCCTGCAGTTGGTTGATTTCAATTAATAACAACAATAAAAAAAACTGGTGCCACAAGAAGGATACAAATACCAAGGATTAATGGAAACATTTGACTTATAACATGAGCCACTTAAAAAGAATACTGGCTCTAATTATAGAAAACTAATCAGAAACATTTCGAGAACAAAATTAAATGCAGAGATCATAATTAAAGCCATAAACACTTGGGCTGTTCCAATTATTCAATATACTACAGGTATAATTGATTAGGCACAAGCTAAACAAGAATTAGAAATACTTCATAGGGAAACAAGAAAATTAATGACCATGAATCATGCTTTTCACCCAAGAAGCAATGTTGACAAACTCTATTATGTCAGTGGGAGAGATTTACTCCAAGTAAAGCAAACACTAAAAGAAGAAAACACTACATGAATTATTGTAACAGGCACAGTAAGTAATGTCTACTGGTAGAAATTTGTAAAGAAAAACTACTGAAGACTACAAAATCAAAAGAAGGCTATAAAAAAGAAGCAGCTGGAAAACTGAATCTCTTAATGGTGCGTGTGTGTGTGTGTGTGTGTGTAATGCTAAAAGAAAGATTAAAAAAAAGTCTTGGCAATGATTGAAAACTGGAATTTAAAAAAAAAAACTGAAGGAACAATCATGGCAGCATAAGAACAGGCTATGAAAACAAACATCCTCAAAGCCAAAATTGAACTTAGTTCAAATGATAGGAAATACCAACTATAGGTAGTTCTTGCTTAGCAACTGCCTTGGATAGTGACTGCAAATATGACAGTAATAAACAGTAATAAATTCATTTTCCAACCAAGGAGTACATTTATCATAACAAAACACCATCAGTGTGAAACTGATTAAGGTCTGGTCAGCTTCAGGCATCATCTGGGAGCTGGCTGCAGGATTCTAATCAACTAATAAAGGTCACAGAGCTGAGTTTATTAACATGCAGTTAGCACTTTTTAGGGATGCCTTGCACAGAGAAAAGCAGCTCAGGAAGAGATAGCTTGTTTAAGCAATCTATCCACCCTGCAAGAGGGCAAAAAAAAAAAAAAAAGGAAAATATGGGTCAGGCACTGGATGCTGTATGAGAAATCTTTATCTGAATGAAATGGCAGCAACCAGTGATCTTTGCAGTGTCTCTCTCTCTCTCTCTCTGTGTCATGTGACCATGTCACTTAACGAGCATTTCACCAGAACTTATTGCAGTCACTAAAAAGGACTACCTGTATATAATATCAAAGATTAAATTGTAGATCCCTCATTAGTGACTGTACCAAAATTGTCCGAACTGAGTATAAGCAATGCCATGACAAAATTGCAAAAATCATGCATTGGAATTTATGTTAAAAAATACCAGTCACGACACACACTATTATTGAAAAGAAAAAGCATGGTTCATAGAACAGAAAATATCCAGTCTAAAGATATAGGAGATTGGTGAACTGATGAAAACCAAATGGAAAAAATAACAACATATTGGGATTTGTAAACTGAAACAGAAATACTTTGAAAGAAAATGTCAACCAGTATTTGGAGCTCTTGGAGCCATACAAAGGGATTCACCAAATATTTGGAGGTTTCATATTGACTTGACTTGACGTCACTGACTTTGCAAAAATATATATATATATCTTGCATAGACCTGCTTCATACTATGATACTTCCATGATTCCTACGCTCTTGATTAGAACCAGAATCACTGGAAAATACCCAGTCTAAAGACTGTGATAGTCATTGAATGAATCACCGTCACCATCACCATCATCATCAATCTGTCTCAACAACATAAATGAGTTACCTTGCAGGGAATAAGACCCTGAAGCATATTAATACTCTGCATTATCACAAACGCTTCTAGCATCTCAATCTTGTATTCCAAAGACTGAATACTAAACCGGTAAAGGTCCGGGAAGGAGGTTGTATATAGCTGACGCAAAATCTCTGCTTCCTGCGGAGAACGCTTCTTCAGAAAACCCTGTTATAATCAAAACCAAATCACCATGAGACTTTTCAAATTATGGTCCAAATTTGCAAGCTCAAGAAACTAAAGTTCAATTTCAACCCTCCAATTTTTTATTTTCTGGAAGAAATTACAATTTTTCACCAAAACATTTTGTTTGGGCAAGAGGATATTTGTCTATATTTGAGGCAAATGTTTTATCCTATCTGCTTCTCAGTTGATAATATGACAATGAGGGATAGCATAACAAACACAAATGTTATGTTGGAAAACAGATTTCAGTACTTGAAAATGTCATTGTGAACGTAAGTCGGAACACAGTAAATGAATCAACTGAACAAAAGTTTCAGAACAGGCAAGAGGTTGTCTAGTCACTTTTACAAAGTCCATGTAAAATATGATAGAGATATTTCTCTCATTCTGACTCCATTACAGCACTAACTGAATTTCTGAATTGTTGTGTTCTTGAGTTATTATATATTGATTTTGTAGTCTTTTTCTACTAAAAGAGGTCCTAAAAGCAGCTAAAAAAATTAAAAACTTCTGCACATTCCAGTCATCTAGTCACAATGCAGCCAAGGTATAGAAAATTGTCCTATATGGTTAAGTTTAAACTTTTAGCAACTTCGTTTTTGTCAGAGAAGCTATCAGACTACTTCTGTGGATAAAGGCAAATTTATAGTTAATATGCCCCTCATGTTTTTTGGGTAGAAACCAATTCCTATGGATTGTCAGAGACTCCATCTCCTGGCTGGCTAAGATTGATGAAGCATAATTCTAGATGTCTGTCAATGCCGTAGGAAAATTTACTGCTTCATGGCCTGATCTTTACACTCATTTAGCTGTCTCCTTTCTCCCTCGTACTTGCCACAAGAGTCATCTCTCCTCTGTTCTCTTGGCTTTTCTTAACGTCTTTACCTTCCAAACTGATTTGCAGTTGTCCCTATCACCTTCTTTTCCTCCTTCCCCATTCCTCCTGTGTTCAGTCATTTATCATGTTACTCATTCCAATAAGTCAATACCCTCCTTTACCACAACCTATGCGCAACTATTTCTGCTCCCACCACCCAGATCTGCTGGTGAAAAAATGTGTAACAAGGCCTTCCTCCATGTGTTAGCTGATTAGATTGCCATGCTGCTCTGAATAATGTAGTTTCATCTCCTGTTGGAGGGGCAGAGTGTGTACTAATGACAATTTCTACAATTTTGGCACTAAAGGATTTTAGAGTTCAGCTCATTTGTAAACACCAACTTGGGTAAATACCTCATTAAATCATGGAGAAAGATTAAAAAAGCCTACATTCAATTCCTTTTCAACTATGGAAATCAATGGACAGGCTTGTTGAACATTCCTGCCTCTCATCTTATAACCTTTCTTAGACTAATTTGGTGAAGACAGAGCTGTAGTCACATATTAGCCATATACAGGAATAAAATAGAAAGTGAAGCAAGGCGTATTAGAGGCACACTGTAGTGAATGTTACTCCTTTTCAGAAGGCCTTCCAATTATACGATAACTACATAGTACAATTTTCAAAAATATGTGTAAAACATAGGAAAATGGAACTATATGTTTATGACACAAGGGAGCGGAAAGCATGCTCCTTCCCAATGTATTAACCTTCCATACACATAGCTGATATGTAGAGGGAGTTAACATGAGATAATATTTTGCATGCCACCTGAACTCTTTAATGGGCTTCAGGGATACTAACATAGCCTCATCTGAAGACAGCAACTCAGAGGAAAATGGTCAGATGATCCTGCTGAGCTCTCCGCAATAATTGAGCCAGGCTGAATGTCAGACCTTCGGTAAAATGAGTTCCCAGTAGCTCAGGAACCTGATCTAACCTCATTAGTACAGTCACTCTTCCAGTAAAAGACATTGGCACCAAACTGACAATCAGAAGATAGAGGAGTGCTGAAGTGTTCATTTGCAATGGAAAGCATCTGGGAAATGAAAGTTTGTGTAAGAGAAGCCCAACATACCTAGTTGATCCTGCAGCCAGATCAGGTTCAGTGAACATTAGTTGAACGAGCGTGGGCTAGTTGTACCTCCAATATAAAGCAATCTGCTTGAGAGTAGCTCACTGCTGGAAAAAACATGTGCAACCTGAACTCTGCCTGCCTGCTTGGCTGATGAGCCATTCAGATGTACCACCTCTTGGCTGCCTGGACCTCAACTTATGTTCTCTCATCTTTGCTCTCTGGAACGTTACCTAGAGCTTGGACTGGTTTGGTGTTTGACTTTTGAACCAACCTACTGCTACAATTCTTTGTGTTTCCTTTGGGACTTTATGGCTGGGAATTCTTTTTATGGACTTTGATCCTGGACTGTTTATGCTTTTGCTGCTTCCAAACTCTGACAGGACAGATGAAAGACATGAAAGATGATATTACAATGTACTGGACCGCACGTCAAAAGTGATATGGAACACAAACCTTTTAAGACTTCAAAATAATCATCAGTACTTTGAATTGAGGGACACAACAAACCCAAGAATCCTACACCTGCAAAGTTGTAAACAGCTTCATTTTTCATAGTTAAACCTTCCTGATAGTTTAAGGATAATCAATTGTATATCATGTTACAGTAATTCACCACGGAGGTCACCAAAGTATTGATATGGTAATCATATTCCTATAAAAGAATCTTGTATCAGAGTTGATAATGACTTCACTAAGGTTTAGAATATTATGGCTGTAAATATGAAGATTGTTAGTAGTCGAGATTTTTGATACTTGGCAGCTAAACCACTAAAAGTAATACTGTACCTATGGAGGCAAATGTATAGATTTATGCATTTATTCAGCTATTCAGCTATTAGATTTAGCTGTCTAATAAATGTATATTCAGGGTATGTTACAGACTATACTATAATTGCATTCATAAACTAGTTTTTAACAATCTGAAGGCAATCCATGACACAAAGAGTTTGAACTCATGAAAGCAATTATACCTCAAGAACAGGGCTCCAGCTGAGAACAGATGAGCTCATAAATACCATGCCATTCCTTGACACTGTTGCAGGAGAAGCATTGTCAATATTATGAGGCTCAAAAACAATTTTACAATTTGGTGCCATAGGGATCCGATCTCCATTAGCTAGGGTCAATGTTTTGTTATCATCAAGCACTGAATTCAGATTTTCAATCCAAATGGCATCAACAGGACCATCGAGTACTATCCAGATGTGTTCCCCTATACCCAAAGGGAGAAAAAAAGCATTTCTTGTAAAGAGATTATTTTGTGATTTAACTATTTTCCTGCACCATAGAACAGATATAAATATGACTAAGAAATACAGACAACATAGAGTAATTTGCAGTGTGATATTTACAGTCAATTTCTCAAGCAGCTCTGAAGATCAATGGATGATCTTAGACAAGTTACCACTTAAACTACTTCACATGATTATTGTGATGCTATGCAGAGAGCTGCAGAAAAGCCTCGTTTAAATCATTTCTTTCTTTGGTTCTCCCCAGCAATTCTCAAAAGCACAAAATGAATATTCTATTTAACAGTAATAGAGTCTATTTAATAGTAATAGATTTCTCAAAGCAAGTAATATGCTGGGGAAACATTACTTACAAGATACTTGACATTTTTATTTTACATGTAAAGCCCTTGACATGCGAGGCCTGAGCAATAAAAAGTCATCCTCATATTCTTTTTCCCCATCTGTTAAAGCTGCCATTCAGCAACTGTGATGGGAATTGTTTCTCTTGCACTCTCCTTCCTAAAATGAGGAGGACAAAAAGCATCCGCACCTAGTGATCAGCCTAAGGATGCTAGTCAATGTTGCTTGTAGCTTGTGGGGCTGAAAAGGTTGCCCAGCCTTGCTACAAAGACTGGGGCTTATCCATGAACAAAAGAATGTACAGTGGTACCTCAGTTCACGAACTTAATTTGTTCCACAATTCTGGTCGCGAACCGAATTGATCGCAAACCAAATCAAATTTCCCCATAAGGTTCAATGTAAATAAGGTTAATCCGATCTGAACCATATGTATTTTTTTCTAACCACAAAAATATGAAACAGTACAGTATGAAGAGAGAGAACACTAACCTTGCTTGAGGCTTCACAGCAAGTGTCTGTCTGCAACCGCGATCTCGCCTAGAGGAAGCCACGACCACGTGTCAGAGCAGGGAAGATGGCCGTGGGTCGTGTTCATCACCCGATGCGGAGTTCACGAACGGAAGCAAAATTTTGTGAACGCTGCTGTTCACGAACCGAATTGTTTGTGAACAGAAGCGTTCGTGAACCGAGGTATTATTGTATCTATTTCTCATCTGCAAATTTACTGACTATTCAGGAATCTAAAGAAAGAGGCTCACATTATTGTACTAATCAGATAAATACGCAACCAGCTGGAGTAGAGGTGTACCTTCCAGATCACCAGCTCATTCTCCTCACAGTAACTCCCAGCTATATGGTCTGCTGATGGCTTTTAAGTACAATTTCTAGCATTCTCAGCCAGCATTACCAACTATATGACATGACTATATTTGCAGTAACATCTGGGGACCCGAAGTTGGTAACCTTTGCTCCAAATCAAACCTATCTGCTATTGCAATGTCTCCTTCTTATCCCTAATATGCCCCCAAGAGCCTCTTCAACTTTCAGACTCTGCTAGGATGCTGAAGAGTGGCTCAATTAGTGTTATAACAAATAGGAGGAATGAGGGGAACAACTGGATTTTAGGATGCGTTGCAGAACATTGATGTAAAAGTCATTTTCCCTATGAAAGGAAGAATCAAATATAACTCCAGCAGTTAAGAGTTTATTACAGTACCTTTCTTGGCTCTCAAAGTTTTCCTCCAAAGTGTAGAGAATATCCCATCTGTCCAGTCATTGGTTGCAACATCAAGGCGTCCAAACATCTGAGGTGCAGTGATGGCCTTTGGATTCATTCTCATTTCACGGTGGGGTTGGCCACAATCTGTACACATCAAATGGAAAATCAATTTGAAATCATTGCTACAGTAGCACGACATTCTGTCAACAGACTGATTTTTAGCCTTTGAATTTGGCAGTCTAATTAAATTTCTGTGGGTTGCAATGTTAAAGTTATTTATAGTATATTGCAGCCTTCTCTTAACTCAGTATTGTTCATTTATCTTCAGCCATGTTAAGACGGGGGAAAAACTGAAAACAAAGGAAAGTTTTAGTTGCTACATGTTGAACTTTTTTTCTCAGTTAGATTTCCAGATGATACTGGATTATAATTTACATCTCCCCTCATCAGCATAAATGTCATGTGTTATGGGAACTCTAGTCTAATAATATCTAAGATAAAGCTGTTTTAGCTTTGTTCTTGAAGTACAAGAATTATATTGGGTGATTCACACAAGGGATGATTTGTGCTTCTCAACTTGTTTTACATATGTAGATTCCTGAGGTAAAAAAGCATGTTAAATAAGCATATACATTTACACACATTTGCATGAGTTATATGGACATATACACTTTCATGCTGAACATTATGAAAGGAGATTTTTTTTAAAAAAAGAAGCATAAAACTGCTTTGAGCATTGTATACATGTAGGCACCCACCATAGTTAATCTTCTCCTTGTTCATATTAAGCAGGAGGAGCTGCTGTCCTTTCCTCACCACAATATTACCTCTAGCAAATTTCATTGTAATTAAATTGCTTTTTTAAAAATATCTTTAGATCTGCATGTAAAGATTTTGTGCAGCAAAGGCCCATTAGGTGGTAGTTATTGCCAATTAAGACTGGCTAGCTCTTTGGATTTGAAGGAAAAAGGTGTTCTGAAGCATATGGGCCATTCTTATTGCATCTGTTGGCAACTGATTAAAGTAGTTGTGTCATCTCCTGGGATTGGATGGCTGTTCCCTGCAGCTACAATGCAATTCCAGGAAAAGACACATTTGGTTTAAGGAGTTAGCAAAAGATGCTACGCATGCTCTGAAGTATCTCTATCCCTTTTAATCTGAAGCGCTGCGCAGCCCTTCTACAAGTAAATACCTTGAAATGTATTATCTCACTTATGCAGCACAGAATTGCGGGCTTTGAAGTCAGATGCTCAGCTAGCACAGAAAACTGTTAGCTGAACCCTTGGCATTGTGAAGTCAGCGATGAGGTCACTGCAATCTAAAGGAGATACAAAGCTTCCTGACAACAGTGGGCTACTTTTCTCCATGGCTGGTATGTTTTAAGAAAGGAAGGGGAGTGGGTTAGAAACCAGAAAACTATTTCAACAAATAACTGAAAAGGGAAGGACTTAAATTGTTGCTAAGCTGATATTAACTGAAAAGCCTGCCTGTTCTGATATATGGGAGTTCAGGGAACAGGGGGAAAAAAAACCCTCCCCTGCTTTAGCAGCCACTTCCTAAACACCAAATGGCTTTGCCATCAAATTTTCAATTCAATGTTTCTCACTTTGAAATGTCATCTGACTGCTGAATACTATATGCAAATCCCAGTATAACTCATAATGTTCCTCTTTCAGCATCAGATCATCCCTAGCACACCACAAACCACTTACTATTCCAGATTTACTTCCAGAAAATTATGAACCATCCTCAGGATGGCTGGATATATGCATTCATGGAGAAAATGGCCTACCTTTGAATGCTGCATTTTGCATATTCCTAGATTTGAGCTCCCATATCTTTCAATATGCCTTGATCATACTTTTACATTTAAAAAAAAACTTTGGAATTATTACTCTCAAATAATTTTACTTAATCCTATCTTTATAACTGCCAATTAGTAATTCAATGAATATAGAATAAGTGTAAATGATTATAGAAAATACCTGTGGATGACCAAGACATACAAACCTGGTTTAAATGCAGGTTATTCAATTAGACCAAGGCCTAATATAGCAAGGCCACTCCCAGAAAGGAACTGTTTTTGCTAACTTCCATCCTCTGCGGCATCGTGCTAATGAAACTTAGCTTTGCAATGAAACTCACTTCATGGTCATGCTTACCTCCCACCACTGAGCAATGATTTGTACAGCTTTTTCCTCTGCAGATTTTTTAAAAATATTTTCATTAGAACATTAAAGATCATGCAGAGAATTATGTTATCATAACTACGCTCACTGTTTGTGGCCCATAGCAATAAACTTAGACAATTTAGCTATATGGCAATATTCTAGGATTACAAGGGCCTTGGAGACACAAGTCATTGAAAAATGTGGTGTAGGTAGAACAAACTACACAGTGGAACAATGTGAATTTGCTCACCTCTGAGCTGAGTCATGACTGAGAATACTACCAGGTTTTTGTGAGGTGCAGTTTATTGTTATATGTGAACAACCAACCCACATATTCTCTGTTTATACTATAATTCTTTGGAATACTGATCTGTTTAGATTCTGCTGTTGTCACAGTAACTGTCTTCTCAAACTGTTCTTCTCAAGAACATCACAATGACTCAAAACAAAGAATACTAATATTTTCAGAAACAATCACTTAACTATTTGGGCAAAACTATACTGTTTTAACGATGTAGTCCTTTAAAAAGCTTCCTCTTACTAGTAATTCATTTTATCAGAAGACCAAAATTATTATTTTACTGATGCTAGGAACAGTTTTCCAGACCTGTCATGGATTTCATCAGTGTGTGGATGCATGTCGTTTTTCCTGCTCCACTAGGACCTAGAGCCATCATGCCATGCCTTACTCGCTGTGTTTCAAACAGCTGGATAACTTTCAGTCTCCATGGTGGGTGATTAATTAAGCCAGCCTCTTCAACCTGTCAAGAATTACAGTACTAATTATTTTATCCACACAGAATCCCTGCTTAGACTTTACCCTTGCTTTATTAGAACATGAGGAGGCTTCTGCTCACATGAACAGAAACTCCTTCCAGATCTTCTCTTTGAACATGTCTGCATCAGGAGCTATGCAGGGAGGACAAGGACAAGTGACTATGCTGGCAGGGGGGCTGCAGTGATGTCGTTTGTTCAATAGGACGAATACGTCAACCAGTTAAAAAGAAAACATACTCTCCGTTTATGTCAACAGAAAAGAAATCCTTGGGTGTAAAGTAGCACCTTTTACTGCCACTTGGAGTAATTTAATATACAGTAAAGGAATGTTCCTTTCCTGTGCTGTCTACAGCCAACCCCATTTTAGATATTCTGCCAGGGTATCTTTGCTTCTAGACAGTTCCACCCACTATTCCATGGGTATAGCTTGAACTTGCCAAACTGAATGGTCTCTTCACTGGTGGAATTCAAGGTAGGACTGTGTCCTTAATTACAAATGTATCTTCATCACAGAACAAGATAGATAGCTAAGAAAATGTTGTGCTAAGGGAAAATGAAAAATTTTACCAATAGGAGTTTTCATTTTTAGTTTTGCTTTGAGGAAAGTATTGATACATCTTTCAAGAGATTATGGATTTAGCAAGAGGATTATGGTGACGTAAGAGAAACAGCATATAAATGTTTGTAAGCAGTACCTGTTTGCTAATGGCAGCTTCTAGCTCTGGATAGCCTGCCTTGTCAAGCTGTATACTTGGGAAAAGATCTTCTATCAAACTCAAAAATAAGGGTTCATCTTCATCTATCTAGCAATAAAAAGTAATAGGAAAATTACTGTTTTCTATCATGTAATATTTACATGCGAGTACCTAATCATAAATTCCCAATTTTATAATATGCAGAAGAACCACAATTCACCAATTTAAATACATTTCTACTGCCTGGCTGGTAAATAATGCACATTTTGCAGGCTCAGGTCAGAGAAAGGACAGTGCAAATAAAACTGAAACACTATCAAGGCAGGAATAGTTAAAAAAAACAACAACTGAAAATGATAGAATGTATAAGGCCCCAGAAGTTTGTGAAAACTAATCTCAGTCCATCTATAATACCTGAAAAAATGTTTTCAGAAAGAGTGCAACGTGCATAGTGAAAGGTAACTGGTCCAGACCCATCATCTTTCACTGAGGCAGGTATGCTGTGTGTGAAAAATTATGTTTCAGAAACTATTTGGAGCTCAGGAAGAAGGGAAAAAAACCTTGACAAACAAGATGGCCTACAGAAAATGAGGATCAGAGGACACTAAATGATGCCAAAAGAAGCGCTTTAACAAAACCAGAGAAAATGCTAGCTCTCCATCGAAACAGGGATTTAAATCACAGCGTTTGAAGCAACAGAAGATAAGCAGTAATCTGCTATGTGTTACATTCCAAGCACAAAGACAAAGGAATTGTCTTGAAAAGAAAATTTGCAACATATATTATTCTAACTGATTTCTCCACTCAACTCTCAACATATGAAAAATTGTTCATTCGTTCACCCATTTTGGAAGTTCAGTTTATTGTTCTGCGGTATTGTAACTCTCAGGGCAGCTAACAAAAGTAAGCACAGAAACAATATACCTACAGATTACTAAAACAATGGTGAATACAGCCACAACGTAAAATTACAAACTAGAAAGATCTTTATCTAATATAGTGCGTACATGACAGAAACAGAGTGTGAGAGATCAAGGCTATCAGGAGGGCGGGGCTGCATTCCAGGAGGAGAACAAGAGACAATATAGTCCTCAGGGGGAGCATGGGAAGCGAAAGAAGTTCAGGATAGCCACTCCCTAGAATCTCCCAAGGTATATCCATTCGTTGCTGTAGTATAGATTTAGTTTGGCAAGATTGTGTCTATAAGGTCTAAGCAAATAAAGGAACTATACTCGACCAGACTGTTTCACCATTGTTCTTGGGCTGGGCCTGACACAGAGAAAGCATGTGGGAATGAACCTTAATGAACCCCAGTTATGGAGCATTCCATAGTTGAGCTACTCAATAATGCAAGCATTTTCCTTAGTATCAAGGGAACTGGGTGTGGACTCCTCAAATCCTATGTTCTCCATCACTTTTGGAAAATACTGTACAGTTTTTTCAAACCAATGTAAACTTTATTTCCTTGTACTACTTTTCTTTCCTCTCCTACAAACTCAAATAGGCTTTGCTAGTTATGCCTATTACTTTGGAGTTTGGTAAAAGAGAAAACTCCTTCTGCACTCCATGGGACCTCATGAAGTTAGTTATTCCTGTAATTATCATTATCATAACTGGTGTTTGGAGCTCCATGTGAAAGATTTTGTATTTGTTTATCCAAAATGGAAGTCTCAAGAGAACCTCCCATCATGATTACAACCATTGCTTTAACTCAGGAGTCAGCAACCTACAGCACACAGGCCAAATCCAACCCACCACCTGAAATTGTCTGGCCAGTAGTCCCAAAAAGAAGTATCATATCCATCTGGCCCATGGTGGTCCTAAAAAAGAATTCAGGTTTGTAATTCTATCTCAAGTCTGATATAGAACTGTACTATTTTAATAAATTGTAATGATTTGGACAATGTTATAGGCCTGTAAATAAATATACATGTGTTTATAGTGTACTTTGGTTACTGAGATCTCTTTTTCCTACCTCTATAACCGTTTCTTTCCCCAATCACAAGAGGCAACCCAAGACTCTTTGGTGCATACCCTCTTTGGCTGCACCTCCCTTTCTTTCCCCTAAGAAAGAAATGCATCTCTGGTTTGCCCTGAAGAGTCCTCCTAAGTGCCAGCATATTCACCTGATAGAGAGGGAAAGAGCAGCCCACCATCTCCTCACAGACATGGCTCCTGGTTCCTGTGCAGAAGTCATCTGCCAACCTCTGCTCTAACTGATAGTTCTAAGAACTTCCTTTCCCTAATCCTATAGGCAGCCTGGGCATGTTCTTTCTCTATTTCTCCTCTTCCTCTATCCTATACTGGTGCTTTTTTCTTTCTCTACATCAGTATCATACTCTATTTCCATCCAGTCATGGAGAATCAGGTGGCATACAAGTTTAATACATCATCATCATCATCATCATCATCATCATCACCACCACCACCTCTGCTTAGTTTGGAACCTAGGCTTAAAAGTCTATGGTTTAGCATACTTGTCTCTTCTCCCCTTGTTACTCTAATGGTCCAAACAGACTTCAGTTTTGCCCACAAATTTCTGATACCTAACTTAATATATAGATGGCTGAGTCAGCAGCTAACCTAAAAGAAGGCAAAAGAGCACACCGAATCAGTGTCTGAGTGCCAACCAAGGAATAGCATCCAAATAAACCCCAAGTGGGCAAATATCTGAATTCATGTTTACCAATTTAGAAAGATTCATATCTCTTAAAACACGCATTACAATAGTGGATTCAGTGTCATCTGGGTTTGATCTTTTGGCTGCTCCCAAGGTCCGTAGTACTGACAATATATTTCTCAGACCAAAGTCATAATGCACCTACAAATAAGACAAAAGGTTCTAGATAAAGCAACCAAAATTAAAGCAAGGATGCAAACAGACATTCTGGGTTCCAACATCTGTTGGCTTAGAGATAAGTACATTACTCAGTTGAAAAGCTCTTACTGAAAATGGTAGAATGATTTCTAATCAGCTCAGAGTTCCCAATTATAACAGTAAATCCTCTTGCCCATAATGTGATGTAATGCAAACATGTGATAGAACAAAATATATTCTCCAGGACTAGCAACAGTAATATGTAGAACAGATGTGGAGAAACATAGTATGCATTTCTAGTACTGCTGAAAAAAAGATTGTTGATTGAAATAGGATTGTTGATTAAACAGGAGTCCAGTATTGCTCTTTGTGTCTAGTACTGCCCTTACTTGGTTACCTATATATAGTGATTTAAAAAGCGTTTGTACACATTGGACCATCTTAATGCTGAAACACTAGGAACCTCTGCAGACTTACTTTGGTTCAGGATAATAGACTGAGAGAAAGACATAAAATTCATCCTCTGTGGAAAACCAGTTTTATCACACTAGTTTCAACTATCTGGGAAAGCAAATGATCTGTTCTATCCTTCTAATGAAAATTTTACCAAAAAAGAAAAGGTAAAGGAAAACACGTCTCTCATTCTTTTTAAAAAGTCTGATAAAATATATCTGTGCTGCAACCCAAAACATTAAAAATAGAAATGAAGCATTCCTTTAAAAAAAAAAAAAGGAATTACTTCTCCAGAGAAAAATACTCATTCTTTGAGTGCTTAATTTTGCTGTGATGCATTTATTCAAAAGCATCGACTAGTATTGGAAGGAAAGAGGACAACCAGCAGCAAGGTGGATGGACTCAATTACAGTGGCAATGGATGCAACGTTGGACAACCTGAAGGGCCAGGTTGGAGAGAGATCTTCCTGGAGAAAACCTGTCAGTGTGGTCACTAAGAGTTGACACTAATTTGATGGTACATAATCAATCATAGACCAATACCGTTTCTGCCCTTTCTCAGTTAACAAAACATTTATTACATATTGTTTGGTATATTAAAATAAATGCATTTCTTTGAAAAAATATTGTCCAGCAGAAAAGGGTCTTTCCCCCATTTTTTTCCTTCTGCTTTGATGCACCTTGCATAAAAGTCATATTTAAACTTAAATCTCAAAGGAATGTTTCCCTTTCTAGGAATGAATATCTAGTTTTTGATTATTTTAGATCTTTAAAACTCCTATGTATCAATGCCCTGCCACACTCCAATAATACTAAAAAAAAAAATTCAGTATTTGATAAGCTATTCCTTGCCCTCCAAAAAGATCCTGATTCTTCAGGTTATTTTGTAACACTGTCATTCCTAAGAACATCATCTCTATAGCTGCCGGCATCTATAGCACTAAGTTCTAGTTAAATGCTTGTTCTTTGGTTTATTTGCAGAACAGAATTGTTCATAAAAGGTCATCTCTCCTACCTGCTTAGACAGTTGCTCTTCACAGAGTTTATACAGAGTAAAGAACTTCCTTGCAAGCACAATGTTATCAATGAAGCCACAACTAGCCAGTTTGACACGGATGATGATCTGGCGATCAGGAACCATCATTGCCACTGAGCGGAAGTTGATTTTCAAGTTTTCAGGTAACTCCTGACGACCAGCATACCCAGGATTCTGATTTAATAGAGTATTATCAACTGAATTAGACTTCAGATCAGACACAATCCTCAGAATTTTTTTACAGGTTCTATTTCCTAAACAAAGCTATCACATATATTTGTACTGGCATTCAATATTGTCTTCCTTGGTGGAAATTCTAAAAGAGCTGTCAGCCCCAATTCGAAGCACAAATTATCATGCTTTGGACGCATTATCTGTAGACCTAGCCCTATGAAGAAGTCTACAATGCTCAGAAAAGTGGAAGGAAAGAGAGAAAGTGGATGACCAGAAGCAAGGTGAAAGGACTCAATTATGGCAGCAGTGGTTGCACTTCTGGAAAACTGGAAGGACCAGGCTGGGGACAGATTCTCCTGGGCACTAAGAATCAACATCAATTTGATGGCACATAATTAAACAGTGATGAGGCAAGCTTAGTGCGTGGCTTGGCTTTACTTATAGGATGGCTTGAATAAGCTGCAGAAGAGGTTTATTCCCTTTAATCTGCCCTTTAACCCCTAAAGGGGTCTTCAACAAGGCAAAGTTGATGTGATAGCTTTGATAGTTTCCTGCTGTGTATACTTACATATTGAGAAAGATCATACTATGAATATTCATTGGCTGATGGTTAATAGGTCCAGGAAAAATGTATTTCTGGCTTTCTAGCTAATACCTGTGAGTTTTGCTCAGACTGGAAATATTTTTGGGATTTAAATTGTTGCCATTTTTCTAACTTCATATATCACAAATGGTTAAACATTTTGTTTTTAGACTGAGACCACAATTCAGAGGGCTTGTGAAGTTAGTCTTCCACACACCATCAAAGAACCCTCCTTAACGAAACTTCAAGGTTAGACTAGCTTCCACTTGACCACTGTCACAATAGCTTCATCCTCTAGGTACAAAAACCACCAACAGCATTTAATGCAGCCTCTGCATGGGCTCTACCACACATCCAGATCCCCAAGCCTGGGGACAGAACCATCATCTTTAAGACCTTGCAAAAAGCCAGTAGGATCAGGTCCATAACTGGATACATGACTGGACAGTAAACATATTAACTTATGTAATTAAAAAATTAATACATTATGTATGCAATCAAATTAACTTTTTGCTTTGGTCGTTACTTTTGGAGTGTGGCCTTCAGCATGCCCTTAAGTGACCAAATGCAGCCTTTTACCTGGGAAAAACCTGTGCTCCTCTGCTCTACTGATAAAAGTGGGAATACCCAAATGGTCCATAACACCGGCCATCTTTATGCCATTTCCCCCAGTTTGTCCCATTAGGCAGGCTGGTCTTTTCTGCCAGCAGGCCATAAACCATTTAGTTCCAGATTTATCAATGCCAAGTCACATTTGAAATCTATTTCTGCATACTTATAATTCATTTTCTCTGTGCCCTTTCACGGTCCCACTGAAGGCCCTTCATTCTACAATTCTGAATGCAACATCTTGAGCCAAGTAACCACATTTCCAGTGTAAAAGAGAGATACAGTCGTCTGAAAAAGAAAGTACACCCTCTTTGAGTTCTATGGGTTTACATATCAGGACATAATAAAAATCATCTGGTCCTTATCAGTTCTCAAAAGTAGGTAAATACAACAACACATGACATATTATACCATGTCATCATTTATTTTACAAAAAGAAAGCCAACATGGAAAAGCCACGTGTGAAAAACTACACCCTTAGTTTTACTAAGTACACCCTTAGTACATCCATAGGTATGAAGAGGCTAAGTAGCAGCTAGGTGCTGCTAATCAAACGCCATTGATCAAATGATCACCAGCAAGTGTGACTACCTCTATAAAAGCCAAAGCTTTAGGAGTTTGCTGGTCTCGAGCATTGAGGTGTGTGTTAACACAATGCCAAAGAGTAAAGACATCAGCAATGATCTTAGAGAAGCAATTGTTCCTGTCCATCAATCTGGGAAGGGTTATAAGGCCATTTCCAAACAATTTAAAGTCCATCATTCTACAGTGAGGAAGATGATTCACAAGTGGAAAACATTCAAGACAGTTGCCAATCTTCCCAGGAGTGGACGTCCCAGCAAATTCACCCCAAGGTCAGACCATGCAATGCTCAGAGAAATTGCAAATAATCCAAAAGTTACATCTCGGACTCTACAGGCCTCAGTTAGCATGTTAAATGTTAAAGTTCATGACAGTACAATTAGAAAAAGACTGAACAAGTATGATTTGTTTGGAAGGGTTGCCAGGAGAAAGCCTCTTCTCTCTAAAAAGAACATGGCAGCATGGCTTAGGTTTGCAAAGTTGCATCTGAACAAATCACAAGACTTCTGGAACTCTGTCCTTTGGACAGACGAGACCAAAGTGGAGATGTTTAGCCATAATGCACAACGCCACGTTTGATGAAAACCAAACACAGCATATCAGCACAAACATCTCATACCAACCGTCAAGCACGGTGGTGGAGGGCTAATGATTTGGACTTGTTCTGCAGCCACAGGACCTGGGCATCTTGCAGTCATTGAGTCGACCGTGAACTCCTCTGTATACCAAAGTATTCTAGAGTCAAATGTGACGCCATGTCTGACAGCTAAAGCTTGGCTGACATTGGGTCATGCAACAGGACAATGATCCCAGGCACATCAGCATATCTACAACAGAATGGCTGAAAAAGAAAAGAATCAAGGTGTTGCAATGGCCCAGTCAAAGTCCAGACTCCGACCCGATTGAAATGCTGTGGCAGGACCTCAAGAGAGCTATGCATAAACAAATGCCCACAAACCTCAATGAACTGAAGCAATATTGGAAAGAAGACTGGGCCAAAATTCCTCCACAACGATGTGAGAGACTGATAAAGTCATACAGAAAACGATTACTTCAATTTATTGCTGCTAAAGGTGGTTCTACAAGCTATTGAATCATAAGGTGTACTTAGTTTTTCACATATGGCTTCTCCATTTTGGCTTTCTTTTTGTAAAATAAATGATGACATGCTAAGGACCAGATGATTTTTATTATGTCCTGATACGTAAAATCATAGAACTCAAAGAGGGTGTACTTTCTTTTTCACACGACTGTAGCTTAGCTTTCTCTTTCACTATGAGCTATTTTAATTAATGTATTTTCCATGAATACATTGAAAAATGAATCAAGCATCATCATGTGTCAATCTCCTCCTGCAGGAACAACTGAAGAACGTCTAATACCCAAGCAACTCTGAACCATTCAAATGCCTTCAAAAATAAATACTGCTCTCTGGAAAATGTGCTAGCAGCTTGAAATCTGGATCTCATGGCTTGCAGGATATTTTCTGGATCTGCACCCTGAATATAGAAGACCATATAACCCAAAAGGTAAAAAATGCTTTTCTCTTGACCAGAATCAGAGCTTTTGTGTTTCTGGAGTTCAGAGAAGGTCAGAGCTGGAACTTCCAGAAAAGTCTTAACTTTGTCCCATATTTCACATGTGATATTGCTAAACCAATATATGTAATTCGCTACTGTACTTGGGGTGCTCACCATTGTCAAAAAAAGGCCAAATTCAGGATTCATTTCTACATTATCACCATCGGTAAAAATGAAATTCTTCTTGCGCTCTTTCTTACAGGTCAAAACAATTGCAATTTGCTGTGCAGCAACGGACAGTACTGGTAAATCAATGCGGTTAAATTCGTCAAAGCAGCCCCAGGATCCAGACTGAGCAAGACCTTAAATCAGAGAAAAAGTTGATATTAAAAAGAGTTAGCCCTGCACTCATTTTGTATAATTAGATATCAAATCACAATGTTTTTGTGAGTAATTAGAAAAAAACTTAAAACAAATTCAGAGAAGGTTTGAGCTGAATGTCTGATAGACGTGCTTGAAATGTTGGTACTTCCATCAGATAAAAGGACTAAAATCAAGATGCCTGAAAGAGGCAAATGACTTGTCATGTTGGGCAAGCTGCTGAACTAGATAGCATTTGGTCCCTTTTCCCTATATAGCCTTCCATTTTTAACTTTGCTTTTACTCATTCTTCTGCCTTATTGTTTAATATGAACCAGGGGCCTGCATGGACATATGAGAAGATAATTAGCAATGATTAATCTGAGATGGATGCAACTAAACACAATGAACACATTTGATAATAAGCATATCCTTGTTGTCACATCTGTGACTGTTGATTTTAAATACATGCAGTTTGGAAAGAAAATATTGTGAGAAATGTCGTTCTCTCCCTTCCCAGCATTTCCATGCCAGCCTAGAATCAACATACTCTCATTTTCATATCTAAAAGTTAACATATACTGTTCATCCATTATTGCAACAATACCGAATTTTACAGAAATATCACTTTCCATAATAAACAACGTCCTGACCTTTGAAGATTCTTCCCAGTCCTCGAAAATCCATCTGGTCAGAACAGTTGAAGACCACAACGTATTTTCCAAGGCACCTTCCCATGTCTTTTGTTGTTTCTGTTTTGCCAGTCCCTGCAGGTCCTGCTGGTGCTCCTCCCATGCTCATCCCTAATGCTTGAGCCAAAGTAATGTAACACCTACAAAGAAATAAGCCATTGGGGAGACTTAAAGGTACTAAAATGCAAGGAAAAGTGACATGGGTAGGTAGTGCAAAAGAGAAAGCTATTTCATGGTATCCTCTCTTACTAGATGTTTGAATGCCCATTTTAGTCAGTTACAGGCTATATCTGTTGCCAGGTATATTCAATACAGTCTGGTTGGCCTCTCCTGTTAGCGTTTCTCAGAATCAGTTTTGACAGAGCCTTTTTGTACACTGTATTCTGTAAATCCAACTATATTTTGCATCAATTGAGTTGGGGTAGATACATCACATAATGAGGTAGGGATGTTGCATGTTGCCCTCAGGGACAGAAAAAAAAATTCCCCAAGGTAAAATTCAATAGGCTGCATAATATAATTGTATATATTGTATTCCTATAGAGAACCACAGAGATGGCCTTGAGAGAAATGTTCAGAAACTGTTACAAAAACAAAAAGGGCAGAAGCATTCCTTGAGCCCTGGGAAAGGAGTCAGTATTAGAAGAGACTCAGGCTGGCTCCTCCCTGATTCACTGGGGCCTAAGAAGGGAGGGAGGAAAAACACAATTGAACTTATAAGATTCTGCTAATGTAGCCTATGTCAATAAATCTTACTTTTAATCTTCTTGTAGGGTCTGTTTCCTGATTTGGACAAGCCTCGAGTCAAATGAAGCTCTTTTATCTTCCACTGAATGTTTATTACAAAGTCATGAGAAGTTCTCCACAATCAGCACTAGAAAATGACACTGCATAGTGTCAGCATATCTTTTTTCAACCTGTAAAAAGTCATGTATTTCTCACCTGTCTGTGAGAGGTGTGATGACAAGTCGGTCTGTACAGCCCAAAAATTCATTTTGATATATGAAGGCCACATCTGTGATATTAACCATCATCTTATCTGCGTCATCTTTGAAATAAAACCTGCATTGTTTCAGCCACTCAAAATCTGTAGGACTCTTGATATGCATACGACACTGGAAACAAGGGATTGTGCTATCATACATCAATATCAGGGTAAGTACTGACTCTACAGACATGCATTCTGTTTATTGCTTGGAAGCGGCTTTGTTGTAACACCAGAATGGAATGGGAGTACAAAACTGATACTGAGTTAAATAATTTCTGAGACCTACACCCCAGCACATACAGTAAATATATGGTACAATCTCTATTTCTGACCCTACCCCAAAATGGGCTTTGACCATTGCTGGTGTTTTCTTCAGCTGTGAACATGCCTTGAAGAAACTGAATAATCAAGTGATTAACTTGATTTACAATGCATTAAAGTTGAGTAATGGATATTACTTTATGATTAAGAGCAAATATAACATGACTGGATTTTGAACGTTAATGATGAATACTTAGAAAATAGTCATGAACTGCTATCTTCCTCTGGTCTCAGTCACTTTCCTTTTGGGGTTCATCTATAAGACTTAAGTAGACCTCAGTCACAAAACTATGTCCCCTTTTCTACAAGCACTGAGTAGGTAAAAAGAAGAGTAATGTGGACTCATTGCATAGGGAAATCCCTGAAATTATTATTTCCAAGAGAAAAAAGAATTGCATTAGTAGCTGCCATCAAGCTTAACCAGAAGTATATTAGATTATAACATCAAAGAAACTTTATGAACGTTAACCGGCTCAGTAACATTTGGCCCAAAATGACTGACTGCATTGATTACATTTATACATCACAGATACATCTCATTCAAAAGAACTCAGCCTTTCACTAGCAGTTATTTAAATAAGATTTATTTTTACCAGATCATCAAATATGTCTCTTTGGTGCACATGAATTGTGATCAGTGTCTCATATTTAATGCGTTCCACAGAACTCAGATCCTTGGTAGTCATATCTATCAGGGTATTCAAGAGTTCTAAGAAAAACTGATTTGTTCTCTGCATCACTTTTTTGTCATATTTTGCACTGGTCAAAGCTTCTTCAGCTTCTCGTGTCCAGATCATTTGAATACCCAGCAAGCCAACCTTAAAAAATAATTTGTATTAGTTTTTATAGTGTTAATTATTAAGCTTTCCAAATCCTTTTTTACTCAGCCAACCAATAGAGTCATTATACTTTAAGAATTAATTGTATCAATGGGTTTGTATACACTCATGAAAACTGAAACTAGGTTGAAGAACCTTCTCCCATCCCAACCCCCTACTTTGCCCATTCACACATCAGAAGATAGAAAAGATGTGGCTTTATCCCCAGTATCTGCACAAGCCTTAATTGATGTAGCCAAAGGAACTTGGAGTATAAGATGATGTAGGGTTTTGCAGCAATGCTCCATCATGAGAATGGCTCAAATATGGGCCACCCTAGACTGTACTGAGAACCAAATGGTACTTCCTCAGAAGAAGCAGAGTAGGCAACAAAGAGCAATGCAAATGAACTATTTCAGGGAGAATGCCCACTATCAACTGATAATGAGACTTTATAAGCAGCACTCTCCCCTTTCTGTCTCCAGGATTAGAAGAAGTACCCAAAAAGCAGATCTGAAATGAGAGCAATTGCTATAAGTGATGTTGAAGGGAATAGGTGCAAGGTGCAGAAAACCCTCCTTACCAAATGCTCTGCTTCCCAAGCTAACCTGGACCCCAAGGACTGCTTTTCTCTATCCAGTGTTTATGGTTTCCTTCTTCAACAAGAAAAGACATCCTTTTACAACATGTGGAAGGAGCAGAACTCTCTCTGTTCTTGATTAGTTTCCCCAGATCTTAATTTCAGTTTTTATTTGTTTTTTGTTTGTTTTTTGAAGGCTGACATAATTGCAAGCAACATTTTTAATTTCATCTGGTGGAAGGCTTATAATTTAATGTAGGCATTTTTTGACACCTTAGAAACCCTCAAAGGTATACCCCTTACTTTTTCCAGACTAGAAACTAATACTATTTCATAAGAACTCCAACCCCAAGTTAAGAGCTACAGATGAACCACATTAGTGAATTACATACCTATTCCTTCTGAAGCTCTACTAAATTGAATAACATCTCCTATATACCAACTGCGGTATTTACTGGAAATAATTCATGGTAAAAGTATTTCTATCTGTATTAACATGTACCAATTTGTAGCAAACACAACCCTTGGAAATCTAGAATCATATTGAGAAGAAGGAAGGAGATAACTCACCTGGGCAGGGAAGGTAGTAAGAAACTCAGTTAATTGGAAATCTGCTTCCTGAATATTTGCAGCTGCTTGTCGAATCACAAGGTGCAGAGAGGACTGGGACTCCTTTAAAAGTGAATTGAGCCAAACTTCTACATTACCTTCTGCCATAACAGGCTTTTCTAATTCAATTGTCTCACCTTCCCGAGAGGAAATGGAAAGAATTCTGTCATATACCTGTGAATCATACATACTGCATGAAAATTTCATAGTAGTTGTTCAATTTTCATGTTTTTTATTTAGGTTGTAAATTTGATATGAGGACTACCAGTGTATTTGTGTGTGCTCTTTGTTGGAACTAATAGCACCTTTGGGGACGGAAGGGGGATTTAAATTAGGGACACAAAATAAAAGGAAAAGGTTTACTTTCCCCTCCCCCCCTCCACACCATTTATCTAATATTTGAAACAACTAATTCTATATAATATATACAGCACACAAAATTCTATCACAGATCTCCCATGAACCCTACAAAAAATCCTCTACCAAGTCAGACATTTAGTCCCTCAAGTCATGTATTAATATTTATACTCTCTAATCTGACTGACATTCACTCATCAAAGAGGCAGGCAAATATCTTTTCAAGGACCTGAGATCCTTTTAGCTGGCAATACTACAAATTAAATTTGTGATTTCATGCACCACTAGACAATGACTCCACTGCAGATAGGATAATACTGCTCTGTTTTTATGTTGCATGAATCTAGCAAACAAAAATATCTAACGGATAACAAAAAACAGGGAATGGATGAAGCCAAGCAGATTAGGATATAATTCTCATCAGGCCCAATCAGCCTGTCTAATATTCTGTGATTTGGGATGATGTAGCCCTAAACATCTGGGAGTTATCAGGTTACCTACCTCCAGGTAAGACTCTAAACTCAACAATGAGCTGAAAAATAAAGATGTGATGGATAGATTGTGAACTATGTGAATAGGTTCCCTGAATATTGAGGAACCTTTGTGTTCTTGGGTTCTCGGAGGTTACACCAAGGTTCAAGAGAGACTGGTAGACCTCCAGCAAAGATTACTCCCCTTAGAAGGCCAATATTACAATCACACAAACCTTATCATGGAATTTTACAGTTTTGATGTTGTCAAAAACATTTAGCAAGTGAGCCTGTATTGTGTGAGAGTCTGAAGCTTGGCCCAGGATCTCCAGGAGAGCAGGGTCTGACACAAAGAAGAAGCGAGGAAATGAGAGTCTCTTTTTCTCCAAGTAACTGAAACAGAAATATGGTCACATATGTATATTTGAAAAACTGAGTTTGTCATAATCTTTCAATGATCAGACCTCCTCAGCTCCTCTCTAGAGAAAACATCATTACCGATAGAATCAGAGTCTCACCTTGCAGTTGGCATTTTAAATGCTTTGATCATGTCACTGCCAGCCATTAATTCATATACTGCATGAACTAATGAAGCTCGCTTCACTCAGACATATTTAAACTAAATGTTAAGCAAGCCAAAAATATGCACAGCAATGGCTTGAATAAGTAGTAAGTACGATGAAAGTGGTGATTAATTCCTGTAACTATTTCTGCCCTCTCTTAACTGTATCCATTCCAGCATCCACATGACTATATACACTCCAGCAAAGAAAACACAGACTTTTTTTAGACCATAGATTAACATTCTGTGCAGATACTCAAAAACTCTCTTATCCTTCACCATTCCTATATTAGTATGGACATGAGTAGATCAAGTGCTTCCCAATTGTTGTAAATTTAGGGAGCTCTGATAAATTTAAACTAAACTAATCTTAATTAAACTCAGATGGGCCAATATTATTATTCCTATTTTTCACATTAAATTAAAAGCAAAACAAAACACAGCAATAGGATGGGAAAAGTTTTGATCTTCCAGCATTCCCTTGATGTCCTCAGTGTACCCCTTCTACCGGAGACAGATTAAAACAGAGCTGGGAGCAGTGGCAACACGGTAGCTTGAGTAGACTATCTTGTATTATCCTTTCTAACCACATATAGATTAAATCTTAGGCAAAGCCTAACCATGCTGTGATTTAATAATGTCATGTAAAGCAGGATTATATGTAGCCCAAAAGACTTACACACATCATGTTGCATTAACCGAAGATGTGATTATCAAATAGGCAACAGTTTTTCATTCCCCTTGCCCCCAAACTTGAAAAAGAAGCTTTATTTGCTAATTACATATCATGTCAAATATACAAGTTTTCAAAATATGAATTAACATAATATTCACAAAGATGAAGAAAATGCTTATATACTCTCTATGTTAAGATAGACATATATTGTAGGCTCTGTCATAGATATACGAGGACCTCTTAACTCCTATGTAATTTAGCTTTTAATCCCAAAATAATAATAGCAATAGATTCAGGACTGATCTTGGCCACTAAAAGGATTTTTAATCTGGATGCATACTAGTAGAACAAAAAGCAATAAATGTGTCATTTTTTTCCTGTTAATTAACATAACTGATTGCATGTTAGTGAAAAGTTTCTATATAAGCAGACTCACCCTGTTAGAGACTTTTGACACATTTCCAGCTGTTCCAATAAATGAGGCAGTAATTGTCCCATGGTTTCATCTCCAACACAGCATTGGACAACATTTGGTATTTCATGGGCTCGGGTCATTATCTTCACCCATGATTTATCAATATTAGAGAAACGCTTGGCTTCCTGTTTAAGATACAAATATAAATGGCATTTCAGCCACTACATGCATTCTCTAGATGTGAAGACTTAAAAGATTTCTTTCAGCAGTCTTTCTTTTCTCATGCTCTTCTGGCTATGCTAAGTTAATTTTCAGAAATCTATTTTGATATGTGTTGAGTTGTTAATCTAATTGCCTTATCACAAGATGGGATCCTCTGGCCCTCTGAACTACAACTTCCATCAGTCTCAGTATTGGTCATCCCAGTTTGGGCTATTGAGAGTTGTAGTTCAACAGCATCCAGATACCACAGCTGAACAGGTTACCCTTAATACATCTGCAGGTTCTATGGAACAAAACAATGGTTCTTACCTTGGGAAGCTGTTTGGCAATATCTCCACCGACAAACACAGCTTCTAAATATATCCATAAATTCTGCACCATCATCCAGTTCTCAATAATATCAGTTGTATTAGAAAGATACTGTACCCATTTTTGTATGTGAGCCTTGAATGGTGTGTTATATCTGCAATAATCACATATGTTCCAAAATGAGTACATGAATCTCTACATTCGAAGAAAAAAAAAGAGACGTCTACCATATTACCTGTTGCTCATTAGGGAGCCCAGAATCATCAAGCTGTCCTCCATACTTGCAATAGTTTCAGAAGTGCTGTCTCCCCTCAAGAGAAGCTCCCCACGGGTTTTAAAGTTAGCAAAAGTAAACGTTTTGTTGTCCCATTCAGCAATCACTTGTTTGAGCTTCTGTTCAATGTCCCTCTCTTTCACTGCACTGATGCAGATGTCCTACCAAAATCAATCAGAAGGTTAGCGACAAAAACTAAACCCAGAATGCTGTAACATCTTCCAACAAATAGGCCTCTAAAGTGCGATATTGTATGCATCATTTCAGAAAATAACCAAAAAGCTTTTCAGGCTAAAGTTAAATGAATTGCTTCAATACATAGGTATAAAATTTTAATGGAACATGGAAGATGATTCAGTCAGGAAAACCCCACCTGCCATGATTCAAAACAAAGTACTTTTCCACCCATGAACATAATGCACAGCTTCCTAAGGGTGACTGTCAGCCAACTCTTTCAGCAATACTGCCCAGAGTCACTTCCTAGTGAGATGGGCAGTGACCAAAGTTGAAATATAAAAATAAATAAACACTGAATTCAAGATCTGAATTCATGACAACTACAGACTGGTCCCAGAAAATAGTCTAAGACTTCCTGATCAGTTGCAGTGCTGAAATTTATTTGGGTTGCAAGCCTGATCCAGACACCCATGCATTGCATATACATTCCTGGAGCAAAGGCAGCACAAAGGCAGCAACTGATAAATAATACTGTTAGTGTGCTGCAAACACAAAAGTTATCAATGTCCAGTTGAACTTGTTCTGCATCTAGAGGCCTGGGAAGTCCCTCTCACGTAATTAAATGTTCTAGTATATAGCTGTTAGCCCCAAGTCTTCCACTGTGCCACAGCAATATATTACTATATCAAGACTGGAGTCTTATCCTGAGCCAAGGCAAAGATCTTGAGTTTTCAGACCTGCAGTGATCAAGATGGATTTGACTATTTCTTAGAGCAGGAAGCAACACCTGGTCAACCCTGTTGAAACTTAAATAGGGTCGCCTGAGTATTTGGATGAGAGATCACCAGGGTCACTATGACTATAGAAAAGACTTGGAAGTTTAAAAAGTATCCTAACAGATGGCAATGGCAAATGACTTCCATACCGTTGCCATATCTATGAAGTCACCAGAGTTGAGCTTGACTTGGATACTTTACTCATATAAAAAAGTAAGATCTCAAATGTGGCAATAACAGATTTGGTATCTTCAGTTTTTCTACATACAGAGTATACTCTGTATACAGAGTATGTTGAGTGAGATACATTGTGTTCTTTGGGAATATAATAGACTCTATAGGTAGATCCTTCATTTCAATATTAAGGATGTGAGCACATCATTTTCTACTACCTCTATCTCTTCTTTGTATTTCAACAAAGGTGCTTCCATAATGTTTCTCAGTTTGAAAGTCTCATTTTCAACATCAAAACTATGGACAGTGAGATCAGTGATGCGTTTCCAGTGACGTGACATCATGGCTTTATTGGACATCAGCTCAAGCAAAGGACAACATTCACTGAAGTCATCAATCATTTTCTTAAGATCCAGAAATGCCTGCCATTCCTTCAAAGCTCGAGGTAGCTTACGGCACCTACATGTACACATACAATGGACACACTCAAAATAATTGTAATGTTCCACTGAAAAATATTTGAAAACAACCATAATCTTAAGAATATTTATTAAAAGACTCACAAAATTCAAAATAATTTTCTTCACAGGTAGATGTGTACAGAATTGAAATCCTGAACACTTCTATTAGCACTTTAGTGTTTACAAGGCAATATATAATTTCTTTTTAAACCTTTAAAATCCATTAATGTAGATTAGTAAGGGAATGGCAATGTCTGTCCCTGCAGAGATGATTCACTGACTTTCTGACAATGGTAAATTATGCAAGTTGCAATCCAATGTCTAAAGGGTCACATATTCCCACCCTGCCTGGAAAAATACATCAGAGCACAGCTTTACTTAGCCAGATTTTAAAGGAACTGTCTAATAATGTGCTGAGTTGACATCTTATATTAAACAGTGCTTTTTTAACCATGGTTTGTTGAATGGTTAAAATATGTATTGCATATGTATTTCTCAAGAGAGGAAGGGTCATAACATAGTGGCATTTATTAGAAATGCAGACAAATTCATCAGGAACACCAGCATAAAGAAATAAAATGAAATAGATTAACATTTCTCCAAGCACCAACAAGTAACTGAGACTCAATTTTCTTGCTATTGGTTTTTCAGATGTCTGCTTTAAGCAGTGTATTGTTAGCACCAAATGGAAATAAATAGTTTTTTCCTTCCACCTACCCTAGGTGATAGATCACAGTAGCTGAGTTGAATACAGACATACAGTTCCTATGTTTCCTCACCTGTTCTGAAACTCAAGAAGTTCATTATTAATCTTCTCAATGTTTACATCTGACCAGAGGATATCATAGTAGCCATTCACTGTATCAATGACATTGTTGTACAGGCTGTAAAGCTTCTGCAACAAGTTCAGCTGCTTCTTTATCTCAAGGAGCTGAGGGTACTGAGTGACAGGCAAACCAAAAAGCTCTTCACCTCCTGTGTAGGTGGTGTATTTTCGGAAAAGGTTGTCAAATCGGTTCTAGGGCGTAGAATAAAAGTTTGAGTATACTTACAATATTCCAAGCCACAAGCAATCACATACAGTAAATAGCCACCTTGAGTAGTTTTAATTTTTCCTAAAACAGAAGAGTCAATAACCAAGGAAAATGAAGAACTCAAGAGATAACAGCCAAAGATCGGGCTTTCCATTCTGTACTGTACTCTGAATTCCCATTTGTAGATGAGAATTTTCAAGATTCAACTGAAACAAAAGAGCCAATCCAGCTACCAAGGATCTTGATACTCCTATCCTGAAAACTGGCCCTCATAAACACATACAACAACGATATACTGAAATAGATTATCGCTGACCACCGATGATGGTTGGCCAAAACTGTCTCTGCAGATTCCATTTTTGGATCATACCATGCATTCTTGTTACCGCATCTGGATAAGTGCAGCAAGATGGGATATGGGTTCAAAATAGGGTTAGAAGCATTAAAAAGGCAGCTGTATGTGCATACAATTCTGTCTCCTTGCGAAAGATGTTCTCTTGAGACTCTCCCTAATCGGGGCAGAGATTTGAGGTTTCAGTTCCCAGCAGATCCATGGAAGGAAGAATACTAATATCGGCAAAGTTTGCTAGTGATTTTTTTTTTTGCTCAGAAAGAAAAATCCAACATATATTTGAAAACATACAAAGAGACTAATGATCCTGCCTTTCTTTTAAGAGTAAAGCTGCCCCATATGCTTGGGAGCAGGCACCGCTTCGTTCTTGCAGAGTTTCCCAGAATAACTGCAGAGCTGTGGTCACGTGGACAGTCTGGAAAGCACTGTAAAAAGGAATCAGCCTCTGGGACACACACACACACACACACACCGTTCTAGGAATGTGCAGAGCATTTTCACAGTTAAAGGAAGGGGGAAAAGTAAGCCCTGCAAAAACCTAATTCATTTTCTAAACTCCAATCACCCTCTGTTCCTAACGCAGTGGAGGGGGAGGGGGACAAATATAGATGTCAGAGCTGAAATCTGCCCTGCAAATTAGGCATTAAAAGAGATCAAATTTACAATGAGCTAAACATCTCTAGTATTTATAGTAGCGATGCAGACAACATTTAATTAAATTATTCACAGAAATCAGCAGCAGCTATAAAAATCTAGCCCTTTTGTTCCTGGCCGTTCCTTCCAGCCTTCTCCCAGCTGAGTCACTTCTATCAAGAACAAGCGACAAAGAAATTGGTCTCGGGTAAGGTCAACCAAATTACAGGATGCCAGTGCCAATATAGGCATTTACAGAGAACAAGCACTTGTAGCACCTGCATATATCTTCAGCCTGAGCACTTTGGTCACTCTAGAAACAGAAGGCTGAACTGGTATGATCTAACAGGGCTCCTTGACTATTGCAGGATTCACTTTTGCCATACTATTTTCTCTTGCTAGGTCAGAAACAAGTTTAGTAACACATCAGGGTGATGCTACCTGGCAGCATTTCATTAAGCATTGGCTCTTTATACCAGCCTTCTCCAATCCAATACAGCCTGAGGCATCCTAGTTGGGAGACTGTTGAAGTCCAGGGCAAAAGTATCAGGCTGGGAAGGCTACTTTATACTAATAAGCAAAATGGTAGGGAAAATACCTGGAAAATTATAAGCCTGTCACTAGCTTCTTGAGGTTCAAGTCCATCCACCATGGGACCATTCTGGAAGAGGAACAGGTTGAAACATTAATAAAAAGCCACTTAAAAGTCTAAGTGTTTCAGGAGGATATACCATCTTTCATTTTAGAGTGCCCATTCTCTCGTCTCCAAAACGATTACATCATTATGATAATTAAAGTTGTAGTTCCTTTGGCACATGCCATCAACAGCTTCAGAGCTGTCAATGGAATAAGCAATCAAACAGTATTTCTCTCTTGGATGCTCACATCACATGCAATTAACATACAAGCCTAAGGATAATACAGTTTATGATCTGTGGATCGACTGACAATTTGCATAGAGTAAACAGCCAGTGTTTATGTAGCTTCAAATCAAACTTTTCATGCTGAGAAATCTCATCACCATGGAGTGTTTCATACATTTAAAATGAAGTGTAACTGCTATTCCATATCACTCAGTGATACAAATCCAGCCCTTTTCAACTGAGTTAGTTCACATCTTCAGCTACATGTCATCCAAGTGTAAAATGCTGTCGATGCTTATGTGAAACAAGTTCTACCCTAAAGTTATCGTGTTACCCTAATCTTTTCTAAAATTTTAATGTTTCTCTGAAATTCCATAGGGACATTTCCAGAGGTAGCTACTTTTTGTTTTTTGACCAACTAAGGGAAAAGCACCTATAGACCAGATAAGCATGGCGTCCTTTTTTAAAAAAATTCTACAAACTAGTTCCCTGCACTTAAAAAAACTACAGTGGAATGCAAGCTAGTATTACCTTATTTCTGCTGGGGTTTTTTCAGGTGACCCTGAGCAAACCAAGAGTAAACTCTATTTTGAATATCTAACATTCAACTTATTTTCAAATAAAAGTAGGTTAAAAATTATATTTTCCCAATGTACTGCAGTATTGTACCTTGTCATAATCCAAGTAGTATTGATCACAGTCTTCCACAAATACTTCCACTGTGCTGATTAGCTCCCCTCTGAATTTGGGCTGCAAAGCTACTAGTTCATTCTGCACTTCATTTCCTCGGACCAATAATTTCTCCCAGGCATAGTGCAAAGTGTCTACCTTTTCCATCTGCTCCTTTGCCACCAGTAACTCATATTTGTTTAACATTGCATAAGATTCCTGCCAAGACAACCGTTACTATCTTTCATTATTAAAGTTTACACATGGTATACATAATCAAACATAGATTTGGGAATTCAAGATCAAAATATCAGTAGAGATCCTGCTAAAGGTGAAAGAGAGTTGAGTTAGTGCAAAACCCATCTTAAACATCAGCAATGTGGAGCTTTAAAGTAACAAACCAGAGATAGCCATCATTCTTAATTCATTTACGTACTACTAAGGATGAAATGAATACCTAAAGTTTTTGTTTTTAAGATTGAACATATTTACAGATACAGTGTCCCAAACACATAGATTTCCCAACAATTATGTTGTAGTGCATAAATTATTATACAATTAAAACTAGATTATTGAGCAATATCTGATGATTCATACAACAGCAAACTTATTTGGGAAAGTGGGAAAAATAAAGCTATTTCTTCACAAATTAGGAACATTAATTTAAGCACACCCCCACACACACTCCTGTTATATATAAGATTGATATGTCTTTAAATGAAAAACAGAGCTTTGCCATTGGTAGAAACTGAATTGAGACAGAAGTCAAAGTCTTGTGTTTAAGAAAATTGCTGCTTTTTACAACAAAATCTGATGTTCTTTTTCAACAAAGCAGCACCACTCACAGAAACACAGAAAGGTTTAAAATATCCTTATGTATTTTTAATGGTTAAGTCAGTATCAATAACAACTGATATCTCGCACTAACCCTGAGTAACTCAAATAATTTCTTTTCAACATATTCTGTACTATTAGTTGAAGCAACAATAAATGTCAAATAAATATATAATAAGGAATGGGATCATGGGGAACTATGTATATGTTTTAAAAAGTGAAAATCTTGTTCATTCTTTAGAAAATTAAAGGTGGCACAGCCTCTTTAGTTTATATCATTAAAGCATTAGTATGACTAAGGCTGGTCATTCCTACATTTTCCTGTATTTCTGGCCTGCAGAACACGTAGCCCACCAAACAGCCTTCTGCAGCCCACCAGCATTTTTTGAAAAATAACCAGTTCACTGCCACCAAACATTATGGCTGCCAGGAAGGATTCACCACCAGAGTTTTTGCAGCCATTTCCGCCCCAAAAGAAACACTTTCAAGAAGCTAAATAGCTGATCAGTGCACCAGCTATTTCTTTGTGACCCACAATTATTTTAAAGGTATCAATCTGGTCCTTTCCTGTCCAGAAGTTGTACAGGCCTGCTCTATCTCATGAAAAGGTGTTACATGATTGACTTGATGGACAGGGAGAGCCAATACTTATGGGCCATTTATCCCTCAATTCTGTACTCCCCTTATCCTGTAAAAAAGTTTGCAGATTTTTCATACTTTATCACTGGAACCATAAAGCAGAAAGTCATTCATACAGAGAAAAGCAAAGTAAGTTTCATTCCCTCTTGAATGGAAGAAAGAATTAAGAAATTAAATCCATAAGGTAAAATATTACACAATCAAGAAGAAGCAGAAAAAAAGATACTAAAGCTGCAGAAAGCAAAAAAAAAAAAAAAAGATTTGTTTGGTGTGAAAACAAGGATGCAATTGATAGGAGGACTTTGAAAACATTAGCTTCTTAGTAGACTTCTCCATCACATGAACCTTGCCTTCCTATGGGGGAACAGAATTTGCCCTCTGTCCCCAAACTAGCAAAAGACAGAGTTCATGCCAGGTGGCAGGACAAATAATGGTCCCTGGTCCCTTTTCCAATTACCTCAATTGGTCCCACTTGGAAGTCTATGGGGATTTGTTGCTCTCGGATCTCTTTCAGGGCAGCCATAGCTATTCTTATGTCATCCAGGTCTTTAATCTGACGGTTCAATTTCTTGCTGATTTCCTCTACAAAGCTGAAGATGTTTTCCATCTCTGTCCTGTATTTCTTGTTACAGTGACGTCCAAATGCTATCATCCAAGCTTTGGTTTCAGTTGTAAGGGCCAACTTTAAATCCACTATGTAAAGTGATGGAGAGGTTTCAGTTAGGAACAGCATGTTTTAGAAATATTGCTACATTCCATATTAAATCTGCCATTCCCTCTTCCATGTATTTGGTGATAAGAGACAAATCAGTAATAGCTGTTTGTATACCTTAGGAAAAGCAGCAAAAGGAAAGAGATTTATAGCTTTATTTTATGCATGTCTCTGTAGAAATACATTCCACTGAGTCCAAAGGGACTTACTTCTAGATAAACCTTTTGGTGGCAGGTAAATGCATTTAACATTTTTGGGAAAGATGAGAGTTACACCATCTGGGGAATTATGTAAAATAAGATTGTCCACACTGTATACTTCAACTAGGCTAGCGTATTCTTTTTCTTAAAAATGTTGGTGGAAGAGTTTAGTATTTTTTCTTTTCTTGTTAATTAGGTCAGATTTATTTGAAGTGTAATCTAGACTTTTTATGTGTTTTTTGTCTCATAATGGCAAAACAAAGGATAGGTTTAGGCTCTGGTATCTCAGATTATCCAACCCTTCTTTTAGGACTCCAGCTTTAATGTTGCTTTAAAAAGCATTCTCAAACTGAAAGAAGCTAAATAAAATTTACTGCCAGCTAAACATTAAATCACCATACCAGTAAATATTGCAACAGTTCCCACACGTATATATTCAGGTTCTGAGTTAATTTTTAATTCTAAGTCTTGGTAATAAAGGATTTGGGATTCAAATTCAGAGAGCAAAGGGTTTCCCTTGATGAAACTTTCAATGGTTTCTTCCTTCTCTCTCTGCCAGATGTGATGGTAACATTTGAAACGCTCCAAAGCTGAAACAACTTCCTGAAACATCAATGAGAACCAATATAAGGCAATTGTATACAAACAGTTCCACTGCTATATTTTGATATATATTGTTCCATGCAGTAATGACCCATGAGCTTTGGCACTAATGGCTTCAATCATATCTGGGAAATCATGGAGTACTATTTGTATCACTGCTGCCAAACTCAGACTTGGTCCTCCTGTAGCTGTAAACCTTCTTTTGGCACTTTTTTGGGGGGGTTGGGGGGCAACCCACCTGGACTAGCACATTTTGTTCTACTTAAAGCTTTTGCTTTTTCTCTAAGTTTCTGCTGCCACCCCTTATCCTTCTTCTCCCCACCTTCACCACTTTGTTCTTTCTCTTCATTCCCTGCTCCATGACCACTTCTCACTTCTTGGACAATTCTTGGACTCCAACTTTCCGCTATAATGCTTTTGCTCACCCTTTTGGTAGAATTTATACTTGTACTAAGAACAGACATCAGTTTAATTATTTCCTTGTTCTCTGAAATGACTTTGTAGTAGTTCTTTTTCTGGATAGGTGAAGGCAAGATCACAGAGGCTGTATCAGAAGCCGTGTCTAGAAAACAAAGCAAAAAAAAAAAAAAGGAACTGCGTATCAGAGGGCCAAAACTGTAACATTTTTCTAAATCCTGTGATAGATCAGGAGTATGTGGCTTCTTTGGGGCTGAGATGGCACTTTGCCTTTAGGTAGCAACAAAAGGGTGATACTCCAAAAGGTACACTGGACCACAGTAAAGACTGAATTGGTTTCATAATTTGTATAATTTAAGGTGAAATCTCTAGGTCAAACTCTAGATGACTTCATGGGCAGGAGCACGCATTTGTCTGATAGTTGCTTGGATTTGCTCCAAGTTGGGCTCTGGCCTTGAGACGGGACCCATGTAGGTATCTGAAACTCAGTCTAGCTTGGTTATCTGGGAAAAGTTTGACCCTGTTACTCCTGATGAAGTTGACAGGATTCTTGGAACTGCTAACTGAGCCACCTGCCTATTAGACCCTCTCTCTCTCAGCTGACTAAGGCTTCCTTGTGATTCTCTATGGGCTATACCCAAGGTTTTTGTGGGCCACATGAAGCCCTGGAACCTCAGGTTGTACACCTTAGCTCTAATTGTGCTTTGATACGTCCTTTCGAAAAACTCAAGTGCAGTGAAAACGTCACTTGGTACAATAGATTGACAGTGAGTGAAATAAAGGCTCTAGATCATTTTTGTCAGAGTGAACTGAGTTTCTGCAAGTGACTAGCATGTTGCAACCCCCTTAAGCTTTAAGTAGCTTCATGGAGTAAGTAGCAAAAAAAAAAAAAAAAGCATACCACATACCTAGAGTTTTCTGAATTATGGAAGGTTGGTCTACATCTTCGGAATTCCAAGAGGCAAAGGTGGACATTCCCTCTTGACCAGAGTAAGTTACTGTATGTAACCAAAACCTCAATACACCCTCTAAATCACTTTTACTTGAGAAGTTCCACTGCTAACTTAAGTGATCCTTTTATGCATGAAAAGAAGGTTTCCTGTTGTTAGCTCTCTTGCCTTACCACTTATCTTGACAACCAATCTCTTTCCTCTTCTTTTTATTCTAAGAGTTAACTCAGTCCATCAATCTAGACTGCTCTGGCTCTGACATTCACACATAGACTACTAATGGGATGACAGTATCGTTCCCACATTCTAAATATACGTGCTTAAAGCATCTTATTATCTCCACATTGCTGAATGATTAATTGTTGCATCAGTGAAATGCCACATAGCAGTTAAAAGATTTTGTAATTAAAGCCAGGAACCATAGGTAAATACTAAAGTCAATATATTACCATGGGTGTTTCCAACTTCAGTGTCTTTCATTTCAGTCTCAGAATCACTGCCTCCCTCATTTCGTAAAGCAAGCATTTTGCGTTCTAGCAATTGTTTCTGTGCAGAAATGGGGGGAAAAATCAGACCGCAATAGGTAAAACTGCATACTGTTTATCAGTAGACCTCTTCGAAGCACACAAACATGTACCTTTGATAGTCTCTCCTTACTCCACTGACCAACTCCTTTCATGGTGCTTACAATACAATCCACAGCTTTGTTGAGTGTTTGCTGAATTTCATCAAGGGTTGGTATTATAGCAAAATTTGGAATAGAAAGGATAACACCAGCCTTAAAGATGGGTACAGCATTTTGTTTCTGCTTTGAGGTATTCTCACTATCTATATGGAAATGAGAAACGCAATCCTTATTAATCCACTTAGATACCACTGAGAAATGAAATAAAATCCACATCTTCCAAACAGCCAGCAGTTAGATAATCTGTCAAGGCTTGTAATTAGGGTACACTGGAAAAACAATAAAAGGCAACTGATTTTGTAATATTTAAATGTTTTCATAGGAAGACCCTGATATACTGGCTTGGTTCATTGTACTAGATTTAAACTTTTAGATGTAACTTCCTTGAAAATGTTAATACAACGAAGCACAAAATACTTGGGGCACAGGTAATATACACTATGTGAACCATGCTGGTCATACAGTCATAAAAAGACCACCAGTTTATTGATGAAACATGTGTCCTCTAGAGATCGCATACATCTGCATTGCACATTAAATATTCAGAGATTCCCTTCTGCTGTAAATATTTTAAGTTGTCCTTTCATTAGGACAAACAAGAGGCTAACTTGCTTTGAAGTTTCAGCATTTTGTCTCATACAGTGGGTTGGATTCAGATCAATAATTCTATTCACATAGGGACACCTCCCATCCATGTGAAGCATTAGAATAGAAGCCAAGAGAGGCAAAATAAGGAGGCAAACAGGTGGTGTTTAGCCCACATTTTATTTCTCCTAGGTCCATTTCATGCTGCTCTGCAGAATCAGCCGGACTTCCAGAAGTATACAAGGAAGAGGAGTTACCCCAAATTTTGTGTCTTCAATTCCTTTTACCAGCATAAGCAGAAGTCTGCTGTAATAATTATTCTATCCAGAAACCATTTGGCCCTCTGTCTGCCCTGGCTATAAATCTGGACAAGCAAATCAACAACTTGGGAACCTTCCTGGATTCACAGCTCCTACTGGATTCACAGGTAGAGGTCAGGGCCAAGAAGACCTCTGCCCAGCTGCAAACCTACCTGGAGCAAGACCTCTGGTGATGGTGACTCATGTTATCATCGTTAGGCTAGATTATTGCAAGATGCTTGATTGCTTGATTTGATTTGGTTTTTCTCCACCCATCTCCCCCTAATGGGGGACTCTGGGTGGCTCACATAATCCATTAAAACTATATATATATATATATATATATATATATATATATATATATATTTACAAAAAACATAAAGACTATACCAAGCATTACCAAAAAAGAAAAAGTCCAAGAGGTTGATGGTTTCCAGAACTGCAGACGAAAGGTTTCTAGGGGACTAGCCAACCCCACACTTGATGTCTTCCCTCCTCACCCCAGGCCAAGTGGCAGAGCCAGGTCTTCAAATCCCTCTGGAAGGCCAGGAGTGAAGGGGCCAATCTCAACTCCGGGGGCAGGATATTCCAAAGGGCAGGGGCCACAGCCGAGAAGGCCTGCCTTCTGGACCCCACTAATCAGAGCTCTTTACCGAGGGGGTCCAAAGCATGCCCTCTCTGTGTGATCGGGTGGGGCAGGTTGAAGTCATGGGGAAGAGGCAGTCCCTTAGGTAACCTGGTCCCATGCCATGTAGGGCTTTAAAGGTGATAACCAACACCTTGAATTGGACCCAGAAGCAAACTGGTACCCAATACAGCTCGCAGAGCAATGGTGTTACATGGGCCCTTCTTGGGGCTCCAAAAATAGCCCGCGTGGCTGCATTCTGGACCAGCTGTAGCTTCTGGATACTCTTCAAGGGTAGCCCCATGTATAACGCGTTGCAGTAGTCTATATGGGAGATAACAAGGGCATGAGTGACCATTCGAAGGGCATCCTGATCCAGGAAAGGGCGTAACTGATGCACAACCTGAAGTTATGCAAAGGCCCTCCTGGGCACGGCTGCCACCTGCTCTTCAAGCAGGAGCCGTGAGTCCAGGAGGACCTCCAGATTATGGACTGGGTCTGTTTGGGACAGTGCTACCCCATCCAGCACCAAAGATGACAAAGTCCTGGATACAGAGGAGCCATTAACCCACAGCCACTCCGTCTTACCAGAGTTCAGCTGAAGCCTGTTGCTCCCCATCCAGACCCTTACAGTCTCCAGGCACCGCGAAAGGGCAGTCACGGCATCACTTACGTCACCTGGGATGGAGATGTATAATTGAGTATCATCAGCATATTGATGATACTTCATCCCATGATGGCAGATGATCTCGCCCAGTGGTTTCATGTAGATGTTGAAAAGGAGCGGAGAGAGAACCGAACCCTGTGGCACCCCACAAAGGAGGGGCCGAGGATGGGACCTCTCGCTCCCTATCACCTCCGATTGGGATCAGCCCTGGAGAAAGGAGGTGAACCAGCACAGAACCGTGCCACCCACCCCCAATTCCCTGAGCCATTCCAAAAGGATCCTGTGGTTGATGGTATCGAAAGCCGCTGAGAGATCAAGGAGAGCAAGGATGGTCGCACTTTACATGGGATTACCTCTGCACTACCTAACAGGTGCAAAATGGAGCAGCCTACATGCTAGCATATGAGAGCCACTATAGCCATATAACTCTATGGCCAGTGTATAAGCTTCACATAGGTTTCTGGGTAAAATTCAAAGTGCTGGTTTTCACTTATATATCCTTACATGGCTTGGCTCCCAGGGGTCTTCAAGACTATTCTTCCATGTGGAACTGGCCTAACTGGCACGCTCACCCAGAGTAGGGATGTTGAGGGGCACAGGGCAACAATATTTTTCTACGACACCATTTACATGCTGTTCTGGATATTGTGACACTACAAAAAAGTTTGATTGCAATGTCTACGCTTCATAACACATTGAGCAACGAGCACAAATACAATTTTATCTATGACATGTCACTTCTGCTTAAACCGTAATATTATTTTCAATGCAGATATACCTTATTTGAGTATAATATTCAGGAACAAATCTCGCTACATTTCATCAACAAGCTATTTTCAGTAAGTTCTTGTATTTTAAATTGACTGTCAACACAGATACGTTCACATTATTGGTAGACCAGTGTTCAGGAAGCACAAAACTAGAGATGCAACGCACTACCATTTTCATCACAGCAGATTACTGCAGTGGTACCACAGAAATGTGACATGTGCATTTCAAAACCTGAGTTGCTCTACTGATTGCTTAATTCTAGTTTATGGATAAGACCTCACATAGTCTATGTGAAGAAACAGACTAACCAGCAGGAGTGCCATAAAGATGTACTTCCTTCACACCACCCTCCTTCCTTCACAACACCACACTTTTTATTCCTTCACACCAGACTCACAATATAACTGTATTCTCCATGAACATACATACATAGCTTCTTCATAACAATCACATTATAATTATAATACAAATCATTGTTTTGTGGAGTGGAGGAAAGCATATACTGCATGTAGTGCTTTTGACAAAAGATCTTATCTGAAACACATCTAGCTTTTAATCAATAAAACATTTTCAATGACACTTGGGATTTTAGTATCTCCTCCCTTTTTCTTTTTGCTGAAAAAAGTCAAGGAAAGTCAGTAATTACCTACAAAACTGATCACAGAAGAGGCATGAATTTGCTTGCGTATGGCCTCCAGAGTGTTACGAATAACTTTCAGAAGAGCATCAACATTGCGATGACTGAAATGGGAAAGCAGTTCCTGAGCTGCTTCTTCTAACATCTCCATTTCTTTCTTTTTTTTCTTGGTTAAAGGAGAAGACAATTCTACTGAAATCTGACTAGCAGTTTGTGAGGATGCTAAGATGTCCAATGGCCCTTCTTCTTCTATAGATGGGAATAAGAACTGAATTAGACCAGCAAACTTCTGATCAATCAATAAACAAATCATCAGTACTATTTATAGATATATACAAACTTATGCAATTCCATATTTCTTTATGGCTTTAGGGAAATATGATGACAATGAGCATTGAGTTTTAGAAGGACAACAGGAGGATGTATGAATAGGAATTGGTTGGTTCTACTACTGTCATCATCTCCATCATTTTACAATAACATGGTTAGCAACAGTGGTGTGATCCCTCCCCTTTTTCTCCACAACATGAGCATTTCAGTATTAGCGTGTGTTTTCTAGCTGTACTTTAGATTGACCAATTTAGGTTATCCTTTCAGAAACTTGACTAATGACTTAGTGGCCAAAACCTGCATATTGTCAACCCTTCGAGGTAGTCCAGACGAGAAACACAAACTAGGAGTACTAATACTACCTTTACTGTAAGGTTACAGTAACAGAATCTTGCAAGCCTGAAAGTACTTCTCTCCTCCTTTACTTTTACTTCCCAGAAAACTAAGGAAGGTTCCTTCTGAAATGCTTCCCACACCCTTTTCCTTCTGAGGGCTGAGTTACCTTTTGCATGAGGGTTGTCTAGGCTGCAGCTCTTCCTCCTGTCTCCCAAGATCATTCCCAAATACCATTACACATATATCCAGGATTCTTGTATTGTGTATTGGTTTCACTCACATTTAATTAAAATGGAAAAGCTATAAATGCTTATTACATGAGATGCCCTTTCTTACAAACTACTGTTGCGGAAAGTTTTGCTCTTACTATTCAGATGTTTCTCACATCATCTAAACAGTCCACACCCAAAATGTTTCTACCATTACCACTGTAAATATATGCTTGTATGAGCATGGAAAATGCCTGAATTGCAGAGGATTCTATCTAGAATCTTGCTCCTCTTATTTTTTAAATAACTTATAGAAATGGGGGAAATGTTCCTATTGGCTCAACTTGCATTATCTGTGTGGATTGTATGTTATGTTGTTGAAATCGATTATTTCATTCATTTATCTTATTCCATTTACTTATGTACTAACTTACAAATCACTGATGTTTTAATGAGAAGCACAAACAAGTAATGCAGTGCTAGTTTACACATGATAGAATGTCTGCTCTTACCTTCATTAATTCCTTCAGTTCTGCTTCCACTCAGAAACCTCTCACCAGCATCCCCTTTGTTCTGCGCTTCCAGGTCTAACAATATGTTGATAAGCTCATTTGTTGCTTCTTCTGCTAATGAACTCTTGAGATGCAGTGTGTATACTCCTTTAGTACAGAGCTCCTGAAAATAAAAATGTGAAGTGTTAGTTAAGTTCCACTGTAGTCTAGCAATGCTAGCAATAGGATATACCTAAGAACTCAGATCACCTCAATGTTCTCCTATGCTGCATATAAACCAAAGAAGAGAAAAGTTCCACAGCCATGAGAAACATGAATTAAGGACACTGGAGAACTCCCAACCAAATACTAAACATGCCTGATTCTAATGAGTTTCCAAGCCCAGACAAGGTAAGCCAGCTACTCCTACCTGCTGGGACTATGAGAAATATAGTTGTACTTGATTCAAAAGCAGATTCCTCCATTTGTATTATGAATATCAAGCTGACAGAAAACGGCTGGTAACGGCTGACAGAAAAGAGAATCTGCTATCAACTGACATTTCCATATTTTTAAAAAACAAATGGAGCCCAATTCCAAAGAAAGGAGAATAAATCTTTTCCCAAATCTGAACATTTTAAGACACGCAGAAGTATTACTGTGACAAAATAAATGGACCAAAGCATATCCTCAGAAGAATGTTCTGCTAATATTAATAGCATCAGATATTATCAGCTAGAACAAGTGGGGGTAAATCTCTTACAGTTTCTTCATTAGAAAGTCTCATCATAATTACAAACAGTCAACTTGGAGGCCTTGCCTACAGCCCACTGCTATTACTAGCAGGAAACAGTAACTTTAATCACTGGGAAGGGTCAAGATTAATCCCTCCCAGGTGCCTAAATTTCCGCAAACAAAAAGAAACTGTTTTGTGTAAGAGAGGTAGGAGGAATGCCTGAACTGTATGATTGTATGTAGTAGAATCGGTCTATCTGTGGTATATTTCTGCAGAAGATCAGGCAGAGATTTTCATGGCTCCACACCCATGCAGGCATGTGCACACACTGTAGTAAGCTCTAGTGTGATTTGTTTAGTTTTGGCTTTGTGCACTGTGTGAATCCAGCATTGTGGTTTGCAAACCAAGATTTATGTTGCAGTGATTCACATTAAGGCAGTCACTATAGCTTATTCAGTAAAATGTGGTTAAAATAAGTCAGCCCCAAAATGCTGGTTCTTCGTTTTTGATGTCCTTTGATTGCTGCTAAGCAGGTTAATGGAAGAGATGGACTCTCCCAGAGCAGGAAAGTTTGTCATCTGTTTGCCAGGCCTCATTCAGCCATCTTTGAAGCAAAGTGTAAATACCTATAGATTTACCCAAGCATCCCCCTGAACATTTGTCTATCCAGCAGTCCCATAGGAATACATTTTTTACACTTTGGGTAAAGTACTATAATATTTTCAACTTCTTTGTTTTAACGTTAGCTTGATTCTTGTTTCATTCCTTTTACAAATATAAGCTATCTTGGAAGGTTTTTGGCCCCTCAAAGTTTCTTGTATATCGAGAGAGAGAGGGAGTACAAGCACTTGTCTTGATGTACAACCCAGACACAGAGAAATGTTTTCCAAAAGATGTGATTCATTTTTGCTGCGACAATGTGGTGGTATCCATTGAACAGAGAGAGCAAATTGGCAGTCATTGCCACAAGGGGCCATTGCCGATTCTATGGGCAGAGTAACCAGCAGTTGTTTCTCTTCAGTTGTTTTCCTTTCTAAATCACACCCATGTTCCACACCCACACATTCTGATACATGAATTTCTATGTTACATTCTTTTCTCAAAGATATTTGTTTTTTTATTCTCTTCCTTTCATTGTAATCTCCTTCCCATTTCAGTCAGCTGGTATACACCTGGGTTGACATATCACACTAATCCATACTGGGTGTTTGACTGATTTGGCTAAACTTGTGTGAACCCAACCACAGTGCCTTATTTAAGAAATCATAGTTAAAACAAAGTATGATTTAGAATGATATAGCAATCCAACCTGGATGTATTTCCCTGGCCTCCATTCTTCCCAGCAATTTCTTAGCAGCCAGTATTCCTAAGGATTAACCTTTATTTCTAGGACTCCTTAAGCTTCCTTATATCTTGGAGTGAGTGAGGTCAAGGACAACATTTCTGTTCTTGCCCCTTCTCTTCTCTGTGCCTGATGTTTTTCTGCTAACATGCTGATACTGATACAACGGTGTACACTCTTCTGGTTTCTATTTCAGCAGTGCCTGGGTGCATAAACTCAATGAAATAGATCATGGCCACATATTACTGCCTTTTTTTCATCTTCCTCCATGAAAGAAATATTGTGACTGCATGATGCCTAAGCTGCCTACTTAAAAAAAAGACTAGCTATTGTGCTGTTGTGCTGATACTTCCTGCCTGAGCTGACTACTGTGATTCATAGCAATGCTACGTATCTGCTTTGCGTAGTGACTGGACATTGTGTCCTCATGTTAATGGTACCTGCCAAAGGAAAAGAGACAAGCCAACCCCTGTGGCTACCTTTGCCAGTCATTTTAATCAAAAAGATGCTTTCTCCTTTCTAGGTCAGATAGCAGTTTCTTAACTTATTTTCTTTTTCTTCCATCTTCTCAAACGCATAATTCAGCTCTACATGTAGGCACTACCATCTACAAATGATTTAAAAGCCACTGATGACATTTTTCTGTGCTATGCCTGCCTGATGTCTGCCAGTCTTACTATACAGCAGGAAGTAAGAGTTAGTGACTGGGAGGAATGAGGATTGTAAAAAAGAATCAAAAGTCTAACTTTCAGGATGGTCATGATTATTCTTGTGGAGTAAAAGAAAACAAAACTATTTTTTTTATTCTGATTTATGACTGTCCCATGCAAAAATTAAACAAAAAACTCCACTCAGAACTTCAGATGACAAAGAGAAGAATACTAATCTTACCTCGCTCTTTGTAACATTCTAGCTTGTTTTTTTTACAATACATTCTATTGTACTGTACTGAGAATTAATGTCACAATGCCCAACAGAGGTTTGTGGGGGGGGGGGGGGTTGGTGCCTTCCAATCAGTGTTGACTCCTGGCAACTTCCAGGACTAGTCCCTGCAGTTTTCTTAGCAAGATTTTGGAAGTGGTTTGCCAGGATCTTCTTGGCTGAGACTGACTGGCCCAAAGTCACCTAGCCGGCTTTGTGCCTAAGGCAAGACTAGAACTCATGGTCTCCTGGTTTCTAGCCTGGTACCTTAACCACTACACCAAACAGGCTATAAAGAAATACAAAGAAATATATTCTTTATAAAATATAAGGAAATTTCTTTATATACTTTGCAAAGAAGTATGTTTGTGTGCATGTAAGAACTTGCAATTGTGAGCTACTACTTTCACTCTGAAGGTTAGTGATTGATGACATAGATGGGTTTCCCACTAAATGAAAACTGAAACTATAGGACTGTACCTTTGTCATGTGAAGGAATTGCTCACAGGTCAGTGGATCATCTTCGGGAAGATAGCAGAGGGGCGCAGTACTGATTTCTTGAAGAACAGCACTAATACGAAATTCTACTAAGTCATTCACTTGATCAAGTAGCAGCTCAAGGTTATCTTGAAAAGCAAAGAGTAGGACACATTTCATTAAGAAGACAATCTGTTTAATAGCCAAGTCTCCCTCTGGAAACTTGGTAGTGTTAGGAGAACATGGCAGCTTTTCACACCAACTTTAAATGGCATCCTTCTAGGATAGCAGAATTCATCATCAAAATGGTCAACAGGACAAAAGAAAACATTCAAATGGGATCACTCCCTAAGATGTTCAAAACTGAATGGATCTTTTATCTTAATATACTCTTAAACGAATGAGAAAATGCAGGTGCTGACACTGAGTCTTATTACTTTGAACGCTGACCAACAACCTGTAGACTAATACAGAAAACCAACAGATGAAATTTCATATTTATTGATTTATTAGGTTATTTATCCTGCTTTTCCTCCAAGAGCTCAAGGCTGTTTACATAGGGATCATCTTTTATTTTATCCCTTTCCACCTTTCCAATAAAAGCAGAACACAAAAGCAAGTTTGCTACTTTAAATTAAGCCCTTTTTTTACAAACCACAATGGCTGTGTTCTCACAAACCAGTCACATGTGCCTTTTCCTGCACTAGAATGTGCATTTGAATGTGCACCAAGGATGGAAAGGCCCCACAGAGCAAGGACCAGGCATCTGGAAACATACTTCTTTGCTCGTGTAAATCAAATCCTTTACATTTCTTTTGCTACAGCCTCAACACCAACCCCATATCAAGTGAACTCTCAAGCAAGAAATATCAGTGAATATCAGTAGCATTTCTCTATATTGGGAAAATGGAACATAAAGGATGAATTGTCTACAAACATGCCTACTTTCTGAAGATCAAAGTGTCTATTTCCAGAAGTTAAACTAGAGAGGAAAAAAAAATCAAGCAAAAGGTAAACTTGGCAATCTTCAGCAATTTCAATCATCACTGCTAGACCTATCTATATACCACAAAGATTAGGTCAACCATATACAAAGACTTACCAAGTTTACTGAAAATATTCTGTAAATAGGTCTCAATATTTAGGGATGTCCAGGTCAGTGTAGTTATTCCTGGTTGGATCGAATCATCCACTTTAGCCACATGAGGAGCCATTAGAGTATCAAGTGGGGCTTGGATTTTTGATTTTACTCTCTTATATTCTGCCAGCATCATCTAAAAAAGGACCAACTTAAATTGTAACTGAAAGTATAATTGCAGAAATTAAGAGGAAGCAAAACAGGGTTATCAAGACTCTTATTCAGCACACTGAAGTATCAAGTGAGCAGACTTGCTTTAATGACTATCAGATTGGTAATAAAAGAACCACTTTCAAACTTCCTTTTTTGTTAGGCGATGAAACAAATTTAGCCATAATTTATTTACTTTTTTTTCACTGGTTAGAAATCAGCTTTTTATGGGTATGTTTATCAGGAAATATTACACAACTATTATAAGCCAGAAAATAACTCAGCCAATTTTTTTTTTAAAATAAAGCCTTTAAAAGTTCGTTTTATGACACTTATCTGTAACAATGCAAGAATACCTGTAGCTTATTGAAATTCTGCTTGTAGGAGTCATGCTTGTCTTGAACAGCAATGGCCAATGGTGGGATTTCTAGCCCCATACGTGCCATGCACTTTGTTTCCCTGATTAAGGTGAGAATCTCAGGATCAAAATTCACAAATATTTCTCCAGTTTCTGGAGCTTTCACCAATAATGATGCCTGAAGTCCTGCTTTAATTAGCTGAACCTAGAAATAACAAGCATTCCACATATTAGCCTCATCAAATGGCAGATTACCATAAACTGATACCAAGAGTTTTGGAGAAGACCTAGTAAACAGGTATGGCCAGACATAAGCATTTGACTTTTTCTGACATAAACAGTGATCTAACCCAGCTCTTCCAGCTATGTAGAATTTTCCATGATATTCTAACCAAGCTTGTGCCAACAAAACTGGTGAATATGCTAGTTACCTTAGCAGGGCAAATTAATTATATTGGTTTATTATGTCATACACGCACTGTTATTGCTACAGTCCCAACTGTGATTCTTAAAAAAATATATATCGCATTTACATTAGCATCAAATTATATTAATAGTAAGACGTCCCACAAGATTCATTATAAAAATACACAGCACATCATAGTACCTGTTGAAGCCATCCTCTGTGGTAGACTATCTCAAACTCGAGAAGGACTTTAGCCACTCTGTTATAGTTGCGGATTATGGGCTTTGCTTCTTCTGTCTGTAGAACTGTGGAATTTTTTTGGAAGAGATTCATGGGTTCCTGGATTCTGTGAAACAGTTGCCGTGCCCACAAGATCTTACCAGCCATAGGAGGAAGATTACGAGCCAGAGGAGGATCATTCTTGTGTTTTGAATACAACTTAGAGACCATCTCAATGTCATGATCATAGTTATGTAGGATGATCTGATATTTGTCAGCAATGCCAAGATTAGGGATTCCAAGCCTATGAAGAAGAAATATCATCATCAGAGACTTATGAAGGTAGATGTTCAGGGCATTATTTCTTTTTCAGTGAATTATTCTGAAGAGGCAGCAAAGATTATTTGGCTTCCTAAAGCAATATATTGACTCATTCATCAGTCCCATAGGACCATCAAACCGTACCACATTGATATGTCAAATAGGAGTGGACAAATCTAGGTCACTGTATAACTAAGAACAAACTTGATCTGATTTATTTGTATGTTAAAATGTGATATGTATCAAACCACATTTTGCCATGTACATTCTAAGGAGATGTATAAAAGATTTCAAATTCAAAATACTTCAAGCTCTAAAAGTAATTTTAATTCAAAATGGTTCTGAATTCAACAGGATTCTCTGACCATTTCAAAATATTTGTTTATGTATTTATTTATTTCTGTAATGTACAGTATATGGTGCTGAATTCCAAAAAGGCTCTGAGCAGCTTACAGTAATATAAAAATAAAATAAAAAGAACATTAAAAAATAACCAAACTCCAAAACTCAATGACAATCCATTTCCTAGCCATTTACACCGCAGGAAAAATAATCCAAACTGCAGCAATTGCTTACGGTTTTATGCTTGAAAGAGATGCTTCCGGGTTCAAATACTTCCAGTAAAATTGGAACATCTGTTTCAAACTTTAAAAGGTATGTTTCGGATTCCAAATGTTTTGAATTCAAAATGGTTTTCATAACGTTAATTTTACACATCAAACCACATTTTGTTTCTGGAAGTGCCCAGATCATTTTTTTAAAGAAAGGTAATGTTATTCTTGTCCTCTTATGTCTGTTAAATAAACCATATATTGTATTTGAAAGAACTTGTGGGAAGCATGGCTGCTGGGTAAATTTACCAAGATTGGTAAAGTCAAAGATCTTTTAACACACATGCATCACAATGTGATCTCAAGAATGGATGGATATTAGACTTCTTATGCTGGGTATGTATGAAAGTTGAAGGTTCTTTAGCTCATACAATTTTGTCCTATGATCACTTTGTTTTGATTTAATATTAACGTATATGTTAATATAATATGGGAATGAAATATTTTAGCATCTCAATGTGATGTTGAATTATATTTCTGAAATATGGAATTTTTCCTCTTATGAAGAATTCTGGATTAATGAGCTTGGTGTACAGCAGACAATAATCCTACATAATTAGAAAGTAAGGTACTCTCTTGATTTTAAGGAACAGATCCAAGATATGACTTTGTCATCTATTTTTTAAAGTCTCTGTGCTCTAAAAAGAAGAACAAAGTTGACACATTATATTGCTATATGGTCCAGATGTAATGATTAGGTCAACTAATGAATTAATTCCATATAGATATTTATCCTTATCATATGGATCTTTTTTGTTAATTGTTCTTTCTCTTTCTTGTTATTATGAGATTATTTAACTACCATAGTCTGTTCATTTTTTTTCCACTGTATCATCACTATTCAATGTAACCTTTTTTTCTTTTGTAAGTTATTATTTTAACAATATTTTTTTTAAAAAATGACAGAACCTCTAGATTCTGCAAATGTTCCTGCTTCTAGTCATACTTCTAGAACAGACAAGGTAAACACTGTTTAAATAAGTAATAATAAAATTACTAAATAATAAAAACTGCAAAAGGAAAATAAAGCACAGTTTCAAGCATAAGTAAAAGTTAACAAATTCTGCTTGCATGTAATGGTATTAAACATTGTGTTACCTATCTTAGTCAGTATTATGCTTGGACTCAACTATAATAATAAAATGGCTAGAGATAAATTAGCCATTTATATTATATGAAGAACAACTAGTACCAGACACGATCAATGGTATTTTGTTTGTGAACAGATAAATGATACCATTCTTCCAGCACTGAGAGAACTTCAGATCACCCACTGAATGCACCTATTTCACAAACTAAGATAACTGGACTTTACTGTTCCTGCTGCTAGGGTTTTTTTTTAATAATTAAAAAACATTCTTTCTTTCTATATGCCATAGGGTTAGGCTTTATTGCCTAAAATGCTTTATTGACTAAAAGCAACATTTTCAAAATTTGATTCAAAAACAAAAGACTATGAAAGCATATTGGTCTGTTATAATTCCAGACTATTCCAAGTAAAAAGTCATCATGGTTAAACCTTTCAAATTTCTTCAGCATATCAAGGGCTCTTTCTGTGTTCAAAATCTTTTCAAAGGTAGTGTCCATAAACATCTGTAATTGGTGCTGGAGAAAGGAAACAAAAGGATAGAGAATGTTGATAAGCACATTCATATAAATCAGATATATAAATAATTCATATAAATTATAGATCAGATAAGCCATTTTTACCCATGATTTACGGAATAAATTACAACTGGCAAGATTCCACCAAACTCTGAAGTCCTAAACTATGGTGCAGAGAGCACAATGACATGGTTCATATAACATACTAAGCCAAACCCAAGCAATTATTATTGTTAATTTATTTTCCACCTCCAGGAGCTCAGTTGCTTATACCTAGTTTGTCGCTTGAACATAGTTTCCAAGGTTCTATTACATTCTTGTACAACTGTAATCAAGAAAGAAGCCAGTCAGACTGGAGAGCCCTTATGGCACAGGCAAAGTGAGAATCTGGGGGCTGCTACTGTGATTACTGTTCTGAAGGCCACAGGCCAGAAGTGAGTGAAACCAGTTCAAAATGGACAGGATCACTCATGTATTGCTGAGCAACCAAGGTGAGTTTTTTTTCCCCCCAAGCCAATCTGCCACATGGAACATATGGCTTCATTAAGAATGAAGTTCTCTCAACATCCTCTATCTCCAGCTATGTTCTTCTCTCCCCATTTCTTCCATATAAAATATATGTTTGTCATTAAATTTGAGGGAAGAATGAAGTGCTACTTTGGTGGACTGAACAGGGAGGGAAGATGGGATACCACATAGAAAAGACACACCTTAGCTCCAGTGTGTAATTTCCTGAAGAAATTATATAGGGCATTACCTTCCTATACCACTTTGAAATTCTGCAAGATGAAATATTCATGCCAAGATTAGCACAGTTCTATATAAACTGAAGTATTTTTTGGTCCAAACTCACAACATACATGATGTAGGAAATACAACAAAACCTTGATTTAACAGACCTTCATTTAGTGGGCTTTATATGTAAAGGACTGGATTTCTATCTCAAAATTCCTCTCAAATAATGGGCAAGTCTGCTGTATCCCAAGTTGTCTGGAGAAGTCAGTTAAATGTATGTCAATTTTACCTTAATTTTATGACATCTGTGGTGATTTGTGTCATCTGCATAAGTACATTACACAAAGGATGAAAATCATTGCAATAATACACTTCTGTATTTAATAGGCATTTGGGAGTAATGGTCACTTCCTCCCCCATGTGATCTATTAAAATGAGGTTTTGCTGTATGAATTTTAATGAATTGACCAACCCAAATAGAATATTATTAACAATTTTAAAAACTATAAAGTTGGGAAGAACCAAACCTACATGTAGTTCATTTGTTTGCTTGCAAAACTCTTCATAGTCCTGGTCAAAATCAGTTTTCCTCTGATCTAAGAAATTGTACTGCTTTTTCTTTATAGTGGCAACAATACTCTAAATGTAATTGGGAATATGAATATTTGAAAGGTTATATTATTCTCATCATTTCTTACACTTATAAGAGAGAGAGAGAGAAAGAGATTCATTCATGACAGAGAATGAAAAATAACCAAGCACACATTTAATGTACAGAATAGTAAGTTATAATGTGAAGACTATGTTTGCAACCATTACAAGCTAATGTTTTGCAACCCAATGAGTTCTCTCTGAAACACAATTCATTTTTCCAAGGAAAATAAGTATTCAAACATGCAAAAATGCACAACACATCCAAGTTACACACTTTGGTGGAATGAAAATGCTTTTCACAGAAAACATATAGAAAAACCATAAGTCATTTTCACCACCGCAAATCACAGCATTAACAGCCCTGTCATGAATTACCTCCCACTGATCCTTCATCACTGCAGTCTGTACAAGTGAAAGCATAATACCGTAAGACATTTTACTACATTAATATTCAGCAACTGTGTGAAAGCTCAGGATCCCTTATAACATCAAAAAAAATAGTTTCCACAATTCTCTGGGGAATGTTATGAAAGCTGAACTGATAAAATGCCAGTATTGTGATTAATACACTTTGAGAATGATTTGAAATAAATGTTTTGGAATTCACACAAGTGTAACACCTCTCTGCCACAAATTCAAGCAACAATATCTTTTTTTCAGCTTTCTGCATGAGTCTGAAAATAACACAACTACTTTAAGAATCATATTAGATAACTTCTTAAAGCAGCTACATCTTTTTTCTAGCTTGTGCAGAAGTTTGGGAAAATGGCAGGCTTTTTTCAATGAATAACAAAGGGATGCTATGTTTACACAAATCCAAAGCAATTCTTCAGCCTCATTTTTGAAGTATGCATAGTCGTAGCTCATATAACTTCATAGCGAGCAGGCCAAGATCTTGAAATTTCAGGCTCATTATAAACCTTGTTCTTACTGGGACACTAAATTGTGGTGTGTGTTTTTTTCTGCATTACTTCTCTTTTTTTTTAGTATTAATTTTTATTGAAGAAATTTTTTACAGATATAATTTTTTAAAATACAAATTTAAAGAAGAAAAAGAAAAGTAAAGTAAAGTGATAAGTAAAAAAGAAAGAAAAAGAAAAAGAGATAAAGAAGCAGCTTCCGAGCTTCTTTAATGCTTTTACAGTATATTTTATTCTCTCTATATATAGTTATATTGTGGCTCCTGTCTTTCCATATTTTACCCTTTCTAATTGTCAAACCCATAAATAACAAGTTCATTTTTTTTCCATTTTCAGCAAAAAGTCCTTACAGGGTCACTGACAAATGTAGTTATTGTCTTTTTCCTAATCAGACAAGTCAATTTTGCCATCTCATCAAATTCTGATTTTCTGTATTACTTCTAACCCCAGAGAGAGAATTATTTTCCCTACAAAACAAAGCAACTGACATTGTTCCATATAAAGCTAGACAGAAAGAAGAGTTTTAGGTCACAATTACCATTTCCATCCTTTCAGTCTTGCAGTCAGCAATAATATGGGATATAGCCAGAGAGCAGTGCTACCCAGAGTTCTACCTCAGTATGCTCAAATTTGCCAGCCATGAAAATAAGATGTTGTCACCAGAGAGGCATGGGCAAGCAGTCAGACTGCTTTCCTACTGGGGGAACTAAAGGAACAGCATGGCATCAGCAGCCATGAACTAAATTATACAGGCAACAGCACCACAGTTAATAAACACATCTATGCATTTTCCATAGACAGCATAATTTTAAAAAATGCACAGAGCATAGGAATGTATTCTCAAGCTACAGTCAGTGCTCCCATGATGGGTGCAAGCAAACAGGAAATCCAATAACTTCCTGGTCATGAACTACTGGAGAGCCAGTTTGATGTAGCGGTTAAGGCACTAGGCTAGAAACCGTGAGACTGTGAGTTCTAGTCCTACCTTAGACGTGAAGCTACCTGGGTGACCTTCAGCCAGTCACTATTTCTCAGCCCTAGGAAGGAGGCAAGGGCAAACCACTTCTGAAATCTTGCCAAGAAAACTGCAGGGACTTATCCAGGCCATCACCAGGAGTCAACGCTGACTCAAAGACGCGCGCACATACACACACGCTATTAAGTTGACTGGAAACACAAGAACTTACGTTGCAGGAAGCCATTAAGAGCTGCTTATGTAGGGCTACCAAAATTTGAAATACATTCAGTAGGGAAACTGTTTTACTTATAACGGCATACTCAGCTTGGGCAAGCGGTTAGTGTTAGACATTTGACACAAACTGTCAACTCAGGTGATGACCTTTGAAGCAGAGAGTAATGAACAGGCTAACTCTACAAACAGCTATCACAGTGGTTGGGTTCAAACCTCACATTAAATCACAGTCTGTTTTAATACAGCTTGCTGAAAAGGTCATAGTGGCCTGTTTCATAGGTATTAAACATTCATCATCGTTTACATAAAACAGTGGCTGAATTCACATCATGCTAAGTGAGAAACAAACAAATATTATGGCTTAGTGTGATGTGTAAGCTCAGAAGCAGTTCAGCTGAGGTAGTCTTTAGAATTAGGAGAGTTCCTAATCCAGCAAAGAGTTTTTTCTATCTCTAATAAACTCTCCCTAGGCAATCATTCAAATATTTTGCACTAGAACTGTAGGAGACTCCACCCCTACCATTCTTATGGTCAGTGGTCCGAAATGCTATGCTTACAGTCCAAAATATCTGGAGGCCAAAAAATTGTCTGTTCTTCAGGACCCAACTACTACTGGTAAAAATCACTGCATACCTGATACTTAGTTGCCATCACTTCTAGTCCTTCCATCTTGGACTCTTGTAAAATTGAGTAAGTTGTGATAGTATCGAAGATGTGCATAATCTTAAGTAGGCGGCGATGGAAAGTTTCAAATTTTCCAAAGATATACATCTCACTAAAATCAAACTGCCGTTCAGCTGGATTCTCTTCCAATTTCTGTTTGGTCTTGTGAAAACAGTTTTGGTACTCCTTAGCAACATGAACCAAGATAGAAATAAACAGAAGTATTAATTGCAACTTTGTTCATAATACTCCTAAGGACTTATTCTATGTAACTTTGCTATATTAAAATATTCTTGTTTTAAATCAGAAAGGCTCTTAAAAGTTATTTTCCCTAGTGAAATTCAGATAAAATTTTGCACTTTTTGTTTTGGGAAACTACATCCTCCTCAATTCTGGCTCAAGCAGAAAGGTTGTATTTACTGCTTCTGTCTTCTACCAAGTGTAAAGATTACCTGCTTAAGTCTTATAGCAGCTTGTATTTTTTCCAAAACTACATCTTGCGGTTGATCCCAGATGGTGGCAGTGTTGTTATTAGTAATATATGCTTTGCAGGCTGTTATCATTTGATTTGTAACCTGCAAATAGAACAATAGGCTTTGTCTTAAGAAACTTGCATGGAACAAAGAGGGTTAAGGCCCATTTTCTCTTAGAGCAGTTGATAACATCTGATGTTGCTTCATCCACTTTCAGATGTTGCTAAACTACAATTCCACATAACTCACTACTGGTCATACTGAATCAACTGCTGAGTTTCACTATTTACTTCCCATTGTAGATTTTCCTTTAGTTCCCTGTTTGCAATTAATGTAGCCTGTTACTCTTCCCCAACCAGCTGTTTGGAAAAATTAGGTGCAACAAAGATGTTCTACGGTAAAAACAATGTGGATGACCTCAGGTCAATATGTCTAGTTCTATGGGGGTATAATGTAATGATAAGCCAATTTCATTTATCCTAATAGTCTGAATGATTTGTCAATGATCTCCATTTCAGGGTTCAACAGATCCTATTTCTTATTACTTAACTTTGTGTTTTCTATCTTCTCTATATTTCAAAAATTATATATTGATACTGAAGGAAAATTTCTATTGTCTAAGATGGATAGGCACCCAGAGTTGTTGAGAGTCAGGTGGCATACAAATTTAAATAATAATAATAACAATTATTATTATTATTGGTCGCACAGTCAGCCAGATGTTTAGACTGGATTTGGCATTTTTATCCACCTACTGAGTCCTTTCCAAGGACCTGGGATAGGCAGATGTTGTTTGATGGTGTTAAAGGTATTATCGCAGAATATAATTTGTTCCAAGTAAAGCTGCCTTTTGCAACTGACTGATGGTGATTTTGTCAATGCCAATGGTGTTCAAGTGGTGCTCCAGATGTTTTGAGGTTGGACCTAAGGCACCTATTACTACTGGTATTATCTTTGCTTTCTTTTATCACAGTCATTCTATTTCTATCTGCAGGTCTTTATATTTTGTGATTTTTTCCAGTTCTTTCTCTTCTCTTCTGCTGTCTCCAGGCATTGCAATGTCCATTATCCAGACTTTATTATTATTACTATTATTTACAGTATAGTTTTAAATGGCCAATAATAGACTAACTCCAGTTCTGAATAACAGTCAGCACAACTTACCTTTACAAACAGGGAAGTTATCTTCTCTGAAGTGTTGTAATAGCGTGAAATGCTGTGGATCATTTTGATAGCATGAATGAGTCCTGGAATAGCATCTACCATGATCACCTGAAATGCCAACAAGATGAGTGGTGATGTAAAGCATCATTTGGCTAGCATCATTTACGTCAAGTAGCCTGAGGGCACAAAGGCATCTACCATCATCCCAAATAGTACTTGCAGATCTTGCCCAGATAAAGTAATTTTTAAAGTTGCCAGGATTTTATGCAATACTGAGACTATTGAAATCTATATTGCCCAATATAACGTAGGATGTATTATTAAGTTATAACTCACTGAACTCTTTATGCAGTTTCAGAACTGTATCTTTTTTTTAAGTTGCACTTGCAATCATTAACTTGTGATCTGGGCATTTCTCTGCTATCTACAAGTGTGGCAATCCAATGAGCAGACATTTTTAACTTACAGGGTCACTGTTATACAGAGGGTCACAGCATTTTTCAAGGGTATACAGATACTTCACATTGTCTTTGGCTTCATTTGTTGCATCAGTGATCCGAGTATCCAGTTCTCGCCAACTCTTGGAAAATGAAAATGAAACAAATGCTATTTAAAAGAACATATGGTATTTTAGAAAAGTTTTGGTCCTGGTTTGTTATAAGATAGTTAGCATGTGTCTTAAATCTCACAAGGATTAGAATACCAATTCAGTGACAGCAGTAAAATATTACTGCAGACAAGGCTTGGCAACTTCTAGAAGATGTGGACTGCAACTTTAAGCACTGAAATCATAGATCATGCTGGTTAAGACAGGAATTATACTAGAAGATTGTTTTCCCCAGCCAAAGTAACTGGCAAAGGTCTTTCATATTTAGGATTTATATTAGTAAGCTCAAAATAGCATTGTATTTTATTATATCAAGCTATAGCTTTCTCCTGTATATTTGGATGACAAATCTAGGTCTGTCTTTTTACAAGCATGATTTCTGATGCCCACTTTTTAAAATACAGATTCTGTATTTTAATTCTGAAATGTGATAGATTTCAGAGTAAGTTGCCTTCTCAGCTCATTGGGCTGAAAGATTTTAAATATATGTGCATTACTATAAAAATATTCTTTTTAGGTGGAATATAAATTATTCTTGAATAAACTGACTGACACACCTTCAAAAGTTTTGATTTAGCAACTGTAAGCACACCAAGTACAGCCTTTACATCTGAAGTCTTGAGCTGGTCCAGTAGGTAGTTAAATTTTGATAGCCTCTTCTTCCAGTGATCCAGCTCAGCTCGTGGACCAAGGTTATCTGCCTCTTTCCGTAGCTGGCTATTTTCAGCAATGACCTAAATTTTAAACCAAAAGTAGTAATTTGTCTAATATGGAAGCTTTTTTCAGTATTAAAAAAACATGGTACTATGTGAGTTGACAACTAGCTAGCTAGCTTGCTTGCTTGTTTTCTTTACCCAATTCCTTATCCTTGAGACTAATTGATCAATTCTTCATGTTAAGCAAACTAATAAGAAACAAGAAAACAATTGCCAGCTCAAAAAAAACTTATTCTGATGGATTACCATTTTACTATTTCGCTACAACAATTAGAAAATTGTACATGGTTTGGCTTGTTCTATTAAGTGACTGTTAGCAGATCTAAGTTAATATATGAGTATGACCACTCACAGGTGTTATGGTTAAGAGTTTACAGTCAACTTTATATTCAGGTCAGTTTAACCAAGAAGATAACTACTATGATGTCAATGACAGGATGTTTCACAGTGACCTGATTCACACATCACACTACACCATAATGTCATTTTGGCTTTCTATAGTGCATGGACCTAACCACTGTAGCTTGCAAATCATAGATTTAATACGCCGCCTAGAGTCACTTGTACAGTGAGATGGGCGGCATATAAAAATTTGAAAATAAATTAAATAAATAAATAAAAATATGCAAACTCAACGAATTGTGCTTACTGAATAAATTACTCTGTTATTCAGCACAATGTATGAATCTAGCCAGTCACCACCTAGGATAATCATAGGTCACAGTACATGACACCCTACTTTGTTTACTGCACAATACCAGAAGGGTCAAATGCTATATGTGAGCAGCTCAAAAATAATTGTGTAAATAATTACATCTGTATGTGTGTGTGTATACACACACATACATTAATGGCTGGGGACTACTGATAGGATAGTATATACTCTTAAGCTTCCAGGAAAGATAAATGCTCAATACAAATTCTTTACTTTGCCCCAGAGGGAAAGAGCTTTTGGGTGGGTAGTACTAATACATATGCCTTCAGTGGGAGGAGGGCAGAAAAGGAAAAGATGATCTGAAAAACCAGGCTGTATATAAAAGCTGGGGACTCAGACAAATTCAAGAGGTGGGCATTGATATCATTCCATTGTCTGATCTGGAGCTGGTTGATCAATCAAAGTCACTGCAGTGTAATTGGAAAAGCTGTGGCATGAGAGCAACCGCTGCTTACATTATTCAAAGTATAATTGGGAACTATCACTATTGCTTGCAATTTGCTCCAATTTTGGCAATACTGCGATATAAACTCTCATAGTCTCATTCCCCTAGACCTAAAAAGGATGATTGAAGCATTCAAGAGTTAGCATGATTAATAAGGCCATGAGGTGAAAACACAAGGTTTGTCACTGAGCCCTGAAACAAAAACTGATGGAATACAGAGTTTCTACATTCTTTAGGGTTACCTAATCTGGCTGCAAAATTCTGGGCCACTTCTAGATGACAGCAAAAAAATTTGGAAACTGTCATTCTTTTCTATTGTCTAGATTTTGCAGCCTAGATCTGGCAGCTCTTCTAAATGTGGTTTTACTGTAGGTGGATAGTGATTGTGGTTGCTGCTGCTCTGCTGCTGTAAAACAGGTTTGGAGATAGGAGAGTACAGTAATTGATTCAGAGACATACTGGGATGGGGAAAGGCCTAATCTGTTTTGCAGTGCTCATGCCCTGTTGCAAATCAGCACCATGAGGATCTTTCAGCTAGAGAGAAAAAACAGGATGATCATAGTTAACAACAGCTCCACAGATGCTATTGAATAAGGGTCTTGCATGTGAAAATGAAGCATTTGACAATGCCTTTTCCCCTCTTTCTCTCTGAGAAGGTGACTGTAAGTAGTTGCATATTTACATGACTCCATATACAATGGAGTGCTCAACCAAACTGTACCTGTTCAATTTGCTTAATCCACACTTTCACGCAGGCTTCTATTCGTTCCACAGTTTCCATGCTATTTGCTGCCACCAGAAAATCTGCTGGTCCTTTTAGCATTTTCAGATCATAGGTTTCACACTTCTTCAGAACCACCTAAATTATGTATTAGGTAATTATTCTTTAAAGTATGTTTCAATACCTCTGCCCAAGAAATTATGACTATGTAATTCACAAGTTAAACCCAGGGTACTGGTATGCAAGACCAATGGTCAGTTACATAGTATTCCATATTATTTAGTTGTGCATAGCTACATATTAGTTGCTTTTGAAAACACTGGAACAATATTATTGTCCTTGTGCCTTCCAAATGGGCTCTCTGCGAGACTTTGAGCATCTTCCAATAGAAGTCCAAAGAGACTCTTCATCCATATTCTATTTATATTAAAAACTGATCTACCACAAACAAAACAGACTCCTGTCATAATTCTTTCTACTTCATCCCTAGGCTATATCACACCTGCCTGCAGGTAGGACTTACATAGTTGAATGCTTCAATATAAAAGATCCTCCACTTAACAACAAAAAAGAGACTTTAGGAAGAAGGATTTAACCTTCTTCCATATCCTGTCATACAATTTTTTGGGTAGAATGATTTTTTGCTTTGGGTGGAAAGACATTTAAATCATGCAAACCCCTGTTGCCATCTAAAATGGTTCAATTCTCCAAGTATACAGTTTGGAGTTAGTATTTCTTGCACTTATTTGGCACCTCTAGTAATTCTTGCTGCCATAATCCATAGAAAACAACTATTTTGAACATATCAGCTAACAATAATAAAAATTTATTAAACTTGTATGCCACCCAACTCTCAACAACTCTGGATAGCAAGGATAGCATTTGAAAGATAACTTGCTCCTTCCCTGCTACCCAAACACATTTGTCAAAATTAACCTTAAAATGGATTGAGGATACTATATAAAACACACATGAAAAGAAGCTTTATATGTCATTTATGTATTTTCATTTGATTTAGTTCTGTTCCCAAACATACAGAATGACACCTTTTTTCCCCCCTAAAAAGAGCTAGGACACTAAATTGTGCTGTCCTTAAAAACACAGTAAGTGAATATTCTTATTGACATGATCAGCCTTACTCTTTCTCCATTCTTCTACTCTTAAGATCAGTATATTTTTCCAATATTTTACCAATGAGATTCACAATGATTACATAAGAATGAATAGTTTTACAATAAGTTGTCTGTTTTCTGATAAACCTGATTTTCAAATATCCTGACTTAGTGATTAGTTGATTGCCAATTCAGAACCGGTAATTTAAAATTTTAATTTATGCTTACCTTACACCAATCTTATCTGTTTACAGATAGTCCTCAGGTTAGGACCACTTATTCAGTGGCCATTCAAAGTTACAATGGCGCTGAACAAGTGGTATTATAACCAGTCCTCAAAGTTCTGGCTGTTGCAGCACCCCCACTTAACAATGGCAACCAGCACTGCCAGGATTGCCATTGCTAAGCAATGTGGTCATGTGACATCACACTTTATGACTGCATCGCTTAGAGATGGAAATCCCAGTCCCAATTACCATCATTAAGCAAGGACTCCCTGTATTTTGAAGGAAGCCCAATTTAGTCCAATAAGATTTCCCCCAGGTATCTATGTATACAATTGTCTCTTTAATCCATTTTAAGTTACAGTTCAACTAAATATGCTAATAGCTATAATATGATCATCCCTATTACAGTTACCATACCTTTCTTTTTTCCCATCTAAAATAACTATATGAAGAATAGAGAATTTCTTGCATTTTTAAAAGATGCGTAGAGAAGAAAATGTCAACAGAAATATTTATAAAACTGCTAAAATGCTCTTTAAATTAAAAAGTCCCTTTTGTGCAAGTTCTTCTACATTTTTACTATTGTATCAGTGGCAGATTTAGTATGATTGATGTACCTTTTCTCATTGTTCTTTAACTCCTTTTCTTCCTGGCAGAGAGCTAAAAGATAAATGCAGGCTTACCTTCTCCATCAGGCTCTGTTGAGCTCCCGAAAGGACACTAACAAATCCCTCCAGGGATGCAATGAAGTCCCGCTTGATGTTAGCCCCTTCCTGGGAACTACTCATCTCTCCCCAACCATAGTTCACAGTCTTCAAAGCAGGGATGAAGATATCAGATAGCAAATGCTGAACACTGTTTAGCAAACCACCATTTGCTGTGTCCATCATATTGAAAACTACTTCCTGATCATGAAAGAGGAAATAACATTGATAGTGGTTAGCTCAGCTTTCTCCAATTTGGTGTGCTCTCGAGATCTTCTGATATTACAGCTCTTATTTCAAGCCAGCATAACCAATGTGTAGTAGTCCAAAAGAAATATATATGGGAAAGGCTGACTTAGATACAATTCTTTGCTAAATCCCATTTGTACAATCAATCAAAAATGGATGATCACAGGCAATGCTAAAACGTCTCATGATCCAATGATAGAAAATGCATATAGGGAATACTTACACGATGGATATTCTCTGCATTAATTGCTTTAGAAGGATTAGTTCTAATGAAGAACACACATACACCAGTTAAAGCAACATCATCTCCTTCTGTCACAAATAATTTGGTCTTTTTGGTTTTAGCAGAAGGAGGGTTAGTTCCTGTTGAACTTTCATGTCCTATAAAGGGGAGAAAAGTCAGGACCCCCCAATGAATAAGAACACAGGAATATGTCCCCACATTTTTTGACACTATGAGAGATTAGCCAAGGATTGCTTCATACCTAAATGCAGATATATTAGTCTGGAATGGTGCATTGGCTTTAATTCAGAAAAGGTACCTAGGAATGAACAGGGGTGTGAGGGCAGCAGCATCTGCAACTCATTAAAGCAGTGGTGTCTGTTTACAGGCTTTCACCACTGCTATGGAAGTCAGTAAACAGCAGCCACATGGTTACATGGAATAGTACATGTAACACTGTACTGAATCAGGATTAGGATTTGTGCTATGAATGTAGTTTGCTTGACAGCCCCTCACACCAGACAGTCCATCCCCATCTCCAAAGAGAGAGCTGAGCTGGGTCACATCCAGAGGCAAATACCCAAGCCCATCTCTCTGCCAGAGACACAAAAGGTTTGGTCATTTTAAAATAAAGGGTAGAACTTGGGAGAGGTGTATGGAAAGAATCTGGGGAAGGAACAGGATTTCCATCTCCCCCACAGCCTCGGTTAAATGGCTGAAGTATCCCAAGAAACTAGGTCAGATCCAGGAAATTAAAGCAGAACAGCTGTTTTAGGGATCTTCTGTCTATGTAGACATAGGCAAAACATTTAGCCAGGAATTTGTACCAGGTTTGATTTCTATATGCTACTGAATGTAGTGCTAATGTCACATTGTCTAATTCTCCCTATTTCTCTGTACAAGATGGGAAATGGTGTTTATTTTACTTTGGATTGGGCTCCAGAAAATATCTTTTTCTATGCAGAATCTTCTTGTAATCTGAATATTAATTGGAATTATCTACCCCATCTTTTTTTTTTATGGAGACATTGAGGCAGTGAGTGCTTCACATAGCAGATAAGTACATTTTGTGGTCTGTTCAAAACACTGGATTTTCTTTTGGATTTTTTTTTCTTTAAATTGCTAGTTCTATCATCATGAGTGGGTCAAATCTGTATTCATCCCCTTCAACAATTTTATAAAGTTTGCTTTTGTTTATACCCTGTGATATTGTTTATATCTTCCAAACTGATGCAGAAAGGGCGGAATTATCTAGACATCTATGCTGTGCTATATCGCCAGGAGGCTGCATTATAGAAATTGTTTCTCTTTTTGCTTTGACCTTTTAATCACCAAAAAGACAGTACAGGGTGTGAGAGCCCTATCTCTTTCCCACACTGGGTTTGGGGAAAATCCCTGATGATACTTCCTAGATCCTGATAGATGCCACGCAGGAACCACCAAACCACTATCCCAAAGCAGGAGATTCAACCAATGTGTGAAGACCCTGTGTGAAGACCCAGAGAGCTTCTGGGAGAGGAGGTTTGAGGTCTCCAGCTTTCCACTCTAGGGGTACAGTCCTTTGAAGTAGCCAGATCAGGAAACAGGCTCCACAGGGAGTCCTGAAACTCTACTTTATTGTTGCAGGGTATATTAACAGAATCTTGAACACCTGGCAAAGATTCTCTCTCCCCCTCAACTTTATATCAAAGAAATCAAGGCTGGGCATCCTTTCTTCTTCATTCCTTCCTCCCCTTCAGGGTTAAACTGGTGTCTGCCTAATGGCTGTGAAATGTCTTCTTCAAGGCCATCTCCATAATCCTCTACAAGATGCTCAGCCATCTGCTATAACTTAATATAGGCATGTTACTACTGTGCTCGAATTCTACATATAAATATGTAATTCGGAACTGCTATAACTATTATCCACTTCTCCCATTTGAGCTCCCATGAGGGGTCATGAAGCTCACAGATCCCTGTTGAAAGCAGTTTAGTGCATTTATGAACCAAAGGTGACTGAATCCATAGAGGTCAGCCAGAAAGTGCTTGGGTAGAAGCTCTGTGATGTTTTGTTTATAAGTGAAAACATGAAGGGGAAAAATAAAGTTATCTGCTGAGTCTGGGCAGACAACACGTTTTATTCTGGGAAGTCTGCAATTTTTTTTTTTAAGGGCAAAGTTAAGTATCTTAAGTGGAGTTCAGTTGGGGATGTAAGCTAGGAGTAATTTTTGTTATGCCAATGGCAAACCTTTAACATGGATTTACACACAATTGAATCAACACCTGCAATTTGTCTTTTACAGGTTGTTTGAATTTGCAGATCAAGAGCTTTCCTAACTCTCCCTTCAAATCAAAAGCACACAGGGCAGAACATTGACAAACGTTCTAAAGTGGCAGATATGATCAAATGATAAACTGACAGACAACATTAAAAAATGGTGGCTATATGGCAGATGATCTGCATAGAACTTTTCAAGGGGGCTGCAGGCCACTAATCACTAACCCTTGCTTAAAAAAATGTTTTTAATAATTTTAAAATTATTTCTGTTCTCTCCTCCCTACTTTTTAATATTTACATGAACCTTATCTGTCAGTTCAGCAGTATATTGATGATACCTAATTATATGGACCAGACTGAAAATGCCATGGAAGTTTTGATCAGATGCTTGAAGATAGTGAAGGTCTGAGTGGAACAAAACAAGCTGATATTAAACCCTAACAAGATGGCCTCGCTGTTCATTCAAAGACCATCTTGTTCTTTGACAGTTCTGGTTATACTCTGAATAAAGTACTCTCCCTAAAAGAGCAAATCAACAACTTGGATGTCCTCCTGGGCTCACAGGTACTTCTGGATTCATGTGTGGAGGACAGCCATGGGGGCTTCACCCAGCTTCAGCTGACGTATCAGTTGCTGTTCTTTCTAGAGTGGGAAGATCTGGCAATGATGGCTCATGTCCTCATCAATACCAGGATATACTACTGCAACATGCTGTATATGGGGCTACCTCTGAACACTACATTGCTACCAAATGCAGCAGTCTCTGTGGGAGGTGAGAGTTGTTACACCTATATTGTGAGTGCTGCATTTGTGGCAAGTTGGATTCTGGGTACAATTCAAAGTGTTTGGTTTTAACTTTTTAAACATTATATGGCTTGGCTCCTGGATACCTGCAGGACCACCCTCTCCACATAAAACTGATATATCCAATATAAATAATCCCATATTAGGAGGTTATGGTTCCTTACTTTTGTGTGGTATGATCAGAATGCTGGAGGAGGTGTTGCTCTGTGGTGGTATCCACTCCATGGAGAGCTTCCCACCAGAGTTTAATTCAGCAGCAACCTTGATATTCTTTCACAAAGTTGCTAAGATGGAGTTCTTCTGCAGGGCTTTTGAATATTAATGTCACTCATCCTTGGGAGTGGGGGGGGAGCACCAATGGTTATTGCGTTATACTGCTTATGTTTTTAATAGTTTTGTTGATCCATTTTATTGCATGTTTTGTTTTTTGGTTTTATCATATTTTTACTTTTTCTAAACTGTTCCCTTGCAGGATCCAGCAGTTTATAAATACAATAAATCATCATCTTTCCCATCTAAGAAAATAATACCACAGGCATTTCTTTGCATACCTATTTCTGGTGCCTCCATGTCTTGATAATAAAACATGACATGACGAAAACCTCCAGCAGTGAAGAATTGATCAATACGCTCAATCTGTTAAACATTAAACAACTGAAAATTAAATGTTCATACATAGCATGTTAAAAGGAGTATATACAACTGAGTGCTAAATATGACTTAGAACATTTACCAATAATTTTATGGAAAGAGTAAAGTAATCAGGCTCTTCACATTCTACATATATTCTCAACAGATGATTGTGTCTGTTGTGGTTTTGTGTCTACTTCATGTGACAAAAATATACATTTAAAATGTGAATCAGTGCTCCAACCTTGGATATGGAGATCAAGCTGCTATGGTTTAATAAATGCAAGCGTGTGGGGAAATTCAAAATAACAGTTTCTACTATTATATTTTAACTGGTTAGCTTTATTTTCTTGAAATAAAAGCCATCTGATTAGTTAAAATATTAAACCGTACTCAGGAGGGGGTTCAAGGATAATTGGCGTTATTCTATGACCATTCTGATTTCAAGCATACTATAAATTTTATAATAATGTAATTTATCTTTAATCTAGCATTCCAGATTTGTTTCAGTTTCCCTGGAGAATAGACAAGTTATCATTTTTTAAAAATGTTGCAGGGATTGTTCTAGAAAAGCTGGAAAAGCCTTCATCACACATTCCTCATGAAGAGAATGCTGCTTTCCTTCTCAGATGAAGTCATTCATCTTCTATGATACGATCAGAATACTTGATTAGATCTGTAGCACTGAGAAGCAAGGCATTACTTAGGATCATCCACAAATGTTCTGTGTGTCATACAGTCCTTCTGAGTAATGGGAAATGTCAAAACAGCAAGGCCAGATTAAGGCCAACTGATGCCTTAAATACAGCCCAACAAATGTGCCCTTCAGCCCTTCCAGTACTTAACAGGTAAGACATTAAGACTCAATTAAGTGCTTCAAATTAAAGTCAAGTGTAGCAGTGAAAGAGTGAAGGGCATGATAGCTAGGAGAAAAAACTCTGTGATGCTCCTCTTCCCTTGGTGCCCTAAGCATTTGCTTATTTTGCTTAATGGTTAATCCAGGCCTGCAAAACATGAATGCAGAAACTGAACTATAGCAAGGAAGTGGTATGAAAAAATAATGTTTACATGGTGAATCTTCAGGAAGACTGCATTTGTTTCCAAAATTTTACTTTCAAACATATTATAAAATCCTGCTTCCACTTTCTACTCACATCAGCAGTCTACAAGGCACAAAATTGTTTTTGCACTCAGTTGGAGTCTGACAACCCTCATCATACCTGATTTCCTTCAAGGACAGCATCTTCCACTTCATTTTTCTCCAGGTTCACACAAGCAGAAACAACTGACAGTATATAGTCATGTCTACCATCCAGATGAGCTCGCTTGGCTTCTTTCTCCTCTTTCAGTTTTTGCTGTAGAATCAAAGTTTCTATTATAGTCATATAGGGAACTGAACATTCTTCTTCTGTATATTCTAAGCTAAAATATATCCTCATATATGAATCTACCATAACATTTCTCAATGTATCATCATTCTGAAACCAAAACAGGTGCTGATCCCACTTTGTGGGATTAGGAAGAAGATGAGACCACATGGGGAAATCTGATTGTTCACAAGATATAGTTGCAATTTTATGTATCCTACCACAGGGGTAAAACACTTCGAGTTCAATGACTAGGTTTGCATAATATGGTATTTTAATATCCAGGTCACTGCTTTGTGATTCAATATGTTGTATGAACCAAGTCTATATGATTAGATTTTGATAAAAACTATTACACCAACTCAGGCAGTTGAGTTAATTCAGTAAGGTGTGGTTAGGTATATCTGCATGTACAAATGTAATAAATCAGTAGGACTTATTTCTATATGCAGAATTGGGTCAAAAACCACTAAAGGGAGCGATGATATGGAGACAAAGCATAGTAAATTCTGTTAAGACTAGTAATTTTCAAGGTTTGTGAACTCAAAGGATATGATTATATTATGTATGTTTCAAATTAAGCTTTCTTATCTTCTAAAACTTTGATTTTAGGTGTACCCTTACTGACTACCGCTGAACAGTATTACATATGATACAACTGTAGCTTTCTTTAAGCAAAGCTAATTACCAAGACTCTTGAAATCCCATTAAAATGTATTTTAAAATTCTTTTAAAATGTATTTTAAAATCAATCCCATTCAATAAAATGAAAATATTTGCTATTCTTCCCATAGTTGGAACTACAGACTGAAAACAAATTTGACTGAATCTTAAATTGAAGTAGGCTGCTTTGGATCAAATCTTTGATTGTGCAAATGCAGTGACCCTCTTCCCAAAATCTATATTTCAGATTAGATTTGCATGATGTATTAAAGCATAGCCAACCATTTTATGACCAGAATATTGTATTCACCCAGCCCTGTTTAATTCAGTGTATCATGTGGGTTGAGTAAACCATGGTTACATTAACCAAGGGTAAATTTGCTGTGTGAATATAGCCTCTCAGTGTCTGACAGTTTAATATTAAACTCAGTGACATTTTTATTAGTTATTTTTTTTTAATGTAGAAGCTAACACAGTTATTATAACACCAAATACCATTTTCAAGAATATCTCAGAGTTTGGTATGCAAAATGATAATTCATATATGCACATGGTATCCTTTGCATGGTGAAGGACAGACAATTTAAGCCTCCAATACAGGATAAAGAGTGTCCAGATTTAAAAAACAGGGCAGACCTGGTCATTGTTTTATGTGTAGCTATTCAACCTTCTCAAAATGAGATAGAAATAAGATTTTAAACTTCATTTCCAAATGATGTCTCAGCATGGGATTGGAAAACAAAGCCAATTATTTGATAAAGCAACCTGAAAGATGGAAAGATCACATTTCACCCTGGCAGCAAATTGCCTGCAACAGTTTAACAAAAGCAGCAGTCAAAGCTGCTAAGCAACCAGTTTCCAAAGCTGCTGCAAACAAACATTACTGAAGAGGTGTGCCAGTTCCTGATCTCAAACTACCCTTTTCAGTTCTGACCAAAAATTAGCTCTGTTCCACTCATTCAAAAAGTCATGGTGGTTTCAGATGTGTGTCTATCTTAAATAGGAGGTCACAACAAGACTGAAATATTATAAGGGGCTACCATAGAAGAGCAGGTAAAGAATTGTCCCTTATTCTCCACACAAAGGGCTATTAGATCTAATAAGCTTAGATTTCAAGAGGATATCAATTCCAGTTACACATTAGAAGCTTCTGAATAAGAGCAAACTGACAGGAGTATGAAGGCAATTTCTCTCCCCTACCATTTGCCCCAGCACCTTGACCCAGAACCACACCCTCTTTATATTTAGATATCCTAGCTAACAGTAGTTCAGACACCAGTTCCAGTACATTTATCTAATTCTTTAACCATATAAAGGTGGGAGTCAACAAAGGGCTGCAATCCACCACTGAAGTTAACTGAGATTAAAACATGTTGGTCACAGCACACCCTTCATCAAATCATGAATCCAAACATATGGCATAATCAAGATTTCCAACACACGCAGATTAGCTCACTGTCCATATTAGCAATCTGGATATGTCTTCATATCAAAATATCATGCCAAGAAATAATTATACATATAAAAACCAAATTTATCATTAACATGCATATATTGTTAGTCCTAAATGGAAGACTAGTTCACATAATAGTAACTCTCATTGTGCAGTCATAACTGCTATGTTTTACCAAATGGAAACATGGCAATTAAAAAAATCATTTAAAAAACCTTTTTATATTACTACATTCCTGTAGAGGGACCTCAGAATCACCCATTTTAAAAAATATAGTTCTAAGCAATACTATTCTTTGTCCAATTCTTTGTAAAAGAGCCACACAGAGGCTGGTGGGTTTAGGTTTTGTGGATTTCATTAAGGACTTCCATTCTCCCCACTTCCCACAGCTCCTTTACCTTTTACCTCCTCTTACCTTTAAAACTTTTGAAACGCTTTGTTTCCAAAGTTGTCGCCTTCCAGTTCTGAACATTTTATTAGCTGAAATTTGCTATCTGTGTTGTTAATGTTAAGCCATTAGGATCAGCATGTACTTTGCTATGAATACAAAGCTTCCAAATGCAAGGATCACTTACAAAGTTCTCAGATTTCTTAACAGGACCCTAATTACGATCAATCTGAACAGAGCCAGACCTGCCCCAAAGCTCACCCAGCCTTTCCAAGCCTCAGAAATATGAACAATGTCTGCAAACCTACATAGTTTGGGTGTTGTTATGGTAGTGTTGACTTATAGAGCTACTGTGTTAAATTTGCCTATCAATCTTGGCACAAGTCAGTATTCCAGTACCTTTTACAAGCATGCTTTTGTTATTGTTTTGTTATTAATGATAGGTATGCTGTTCTGAAAGTATTTGCAACCTTAGAATAGCCTTCCTCAATGTGGTGATTTCCAGATATGTTAGATCATCTTCCAACATTTCCTAGACAGCAAGGTTTTAGTGAGGTACTTCATTAATGAATAATAGCTACTACCCCAATAATTATGTAGTTCCTCTGTCAGGCTTATCCCCATCTTGCCTTATCAGTTATATGTCTCTATTTCTCACTATTATCTCAACTTCTCAAATAACTCCGTCTTTTGTCCAATTTCCAGGCCAACCTCTTTCAAGCATTTATTTTTCTTCACCCTATAAAATACAAGCCCTCTTGATTTTAACCACTACATTTGTTCTGAATTTGTTTCTGGACAGTAGTTACTTTTCCCTGTGCTCCCGTTCTTGTGACGGATTCTTCCCTTGGGGCTACCATTTTCCAGTCAATTGTTTACCATCCGCTTTCATCACTTTGGTGAACTTCTTCAATGTCCTCTAATTTCCCTACTTTCCGGGATAAATTCCAAGCCCTCAAGTTCCTTGATAAGGTGATTCCTGTGTTCCTAGGGCCCACAGAGTATTAAATTCTAGTGAAGCCAAACGTTTTTGTGTACCACAGAACGTGATTGCAAATGTCATCGGCTTCATTCTCCAAGTAGCTGAAATGCTCCAACATCTCATGCCATCGCACTACTCAGGGTCAGGTGCCATGGGTGATCTCACAGTTGTTTGTATAAGAACATTTCTAGGATTTAGAGGGTAATTCTGTACACATAGAAAGGGAAAGTTCTTAAATTTTGGTGTAAAATTAAACTGGCTCATGCTGTTCAGTGCTAATATTGCAGCAGAGTGAACAGTTCAGAGCAGTTCAATCCAGCTACTGCTTTAAAAACACACAGCCAGCAGGATGCTGCCTCCAAGGCTCAGGAGAAGTCGCCTGAAAAGGACCCTGTTCCTTTTGCAGTGCAGCTTCTTTTCTAAAACTTGATGTTGTGGTGCCCTCAAGTGGAAAATATAAAATACACTGTACTAAATTTCATTTTTAAAAACATTGCTTTTAAAACAAGATGACGCAAATACATTCAAGCATTTAATACTCAAAAGCAGCAGTTCAATCCTTCCAGTGAAAGACAAGACACTGATAATTTTAAAACCTACCTGGTCTTTGATCTATAAGCCCACTAATGCAACACATATAACCCATAACCACTAACACTGTGAGTGTCTTTAGAGTTGCTCGCAAGGCCCTTATCCTAGGGTGATCACATCTGAAGTCCATCTGCCACTGCTCTATGAGTCTGTGGTGGCCACTGAGTACATATGGGTTTTGTTAGCACTTGGTAGTGCTCTGGAACATTCATTCCCTGTTCACAGAGTCCTTAACTGAGCTCTGACTTCAACAGCCAACACCATCCCACTGACGTTTGGCAGCTGCTACTAATTCTTCGGATTGCTGTGGACAGTTATGTTCCTGGGGCATCCCTGGAGAAGCACCATATCTGATCAGTTCCATGCTCTCAACAACCGACCTGACACTGGTAAGGGGCTGTGGCTGTGGCTACTGGCCATTGATGAATCATCTTTTCCAAATCATCTTTTCCGATGAGTAACAATGATTGGAAGTGGTGTTCTGTTTGACAGCAGAAGCCTGCCACTTGTGTCAGAACTTCTGCTATTGGAATGCAATCCTGCTGCCAGCAGTGCAACTGGAATGGCATCTCTCCATTCCACAGGATGGTGGCTGGCCAACTGCAGCATGGCACACTCTTTGGTGAGACCACTTATTTTGGGGGCACCGTGATCTCTTTGAACTGCTTTGAACTGCTTGAAGCTTTCATCTTCTCTGCACATTACTGATAGCTATACTTAAAGTACTTGTTCATTTTTTTTCTTTTTTTAAATTAATTTTATTAAAGATTATAATTAGAAAAAATAAATACTAATACAAATTACAAAAATAGAAAAAAGAAAAATAGAAAGTACAGAAAAGAAAAAAATAGAAGAAAAAGGTAGAAAAAGAAAAATATAAAGAAATAACTTCCCCCTTCATCACGACAAGTACAAACAATTTTGATAACTTATCACCATCTTTTAAATGCTGTCTTCTTCCCATATCTCTTAACTATAAACAAAATCTTAAAGCCTCATCATTCATTCCTAGTCAGCAAAAGTCCATTAAGGGCTATCACAGATAACTACATATCTATTTTAACCTTGATCAAATAAGCCAACTCTACATTCCTTCCTGTACTTTTAATCCCTTCAGATAGTGTCCTCGAACTTTATCTTCTGTTGTCTCCTCTCAGAAAATCCTTCAAAATTTTAACAGATCTCTTTTGTAAATCCAGTAAAAGAATGTTATCTAAATCTCTCTTATGATTTGATACTTGTATGTCCTTTTCAAATATCAAGACACCAACTGGTTTCATTTGTATATCCAATGTATCATCTTTTTCCATATCATTCTTGTAACTTGTTATATTTAAATCCACATTCAAATCACTTTCAGTCTTATTCAGTATAGCTTGTTCCTCTTCTGTAACAACATTTGCAAACCATCCATCTATGATATTGGACATTCTTAAAATTAATTTCTGAGTCCGTACTTCACAAATCTCCATAAAAATATCCACTGCTGAAGTGTTTTGCTCCATTCTGTTCTAGCGTGTCAAATATGAGTATTTTTCTCCTTTCATTCTAATCTTTACTTTCTTCTCGTTCCCTCCAGTGTCCAAAATTCAAAGTCCCATCTTATCATGGTTTTCCCCAAAAAAACAAAACAACCACAGTATTAATTTCAAATCCTTATTTCAAATCCATCTGGACCTTTAATCTGTTTTTAACTTTCCAAAATCAACACCCTTTTGCTGTTTATTCCAAAAAATAATATTTTTCTAAATCCTTAAACTTGTATTTAAAGCTTCTTTTGTGAAGGAGATGGAAACTCACCCAGCAATAAAAACTTGTCATACTGAGGGGTCTTAATATTTCAAAAGCAGTAAAAAAATAATTCCAAACGCGATTAAGAAATGAGGCTCCTTCGAGCTTTTTGTCCATAAAGGCTGCGTTACAGCTGTGAGCTTAGATCAAATCCTTTGACTCCCAGCTGCTTGACTCATAAGCCAACCACAAAAACCTCAGTTCCTGTGATCTACTCACAAGGAGCAGCTGTCCGGAGTGTGCATGGGCAATCTCATGATCTCTCCTTTCTCTGGAAAGAGTTCGTCAGCCACGATCCAGCATCCAGCCATGATCTCCACCATAAATGCCATCCCACTCAGACAGGGATGTCTAGCTCCCCATGGCCTCACCAAAAGTCTCCCCTTGTTCAATTTTTCTGATTCAGGACACATTAGCAACTTTTTTCATGGATTTTTGGATTTCCTCCAGCACCTCTTCACTGATGAGGAGTTTGATGAGGTAGATAATCTTACCTGTTGTGTGCCATAGTTAGGAGGGAGTTCTTTATGGGCCCTGGCTGAGAAGAATGAACATCCCTATTTGACATGGAGGTTTCAGAGCACCACAGCCTGGATAGAGTAAGGCCCTTTTATAACCAACGTACTGTGGCAATAAATAACAGAATGACTAATTGCCCACCTTTGCCTTATTCATTTCATGCTCAATGGGGCAATGGTGGATAATAATGATAGATGGAGCAATCTTCCTAACTGACAATAGCAGCTAGTGACCTGATTCCTGGAAATAAACATGAAGGTGATTTGATTCTTACTGAATCTCTTTTTGAAAACAAGTAACACACACACACACACACACACACACACACACCACTTTGTGAATTATGTGGGATTGTTTCAATCATTTAAGTATGAAATGTCTCTCCATAGGCATTTTCTTCTCATCTGCATTCATTGCCAGTTGTAAGGACTTGCAGGAAATGAGTTTGCAAGCATCCTGACAGGGATGGGTGGCTTGGTTCTCATGCATCCAAATCAATACGGGGGGAAGGGCATGTTCAGTAGTTGTCAAGAGGCTACCGCTGCATTTCTAAATGCTGACTGGGGCCTCTTTCAGCTCTTTTGTCTCTCCAGCTCTTTTTCTTGAAGGGTCTAAACAAGCAAGTCAGTTGACTAGGGTGAGGTATAACATGATTAAGTGGAGTTAATTTAATCCTGCCAGATTTAGCTGATTTAATCCCTTAACATCTTCTTGCTGACCCAGACAGGTGGGCGGTGGGATCAGATTTACTACAGGGGCTGTTCCACATAATCTGAAAGCCCAGGCTATACATATTTGGATAGCAGGATTTTCAGTCTAGATAGGTGTGAACAAAGGAAGATATCAAAGAAATTAGTGTGCATGTTCAGTGGTGGTGTAAAATATAATTTTTTGTGTAGGAGGAAGTGATTTGAATAAACATTTAAACTGTTCTTGTCTCCCTTGCCTTTACCAAAGTATATTTCCATGAATTGTAATATCACTATATAAATAGGTCATTATTGAAGTTTGAAGGATGTTCTCTTTACATTTTTCTATTAAATGGTTTTACATAACGATCCACATGAGCATCCACTGCTGTACCACATAGACAGATTGTGTTTCCCAATAAATATGCAGCTATTATTACACGTGAGGATTAGAATTACTAGTTCTACTCTTACATAGCATAAAAAAGATGCAACATTCAACATAATCAATTGGAAACGTTTTCAGAGCATCCTCCAGGGCCCAGCAATAAACCTCTCTAGATATTCAACCAGCATACAGGAACTAGACAAGAATAATCAATGACTAGGCTCATATAAGATGTTGTAATACTCAAGAAGCTCTAATAATGATCAGCTACTGCAGAATCTAGCAATCCCGCTCATTATATATAATAATTCCAGGGTTAACATTTTAAACCTCTCTTTCCTGCCTTTACACAGTAATGGATTTCTTGCTGCTTGTTTCTTGGTGTGGCACTGAACTTTAGTATCAGTCCTGTCTAGTTTCAGATTCTGTTCTCCTGGTTCTGACAGCTTCAGCATTTACAGTACCTTCCCATTTTCTCCTTCCTCTCTCTCCATGGAGCTTTAGATGCCAGGAGCATTTCCCCTCCCTTCCGCGGTGACAGAAATGGTTTGTATCCCTCCCTCCATTATCATCTTCATCAGATGGAGCTTTCAGGGAACTCCAGAGGGAGGTATTGCCATTTCTTCTCTGGTGGAAGTCAGAAAAAATTCTTCTCTTTTCAGAGTTTCTATCCTTTCTCCTTAGACCACAAGAAGAGAGAAGATTCATAACCTCAGTGTCTTCATTAGCAGCTCACCCTTGTCTAGAATCTTCATGATTGCCTCCCCTACCCAAATGAGTCTACTCCCCGCCCCAACCCTGAGTTAGAATTGTTGGCCTTTTTCTCCCTAAATGTAATGATCATACATACATACATACATACAGTTGAACAATAACTTGTTCCTTCTCAGCCCAAATTTGGACTTTATCACTGATGTACTATGTGTCAAGGACCTGGATGCCATTCTGGTAGTAGTTGGTCTTTTCTCTGAGATGGCTAGTTTCATCTTCTGTTTTTGGCCTTGTCTTTGCTCCTGAAGCAGCCAGTCTGTTTAGTCACCAAGTCTTCTGGAACCATGGCCCGCTCAACCCCTCATATCAGACAAATGCTCATAATTCAAAACCTGTATTTGGTAGGCAGTATTTCAACAAATTCCACCAGTCTTCTGACCATCAACCATGCTCAGATGGAGAAATTGAGAAGATAAATTCCACCTTACAGCAATACTGTCATTGCTGCATAACCTTCTGCCCCAAACTTTTGTATATGGTAAGTTTGCTTATAATAATTCAGTTCATGACTCTATTTGCCTCCATTTCAGGCTATTTACTGAAATGGAGGCAAATGTATTCATTCAAGAAGGAGGAAATTGTGGCTTGGAAGCACTACATTGGAGAAGGATTTGGGTGCAGATACTGACAACAAGCTGAACATGAGCCAGCAGTGGGAGACTTCTGCCAGAAGAGCTAATGAGAATTTAATTAGCCCTTTTAAATAGCAGTCTCATACTGCTGGCTCATGTTTGACTAGAAGAAGCACTGTATCAAAGGCATGTGAAGTCTTTATTCCTCCTACTCTGCGCTGATGAGACTACAATTTGAGTATGTGTACTATTCTGGGTGCCCCATTTACAGAAGGATATTGACCAAGTAGAATAAGTCCAGAGGAGAGTAACAAAGTTGAGGACTTATCTATGCAGACAAGCTGAAGGAATCTGAGATATTCAGCTTGAAGAAAAAAAGACTGAGAGGAAACATGATAGCAGTGTTCAGGTATGTAAAACAAAGCAGTATACAAGATGGTCAGGAATTATATTCTATTAGCGCGGAAACTAGGACCAGAAATAATGGATACAAGATATGGCCATCTAGATTTTCCTTTAAATATAAGGAAAAACTTCCTAAGTTCTATACAACATTGGAACAGCCTACCTACAGAGATTGTGAATTGTACCTACCTGCCTCAGGTGGTTTTAAGGAGAGGCTGAACAGCCACCTCTCAAGGTTGTTTTCATTGATTTCCTGCATGCTATGGAGGGTTAGACTAGATCAGTGTTTTTCAAACTTGGCAACTTAAAGATGCATGAACGTCAACCCTCAGAATCCCCAGGATGCTGGCTGGGGAATTCTGAGAGTTGAAGTCCACACATCTTGAATTTGCCAAGTTTGAAAAACACTGGACTAGATGGTCCTTGTGATCCACCTCCTCAGTTCTGTTTCTAGGATTCTAGAAGCCAAATTCAAATTCTCTTCTAACTGCTCCAGTGGCCTGTGTGACATCATTCTATTAAGCTCTACTCCTATTATTATTTATTTCATTAAGGACAGAGGATGCAAGAGGGAACCTACATGAAGAGGCTGCTCCAGTGAGTTCCTCCCCTCATCACAGAAATGGTACGAGCCATCCTGCACTTCCACTGATCATGGAATGGGTAAGGCAGTTTCCCGCAATACCTACAGTATCTTTCTCTTACTGGGAAGGAATAAAAGGCTGAGATAAAATGGATCTATTCCTGGAGATGTTCCTATGAAATCTGGCTTAGCAGCACCCTTTATCAGAATCAAGCTTTACTACATTCAGTTGGGGTCATCCTGAAGTTTATTTATTTATTTTTCTATTTATATTTCAAATTTAGTCACTGCCTATTTCACTCAAAGAGCGACTCTGGGCAGTTTACAATAAAACAAGAATAAATAGTAATTAAAATACAATAAAAACAATGTACATAAATGATGTATTCCAAGGAATTGATGGTAAATGAAAATTATTAACATACAGGAGCATCTTCAGGGTGCCAGCCACCCCCAAGGTTGGTTACCCTTCCTCATGCCCCATGTGAGTTGGCAGAGCCAGGTCTTCATCCCTTTCTGGAAGGCCAGGACAGTGAGGGCCTGCCTCACCTCTGGGGTGATAATGTTCCATAGGGTGGGGGCAATGGCAGAGAAGGCTCTCCTCCTGGCACCTGCCTACATTCTTTCGTAGATGGGGTCTGTAACATACCTTCTCTGCCTGACTGGGTGGGATGGGTCGAAGTAATGGGGATGAGATGGTCCCTCAGGTAACCTGGTCCCATGCCATGTAGGGCTCTAAAGGTAATAACCAATACCTTGAATTGGATCTGGAAACAAACTGGCACCCAAGGCAGCTCTCGCAGCAAAGGTGTTACACGTACCCAAATTGCCCATACAGCCACATTTGGCACCAGCTGAAGCTTCTGGATACTCTTCAAGGGTAGCCCCATGTAGAGTACATTGCAATAGTCTATACGGGAGATGACTAGGGCATGAGTAACTGACCGGAGGGCTTCTCGATCCAGGAATGGGCATAACTGGTGCACAACATGAAGTTGAGTGAAGGCCCTCCTGGTCACAACTGCCACAGTGCAACCGCATTCAGAACCAAAGATGGTAAACTCCCAGATATAGAGGGGCCTCCAACCTACAACCACTCCATCTTACCAGGGTTCAGCTGAAGCCTGTTGTTCCCCATCCAGGCCCCCACAGCCTCCAGGCACCATGAAAGGGTAGTAGCAGCATCACTTAAATCACCTGGGATGGAGATATATAATTAGATACCATCTGTGTATTGATGATATCCCATCCCATGGTGGCAGATGATCTCACCCAGTGGTTTAATGTAGATGTTAAAAAGGAGCGGGGAGAGTACCGAACCCTGTGGCACTCCACAAAGGAGGGGCCGCAGGTTGGACCTCTCACTCCCTATCAACACTGACTGGGACCAGCCTCGGAGGAACTGTGCCACCTGCCCTCAACTCCCCAAGCCGACCTAAAAGGATACCATGGTCAACGGTATCAAAAGCCACCGAGAGGTCAAGAAGAGCAAGGACAGATGCATTATCCCCATCCCGCTCCTGCCAGAGATTGTCCAAAAGTGTGATCAATGCTGTTTCCATCCCATACCCAGGCCTGAAACCTGACTGAAAAGGGTCCAGGTAATCCATTTCATCCAGGATCCTCTGGAGCTGCAATGCCACCACTTTCTCAACCACCTTCCCTAAAAAGGGGAGGTGGGAGACTGGATGAAGATTGTCCAGTACAGTGAGATCAAGTGATGGTTTCTTGAGGAGGGGATGCACTAGCACCTCTTTAAAGACAGCTGGAAACACTCCCTCCCTCAAGGATGGATTCACCATCACCTGGACCCACCCACACGTCACCTCCCGAGCTGCCTTAACCAGCCAGGAGGGGCATGGATCTAATTGACAAGTGGTGACATTCACAGTTCAGTTCCTTGGGCCCAACAGGATCAAACAGGATAAGTACATTCCCCAGGCATCTCCACAGACCATGTCTTGGTATCCAACTGGGAACAGATCTGAGCGATTTTATCCTCCAGATGCCCAGAAGATGTCTCTGTGCAGCCCTGCAGGTGGGTCACTAGTCACAAGTTACTATGCAGATGAGTTCAGATTTTACATGGTTTCTGAATGACCTTAGATCAGTCACTACCTTTGGTCTAACTTCAAGAGCCTTTATGAAGATGGAGAAAAGCATGTTTCTCGATAGAAGTGCTGTCAACAAATGCATTAAATATTGAAACTGTTTATTTGTCAATTTAAATTTGCCAACATATTTGGAATATTTTGGTTTGTATTACTAATTACACTATATGCCTACACATATTTTATTGGTTGATGTTTCATTCAGTTACGCTTTGCTTGTTTTGTTCAAAAACACAAATTAAATTGCCCCACTTTTATATTGTATCTTTGCAGCACAGTAGCGCTTTCCGGAGTCTGTACAAATATGTTTTAGATTTTCCATGTTAAATAGTTTGTTGTGGTAACTTAGAGGGAGGAATGTGCTATTTCATACCAATTTTTATCCAACGAATTATGACAAAGTAAGTTCTGGCAACTATTTACATTGTAAGTGATCTCACTTACTACAACAACTTGCATTGCTTAATTGATTTCATATGAAAAGCAGGATATCAATTCCCATGGACAATTAGTTCATTAATACACAGCCTCCTTGTCCCAGCCCAAAGATGCTCCACTTAACTTTTGCCAAGGATATGTTTTCACAAAAGAGTCTCCATCTTCCTGCCAATCTGTTGCTGAGCCAGACTGAACCCAGTCCAAGATGTTCTGCCTTGAAAGCATTTATTTATTTATTTATTTATTTATTCACTTATTCACTTATTCACTTATTCATTCATTCAATTTGTATGGCTGCCCATCACAGCAAGTGATCTGGGTATCAAATAATCTTAAAATAAATTAAAAACAATTATGTCAACTGATAGTGCTGGCCCAGTGCAGATAGGTGAAATGGTGGCAGTAGCAAAAGACTTTTTCTTCCTGGCCTCAGTACTCAACAGGATAGTAACCATGAGATAGAGATGTCTGCTTCCTAATAGGAAGACTACGATAAACCTAGAAAAATAATAGAGACATCATATTGCCAACAAAGGTCAGTATTGTCAACGCCATGGTCTTTTCAGTCATAACAAACAACTGTGAAAGCTTAGACCATCAAAATGGTTGAAAAGTTAAAAATCAATGTCTTTGAAATGTAGTGCTGGAGAAAACTATTAAGAGTACCTTGGGTGGCAAAAAGAACATATAATTCAAGTCTAGATAATGTAAAACCAATAAGCTCACTGGAAGCCCTAATGATGAAGCTTAATCTTAACTATTTTGGACACATTTTAATTATTAGCAAGCTATGTTTCTATGGCATTCAATGCTGTAAGTTCAGTTAAAAGGTTTGAGAAAGAGTTGAATGATCCAGTCAAACACCAAGATAAAGCAGTAAGGTATCATAGAGGTTCAAAAGGATTCAGAAAATATTTAAAATCCTCTGAAATCATAGAACCAGAAGAATCAATATAGTCTTCCAGCTGCGTCCAACCTTTCTAAGATTGCTCCAAGAATCACATGCGTGTGGGGTGAAACATCTGCAGAAAACCTAATCAATATCTTGATCACCCAAAGCCTGGAGAACCCAGTTACTAAGTATGTATAATAAATCTCTCTTCCAAAAAATCCATGACAGAAAGATAAAGCTGCAGAGTTACCTATTAAATCGCAGTGACTGGATTCATACAACCACTAAGCTAAAACAAAAGTAATCTTATTGGAAAGTGTGATTTGAGCCATTGAGTCACAAGATCTCGGGTTCCTAGTTTTTTTCACTTATTGGTTTTGAGCAATTGCACACACACAAACACATACATGAGCTGTTGATCTAAAAAACAGATCAAATACAGAATGAAATAAGTCTAAGTGCACTTTGTTTAAAAATGTAGTATCAGTCACTGGCAAATGCTTAGATAAATTTTCCAAAGACAATTTCTTTAGGAATGAAGTCACAATTGAGATCTTTCCCTTTGTTATAATGGGTTGTATAATCATGTTATCCTAACACAGCATGTTCCCCCATCCTCTTAACTTCCTAAGTTGGAACTAGATCACAATCCAAAGGTTCTCAATATTTGGACTGTTAATACTCTTCAACATCTTAAGCCAAGGTACACCCTCATAATCATCAAACCAACAAAAGTAAGAATTCAGCCCAGGAGCTCCAAAGCCACAAGAAACCAGCATGCTTGCTTGCTTATTTATTTATTTAAAATATTTCTGTGATGCCTGTCATGCTATGCAACTCCCGGTGGCAGATAATAATACAATCAATTTTAAACAATTTAAAATATAATCCACAAAACAATTTAAACATTACGCTAAGATGAAATAGAATCTTTTAGTAGTTTACTATCAAACAGTCCATGTTCACCTTCCACAAATCTTTCACTGGTGGGATACATTATTGTGATGTATGCTTTCAGTAGCTCATTTGGCTGGTATTATAGTCTAAATTCATGATACCTTAGTGGATCACATTTTAGAATGGAATAGTTTATCTTCCTTTGAAAATGTTCCCAATGAAATCTTGCTGCTAAGCAGTAGATTTTTTAAACGCTATTTCTACTTCAACATTTTATATACTTATTCCTGTACTGTTGTAGCTCATTCTGCTTTTTTCTCATATATAATGAATTGCATTTGAAGCCAATGATGGAATACTGAACTTTAGCTAATGCAATACTGTAGTCAGGCTGCTTAAGGAGCAAGATTGTTGGCATTTTGCAGTCCTGTTTTTATGAGAAAAGGCAATATTATTAGTCCACCTGGGGTTAAAAATTTCAAATGCTGGAAAGGAGAATTTAAATTTCATTTTAATTTGAAAACAAGCTTCCAATTTCCACTCTTTATCGACGGTGGTAAGATCCATCCTCCTTATTTCACACGTTCCTCTTTTAAGCAAGCTAAAAATTAATTTGTTGTTAACAACCTGCATAGCATAGCTATGGCTATGTCACGACTTATATACCCATCTTTTTCTTAGAGGATAACTGAGCAGATATACAATCTCTGCTTCTGACTTGCTTGCTTGTTTGTTTTAAACCCGCAAAAATCAGTGTTTACCAAATACCCATCATCATCAAAATAATTCCGGGAGCAATAAACTTTAGCCGTCTAGAGTGACAAGAAGAGGCAGCGTAATTCATTAATTAACTAAAACAGCCAAATGGAAAGCAGATCGGAATTCATGTGCCTTTGCAACTTTTCCTGGAACGGAACTGATTATTTGAAGCATTGTATTCAAACTGATCTATTGTGTTTCATTTGCTTCCGGAACTGTATCCCTCCCCCCGTTTTATCCAAGTTTTTTAAAGAGTGAACTTGTTCAGACTGAGATATCGGTCTGTATAGTAAGCACCGCCAGAAAAGCGAAAATAAACAAAACCTCTACATTCCGTGCATTCTATTTAGAAGAGAGAACTTTTTAAAGCGCTTATCGATACTGATGTCCATAACGAGTGAGAAGTCGCACCAGCTTCCATTACTGCTTTTCCTAGGCAATCCAGAGCAGAACAGATCAGACCTTCGTTTTCCCCCAGGATCCCCCAGAGCGGGACAAAGAAGGAGCAGCGAACTCTCTCGCCCGTCGAAGACAGACAAGCGAAGGACCAACGCAAACATTATCTTCTCCTTACCTGCATTTCTTTGATGTTCTCCATCGGGGCTATGGGCTGGGCCGGTCTGGGATGGGAAGGATAGGACGTGGATTTGCTCAGGCGAGTACTCGACGCCTGCGGGGGCCTCTCCTTTTGCTCCATGTCCCGCAACGGCCGGGGAAAGCAAAGCGCCGGTTCCTGCCGCCCACTTCGGCGCAAGCCACCCTGCGCGCTCGGGCGGGCCTGTTTGCTGCTGCTGCTGCTGCTGCTGCTGCTGCTCCTGCCGTTGCCATGGTGAGCCTAAATCCTCAGACGCTTCAGTGAGGTTGCTGCTGCTGCTGCTTCTCGACCCGCTTCGCTTCACTCCTTTCCCTGTGCTCGCCGACTCCCTCGGAAAGCGGCAGAAGAGGCCCCGGCCCACCAACAGAGAGCCAGGAAGGAGCGAGTGCCGTCCTCGCAAGCGCTTCGGCGTCCGAGAATGCCAAAACCCGCGCTTCTGGCACTACCGACAATGCTGAAGTGGATTATTTCTTCCCAGTTCTTTAACGGCGGAAAGTTAAAGAACAACTTACAGTATAAGAATACAGTGCCGTAACTAAAGTTATGGGCCAAACAGCCTCATTCGTATTATCTCCATAATCGGAGTGTTCTGCCCTTCAAGGTTCCCTGTAATAAAAATTATTATTTTTCTGAGACGCACGATCAGCCCATTTAACCATGAAAATTAAAGAAGTGTTTACCAAATACCCATCATCATGTGTTGCATCCCAAAATTAGCCTTGACTCATCTGTAATCATATGCCTGTTTGGCTAGAATTGGTATAACTGAACGAGAAATTGGGCTTCTGCTTCCCAAAATACCTCTAGTCAATTATTCAATCTTGACTCTGCAGAAGCAGGATAGAAAGAGGATTAACGCTTTTAAACTTTGGAGAAGACTCCTGAGAATATCACAGACAGCCAAGAAGACAGACCGATGGGTCATCAAACAAATCAACCCAGAGTTCTCACCCAAGGCACAAAAGACCAGGCTCAGATTATTCTGTTTCAGACACATTATGTGAAGGCCCAGCTCTCTGGAAAAGGTTCTAACGCTGTGAAAAGTGGAAGGAAAGAGAAGAGGACAACCAGCAGCAAGGTGGATAGACTCTGTTACAGTGGCAATGACTAGAAGACCTGAAAGACCAGGTTAGGGACAGATCATCATGGAAAAATTCTAAGAGGTTGACACTCACTTGATAGTACATAATCAATCAATTTTGTTTGTTAGCTTTATATATTCAGGAACTCAAGTTGGTGTGTGCATTGCTCCCTCCAACAACAATTGAAGCAACTGAAAGGCATTTACATTTTTCTCTGTCTCCAGCTGTCACAAACATACATGGAAAAACCATTCCATACCACTGGGAAAAAAATTGCTTGGACTGTTCTGATCTTTATAATAGAAATATCCTTATCTTTCATTATTGTGTCAAAGTTAGTCATTGCCATTCTCCTTAGGGTTAATCTCCTCTTTCTCCAGCAAGTTGTCTCGCTTCATCTATTCCTCAGGTCAAGAAAACAAAACCGTTTAGCACCTTCACCTTTTGCCACCAACTGTGAGTTCACTAAGCATGCTAACTGACATTTCTTTTGTCATTCTTAGTATTTAATATTAACCTAGATTGGTTACTTTCCAGTTTTTGCTATCATAATAATCTCTTTTAAGTCCTCTTTCAGCTGACAAAGTGGTGTTATGTGCAAGTCTAAAACTGTTAATGTTTCGTCCAGTTTTGCCATCCATATATAGTACTGTGCAAAAGTTTTAGGCAAGTGTGAAAAAATGCTGTAAAGTAAGAATGCTTTCAAAAATATATATTGTAATTGTTTATGTTTATCAATTTACAAAATGCAAAGTGAGCGAACAGAAGAGAAATCCAAATCAAATCAATATTTGGTGTGATCACCCTTTGGCTTCAAACCAGCATCAATTCTTACACTTGCACACTTTGTACACTTGCACAAAGTCAGGGATCTTGTAGGATTAGAGTCACGTGTATGATTAACCAATTATACCAGGCAGGTGCTAATGATCATCAATTTCCTATGTAGGTTGAAACACAGTCATTAACTGAAACAGAAACAGCTGTGTAGGAGGCTTAAAACTGGGTGAGGAACAGCCAAACTCTGCTACTAAGGTGATGTTGTGGAAGACAGTTTCATGTCACAGGTCATACACCATGGCAAGACTGAGCACAGCAACAAGACACAAGGTAGTTATACTGCATCAGCAAGGTCTCTCCCAGGCAAAAATTTCAAAGTAGACTGGAGTTTCAAGATGTGCTGTTCAAGCTGTTTTGAAGAAGCACAAAGAAATGGGCAATGTTGAGGACCATAGATGCAGTGGTTGGCCAAGGAAACTTAATGCAGCAGATGGAAGACACATCATGCTTACTTCCCTTTGACATCAGAAGATGTCCAGCAGTGCCATCAGCACAGAACTGGTGGAAACCAGTGGGACCCAGGTATACCCATCTACTGTCTGGAGAAGTCTGGCCAGAAGTGATCTTCATGGAAGAATTGCGGCCAAAAAGCCATACCTCCGATGTGGAAACAAGGCTAAGTGACTCAACTATGCACAAAAACATAGGAACTGGGGTGCAGAAAAATGGCAGCAGGTGCTCTGGACTGATGAGTCAAAATTTGAAAGATTTGGCTGTAGCAGGAGGCAGTTTGTTCGCTGAAGGGCTGGAGAGCAATACAATAATGAGCACCTGCAGGCAACAGTGAAGCATGGTGGAGGTTCCTTGAAAGTTTGGGGCTGCATTTCTGCAAATGGAGTTGGAGATTTGGTCAGGGTCAGTGGTGTCCTCAATGCTGAGAAATGCAGGCAGATATTTATCCATCATGCCATGCCATCAGGGAGGCGTGTGATTGACCCCAAATTTATTCTGCAGCAGGACAATGACCACAAACATACAGCCAATGTCATTAAGAACTATCTTCAGCATAAAGAAGAACAAGGAGGAAGTGATGGTTAGGCCCCCACAGAACCCTGATCTCAACATCATTGAGTCTGTCTAGGATTACATGAAGAGACAGAAGGATTTGAGGCAGCCTACATCCACAGGAGATCTGTGGTTAGTTTTCCAAGATGTTTGGAACAACCTACCTGCCAAGTTCCTTCAAAAACTGTGTACCTAGAAGAATTGATCCTTTTTTGAAGGCAAAGGGTGGTCACACCAAATATTGATTTGATTTGGATTTCTCTTCTGTTCGCTCACTTTGCATTTTGTAAATTGATAAACATAAACAATTACAATATATATTTTGAAAGCATTCTTACTTTACAGCATTTTTTCACACCTGCCCAAAACCTTTGCAGAGTACTATATATACTGTATACTGTACAACTTAAACAGAGATGGGGACAACATGCATTTTGACTCACTGTTTCAAATTTTAAACCACTCTTTTGCTAACCTCAAATTTTATAGTGCAGGTAGTACTTGACTTACGACCATTTGTTTAGTGACCGTTCAAAGTTACGACGGTGCTGAAAAAAGTGACTTATGACCGGATCTTGCACTTACGACTGTTTCAGCGTCCCCGCAGTCACATGACCAAAATTCAGGTGCTTGGCAATTAGCGCTGTATTCATGACAGTTGCAACATCCCGGGGTCACATGATTGCCATTTGCAACCTTCCCAGCCAGCTTCCAACAAGCAAGATCAATGGGCAACTGCATGATTCACTTAACAACCATGTGACTCACTTAATGACCACATGATTCACTTAACAGCTACTGTGATTCGCTTAGCAACTGCCACAAAAAGTGTTGTAAAACTGGGTGTGGTCCTGTGACCCCTCGCTTAATGACCACACTGTTTAACAACAAATTTTCCAGTCCCTATGTGGTCATAAGTCAAGGACTACCTGTTGCTTTTTGTTCAGTGTTAAAGTTCCTCAAAATAGTCAGATGTTGTGACACATTAATTAGCTTTAACACATTTCACTTCTGGACTGCAGCAATGTATTTTGCTGCAGTCCATCAAACAAAAGTATACCTTCTGCTTTATGTATTTTATGTTTGCTATCTGTCTCATTTTCTGAAACCTGCCTCCTCATTTGGCATTTCTGTCTCCATGTATGGCTATTCTTTTAAACAACAACTTGCATGAGGAAGTGCAATTGTGTAGTACTCTGCACATTCTCATGCACACATCAAACACCTCTTAGTGAGCAGATTGTTTCTGATGTGATAGGACTACATCTTATCCAGTATAAAGCCAGTCACAATGTTCATTTGGTGAAGTTCCTGACAGCTTATGCCATGATAAGTTTATTAGCCTTTAAATTGATATAAGATTCTATTTTTTTTTTCCATTGTGGGGGAAAAATAGGTAATGAACTGCTGTTCTCAAAAAGAGATCCAATATTCTAGGAACAATATTTGAGAAACACTGGCAAAGAGTCTGCTACTTTAAAAACAAAAAGAGGCAATCGAGATTTCATCTTTCCCACTTGCAAAACTTCTCCATGTACTGCCATCCATCCACACACTGATTACAAATAACAAAAGTAATTTATGTTGTCATCTCAGTGTAGATTCTTCTAACTTCAGTGATTAAATATGGTATGTGTAATATGGGATCACGTGCATAATATGAGACCTTCCAGTTTGCATCACCACCATGTCCGCTGTGGGCATTAGTCTTTTTTTATTATTTATTTAAGTGAACTGCCCACTCCTGGAATAGACCAATAAAAAACAAAAAAAACCAAAATCAAAGTGTGCTTTGTGATTTATACACACACATACTGAGTAACCTTGGGCCTTGAGCCCCTGTAAGAAAGGTTGAATATAAATCTAACAAACAAACAAATAAATGCATATGGGTTTGATGAACCCAGATCAGTTTGTACCAGTGCTTATGGGTAAAAACATTTCTAGCCACAGATTGAAGTTAAAAATATCCTTGTGTTATTTTAGATAGATGCTAGATTTAGACCTGAGACTTAAACTTAAATCATCATTAAATCACAAATCTTACTGACTTTAGGTCAAGCTACTACTGTTCACTATCACTCTGGCCCTTAGAAGTATTTCTGGTTAATCAGAGTCTAGAGAAAGGGCCCCTCATTCTGACGGGTGGTGATGCATCAGACACATATCACTTGGAGTGAAAGTTCCATACAAAATCCTGATAGCCCTTTATTTTCGTCTTCAAAGAGCAATTAGTACCTCTACCGTGGCTGACTGTGAGGAGGGGAGATAATGCTGCATACAGCCTCCCCATTCTCATATTAGGGTATCTTCTGACTTTACAGTTCACCATTGCTCAGCTTGAGCATCAGTACCTTTCCTTTATATTTAAAAAATGCTATCAAAGAATGTTCTTCACAGACTAGCCACTAGAGGGGGAGAGAACTCTCAATAGGAACAGTCTGAGCCTCATTTCTGTAATGTCTTGCCATAAACCAAGTAGTCTTATATGTAGGTCCTGACTCAAAGAAAATAGTTTAATTTTCTGTTTTGTTATATATTTCATATTAGAATACAACATTTTCAGATCTTTTTTCAAAGGCTGAGAAGGGTAGAAGAATCATATATGCTGTTCCCACTCTCATCATACCTACGGCTTATTCTCTGCAGATTATATGTGAGACATATTACAAGTATCTTGTCAATTAACAATTGTAACGTGTTGGAAACTTGTTATGTGTGTTGAGACATTCTGATATATGTGAGTTCAGCAATCTCTCACTCACTCACACTGTTAAAGTCTCACATGTCCAAAATGGTCTTTGGGATCCACAATAGAGATCCACAATAGAATGTCCTTGGAATGTCCTTTGAGATCTGCAACAGAGTTTTCTGGGAGGTTGAAATGCTCTGATATTACTTTGTTCAATAATTTTTTGTGCAGAGTTTGTCCCCTTTGTCCTATGTAGAATCCAGAGGGCATTGCTGGCAAATTATGGCATATATTATCTTAAATGAAAAGCATAGTGCCTCTATCCTGGCTCTCCTTGATCTCTTAGCCTTTAATACCACTAATCTTGGATCACTCTGGATTAGCTCAGGAGGATGGGACTGTGAGCCAAGATGGTGTAGTAGTCTGCTTCTTTCTTTCAGGGCCAACTCCACTGGTGATGGGTGGAGGGGGAGGGAGAATAGGTCCAGCCCTCAAACTCTAGAGGCACTTCTCATCTTGTGGGTATTTATTGGGGCCTGTGATGATGCTGTTAGGACAGACTCAATGAGATCAACAGACAAATCAGTAAAACCAGATTGATTCCCAGGGAGGACCTTTTAAAAGATAGGCTACAAAAACAGAAGAGTTGTCACCTATAGCTCATAGTTCAAACCACTGAAACACATTATTCATAAGCTACAGCTCATACTGGGCAATGACACTGCACTTTCTCAACAAGTACACAAACAAGATGAGAAATTGACATCATTTCAGGATTTATGAAGAAAAATTATAGATGCCCTCCCACCCCAATGGTGGTAAATATTTACTCAGCTGAACTGCCAACTTCACTGGCTGAACTTTTCTAACCATCTTTGGGGCAGCCACCTGCAGTTCTTACATACCATAAAATTTTTTAGTGGCTGACAGCCAAAATATTATCAATTATGCAGATATCTGTCATAAATTAATGCACATCGTTAACAATAAAAAAGGAATACCCACAAGAGTAGCCCTGGACAAATAGAGGAGATCTAACAAAATGTTTTAAGCACTGTCACAATGGGACATAATAAACCCCTATGCACCATCAATGAATCATGACTGACACTTCCATTGACGTTTTCCTGATGTCTTTTGATAAGGCATTTTGTTAAAGGCAATCCTTTCTAAGCAGGAATTGGCTTGAAGATGTTGGGACTACGGGTGCTTATCTGAAACAGCTCATAAACTGATGCTGTTAATGTGCTTTATAGCATTTCCACATTCTGCTTGACATTAATGCTAGGAGTGGCTGCCAAGAGGAAACACTGCTCCACAGATGTTTTTGAATTATAAATACATCCATTCAGTTTTCAAGGTAAGTTGAGCTCATCCAACAGGAATGTGGCTTTCTTCCTGATTCAGGACAGCCCTCAAGTGGTGTTTCTTCACTCCTAGACCATTTGGAAGTTAAAATGGTTCCATCCAGTCATTGTTTTCTGAGGAAGTTTGTTGGTCTTGAGCTTAAGTAGTTGGACGCAGGTAGCAGGGAGAGGAGGCAATAACCTTTTTAATAACTAACAAGCCTTTTTGTGATTCATCCTAATAAAGCTGCCCAGCTGACAGAACCTTTTAATGGAGGGATTCAGAAAATAGTTTGGCCCTGTTCACACTCAACAACTAAATTAATACAGTTTCCTGGGTTCATACCACATGTTGAGCCATAAACTAACCACTAGGTTGTATTTATAGAATGTGCTAGGCTAAAATATGTTTGGCTACTTTGTGCTTCACTGTGTATCACAAACCCACCATAAGTCACAAATTAGATGATAACTAACCCACAATTTAGTCTGGCATGTTGTTCAAAGTCAGTTACTACAGTGCCACTTAAGAATTTTGGATAGCACCAAAATCTTAAAGCATTCCCATGCACCTTGTTCCTGTGCTGTTTATTTAATTTGTATCCCACCTTTCTGCCCAGGGGGATATGAAGGCATGGATGGAGGGACAAATGGACAACATAAACTGTTAAAATCTGGAGAAAAATCTGGAGCCCTAACAATTAGGGCTGAGCAGTGCTTTGAATTCAGGTTCTGCCACTTGCTCCTGGGAAAAATGTGTTTGGTTTAAGGGGTTGATATTTGCACAAATATACACACGCAGACGTACACAGTGCACTCTGACCTCCTTTTTGCCTTTAAACTCAAAGAACCACCCACCTCTATTTCAGCTTTAAAGGTCTATGTAAAAAGGAAAGTCTTGATACTTTCGTAATTCAACTCCTGGGGAGCATATTCCATGTTGCTCAGTGGAAATTGTTTCCCAAAAAATATGTCTAGGAAAGCTCTTGTATGAACAAATAAATTGTTAATCTCACCCCAGCCTTCCCTTATTACACTTCTCACTTCCATTCAGAACAAAGTAACTTATGTCTCCTTAAATCTTTATCTCATTTTCTTTTCACTTATCACATGTAGCACAAGCCTTCATCTTTAATTAATGAGAAAGGTGAGTGATAAAGCAACTGTATAGAACAAGATCTGTTTGTTTGAAACATGCAGTTTAAGTCTATTCATTTGTACTCATGACAAAGGAATTAATATAAATATGAGTGCATTATTGATTTGATGGTTTATTATGAAAGACTAAGAATTAGTGAAGGATATGAGGATAACAAGAGGTTTTGAATGTGGAACATATCTTTTGGTAAGGTCAAGAATATGAATGAATGAATATTTTTATTACGGTCACTGACCAGAATTGCAAACAAAAACACAATAAAAATAAAAATGAAGTAAAAACAAATAAGATTAAATATTACAATTGGCGGTAGGTTTGTCAGTGGATAATCAAAGTCTGCCTAATTTTACGGGCAGTATAACAAAATTTAACTACATTGAAGGAGACTGAATCATACTGATCTGATAACAACAACTGTACATAAAAAACCCTAGAATTTCCCAGGTGTTTTACCAGGTAAGGAGTTATAAGGTGGGTCCTTGAGTCCTTATAGAGGGTTCAGTATAGCAGGACATGAGCTCATCCTGGACTTATACATGTCTTAATGTAGAGTCAGGATGATATTACAAGTATCAAATACAAAAGTCTGATTTCTAAATATTGGGAGAGAGATGCTATATCTTGCATATAACATACAGGGAGAAGGGAGTAGCGTAAGAACAAACTGAATCTGTTGAGATTTCTTAAAGGTGAAGGACTGACTGCTATTACAATGCAGTCCTCAAAAGCAGTAGAATATTCATATGCTAAGTATATAGATTCTTTATCTATTAAAATTGCATGAAAGTGAAGTAAAGCACCATAAGTTACCCTATATTCGCAGGGGACATATTGATTTGTTATCAGTAATTTGCCTTTTATGCAATATTTTCTGTATCTCTGTAGAATTATATAACTCATGAGCCCCAAAACATGGACATGTTATAACAAGTATAATTATGGATGGAGCTCCCCAATTACGAACAATCCATATATATTACAAACTGGTGTCACGTTAGCTACCCTAACTGGTATTTATTTTCTCTTCTGCCACAAAATTTAGATTTAGTGATTGGTTTGAACTGGCGCATATTAATTGCATGCTGGTGGCTTTATCTGCCCTTTGTAATAGCCTTTGTTGATTATCTTGATTCAACAAAGTTTGAATCAAGATAATCAACAAAGGCTGGTATTATTGGTTTTGGTATATATTTGCCATAGTAACAGTTGGATTCTTCACTGGCATGCCCTTGCTTTTACCCAATCCATATTTAATTTAAAATCAATGGCAGCTGGTTTTGTTTTAATCTAGTAACCTATGCTAGACACGAGGATGCAAATTCACCCTGTATTGTGCTTTTATGCATTCCCTTGTTAATTAACAGCAGCTCAACCTGCAGGGTACAAGTAAGATTTACATTAAGCCGAGAGGGCATGGAAGCAAAGCATAAATGTTGTTTTAACCCTGATTCAGGTTTTCCACCATAGCTTTTAGCAAAACCAAACATTAGGATATGCATTAATGCGTCTCCAACTTAATGCCTCATTTCACTCTAAAAAATGAGGGATTACTGATCTTGTTAGGGATGTTGCTTATTTGAATCAGGAAAGCAGACAATAGTCTTAATCTAAGAATTGTATAATTTGATAACTGAATCATGGTATTCTCATGAACTTTTCCAATGAACCTTTCTCTTCCCTCCCCATCTCTTTTTGTGTCATGCTGTTAAACTGTAAGGCCTTGTAAGAAGATTTCCCCCCCCCCTTCATTGTATGTAAGCTATTCTAAGTGCCTTTTTCACTGAGGAGCAAGATATCACTGCTAAAAAATAAATGAGTCGTTTACAGCAGGCTGACTGGGAATTATCGGGCTTGAAGTCCAACACTTTTGGAGACTATTAAATTAGGGGAAAGCTACCTTAAAGACGCTTATGAAGTGCTCATGCCAACTTGTTTCCCATTCTGCTCTGGTTATTCTGAATAGAAAGTAGCCACGTTTTTATCATATCACTTTAAGTTGTGCATGTTCTTCTATGATGATGAATTCAGTAGCCTGGATTCGGTAGCTAGAGTTTAGTAGTCTGATGAGAATGCTAGGCTGACAGACTCACCCAAGTTTGATAGCTGGATGACTGAGCTTCCCTAAGCCCCATGTTACTTCAGTGGCAGCATTCTGACAAGGCAAGCCCATGGAAGGGATTTTTCTATAGCCCTGAAGCTTTGAAAAAGTGATACATATTCATCATAAAAGCGTAGGTAGCAGAAGCAAAATCTGAGTGCCCCAATTTCACCTCATCAAAGATTATATTCATGAATTCTAACTTGCTGGCTGATTTGCTGTTGCATTCCAGTGTAAGAATATATAACTAAACAGGCAAATTAAAAAATGAATTGGAGCTTTCAGTTCCCCTCCTGTGTAGCTGCCCCAGGTGAATTCAAGTGGAAAAATGAATAAACCTCTATGTAATGAATGATGATCTAGTGAGGAATACTTTTAACAGCCTGGTGCCAGTGGTTGTTCAGACTTGTCTTCTATTTCTTGCTAGCCCATCGCTTATAGTGGAATCAAGCTGCTAAGGTTCTCAAAACATTGCTTGGAAAGAATGTTCACTGTCTGAGTTTCAGGTCCAGTTTTACAGTCAAATCAGAGATGCTCATTGCTCCTTTAGGAATACTCAACGCTGAAGGCAATGACGGGCTCTACAAGATGAAATAGATGGCACACGTGCAGCATAGGAAAATGAAAATGAAGGAGTCATGATCAAAGGCGGTGGAACTGATTGTATGGCTTCTAATTTCATGCAAGAAGTGCTTCTCTCTGTTAATGATTCCTTGCAAGTAGAAATGCAGGGAGATGGCTAGACAAGGTTCTTTCTCTCTAACATTCTATTTTCCTATTTGTGCGGAAGTTTCTCTTTTCAAAAAACGTGGAGCCCCCCCCCCGCAAATATTCCAATACCTGCAATATCACATTCTTTTATGAATTTTTTCAGCAGTCAGTATTACAGCTTGACATCTTATTTATTGGAAACAAAGTATAAATTGTCCCACCTGTATTGGGTAAATGCAACCCACAGGGCAGATAGAATCTCCTCCTCTACATGTTTTGGTCATATAATAGGGGGGGCCTGACAAGAATTCATATTTCTCTTTCTATAGCTCTGCTTTTTATACAAACTCAAATGTTTTTTATAAAAGCCTAAGCAACATATTGTGAATATAGTAAATTATATAATAATCACCTATTAGGGCTCCTAATATTGTTCCATGGGCATCTATCATGCTCCCAGCCCCATCTAAATATTAAATGTTAAATTATTAAATTATATTTTAATTTGAAAATTGTTATCAGTATCTGGCAATTGCAAAGCAAAGAGCAAGACAATGGGGCACTTCATTTCCAAGAATACTCCTGAACCCCAAAGTGTATGTGTTTTTGTTTTAGTCTATATGCATGGGTGTGCAATACAAATATATTTGGCATGTGTGGAAGCATCACCAAGCTGGCCCAAATCCCATAGAATTCAACTGATACTAAATACAGTGTAAGGAATGAGCCAGTGCAGGATTGGATAGGCAATTTGGACAAACATCCCCCAAACCACACATCTCAGAGGGCGACCTTAGTCCATACTTCAGGTTGCTCCAGGAGGCCCTTTCCTTGTCCGACCAGTACAAAGGTTTTGCACAATACATTGGACTGTTTTCTTTATACAAATATTATATGGCCTGTTAATGAACGTATTTTGCTATGAACAGGAAGACAAACTTAATGAATAAGCCACCATTATGTCAAGATGGAAAACATTAGGTGAAAGGCAAAGATGTAATTCACTTGAAATTGGGTATTTTTTATTAATTATTGGCAAGTTAAGACAAATTGATTTAATTTAGAATAGCAGCATTATTGCTTATCAAAAGCAACAGTATCAACAGTAATATATATATATATATACACACACACATACACACACACACATATAGTGTGTGTGTTGTGTGTGTGGGTATATGATTAACTAAATAACCAAACCCCAAAAAGATGCCGTGCTATTTATCACACAGTTCTTTTACAGCAGAACTCATGTCTCCAAGTCCATGTTTCACATACGCCAGAGTTTATCTGCAGAGTATCCATGTTTTAGAATGGGCAGCTGTTTGGGCAATTCTGGCAGAAATCTTGCATTTATCATCCATATTTGATGCATATACAAGCTCAAGGATATCTCTAGTCCAGCCCATCTGTGAGAATGGCAGGATTTCCAGATATAAGTTGATCTGCTCAGTTCTCTGGGGGCAAACTGGCATTTTCTGCATTGAAGGAAATGGTACATGTTGGCTATGAAATGCTTTTTTATATGCTATTTACACACTGTCACCATTGCCTATTGTCTGTGTCACGGAATGACAGTACTGGATAGCTCAAAATGAAGGTTCCAGCTCTATAAAAAGAAAAGAAAGAAGAGAGATGAAAAGTCAAATGGTGGTTCTGTAAATCTATTTTTTAGAATTAATCCTGACATTAATTCAAGACATATATAACGTATCCATTTTTGAAACAGCAATTTATCTGCTAATCAAAAAATGAATGAATATGTTTTTCTGTGGCATAGATTGTATGATATTGGTAATGTTAGACAGTCATTCATTATTTTTCCCCAAAGGTCTATTTAGAAATCTGTTTGACATTTGATTAATATGTGACATCTATTGTCAGCTTCTCCCTTTCTGTTTTTTCTTTGTTTTTATAGTTTTTCATCTATGTCCTTTTTTTTTTGTATTTGTAATTTTTCTATTTCTATCTGTAAAAGTTGTTAAGACATAATAATAAAATTACATAAATTTTAAAAATGTTGAAATTCTAGTCAATTAAAATCACTTATTCAGGGTGATCATGTTGCTTTTATTTAATCAGGTGAAGCCGAATCAAAATCAGGGTAATGTTTCTTTCTTTTGATTGGGAAATATTTTTGCAATATTCCACTGAATTCTCCAAATCGCTGTTGAAATGGAGACTAGATTTTACAGTCTCCTCAATTTCAGCTCAACAGTAAACATTTCCATGGGTATTGCAAAACAATACATTTCCATAAATTACCTGCGTAATCCTCCTTAAAGGACAAGGCAGAGTCGAAGAACCTGATGAGGCAGGTCCATTAAAAAGAGCTGGTAGGCACAAACTGTGTTTGCCTTCAGGGAAACATTCTTTCAGAGTCACAGGTCTACTGGAGAGGAAGATATTGCCTGGGAATAGAGGTTTCTTGCAACTCAATTTCTGATAGCTCAAAGTTACAGTTAGGTGGGGCTCCAAGGCAGGAGGATAAAGTTTTTCAGTTTACAAGAGGAAAAGTTTACTGTTTTTGCTTTGCTCCCTTGTAAAGCTAATTATTAAAAAGAAGAGAGCAATCTTGATATTAGTTTTGCCACACTGTGCCTGCCTTCTAACTGCCAGGTCCAGGTATCTTCATGCTGAAACCCTGACTTTCTTGGACCACTGTTCTTTGTCTGCAGTAGTGTTGGGTAGATGCTGTTGAAGCCCTTTTTTATGATCTATAATGGTATAAGTTTTTATTGACTTTGTTTTTGGCTGTGGATATCTGGACTGTTCCTTCTAGCTTATGGTTTACATACATGGTTGTTGATTACCTGTGTCAGGACTGGGACAATGGAAATGTGATTCTTCTCATCTTGCTGGATGTCTCAGAGGCTTTTGATACCATTGAACATGGTACCCTCTTGAGCAGACTCTGAGATTTAGGAGTCAATTCTTTTCCTTTCTGAAGGAGAGGTTTTCACTAGTTGTAGTGTGATGGAGAGACAGCTTAGGGCCTCTGTTGTGTGGTGTTCAGGACTTGACACTCTTGTCTCTTCTGTTTAATATATATATGAAGCCACTAGGGAGGTCATCTATTGACAAGGGATCAGATATCAGTGCATGGATGATACTCAGTTATGTATCTCAATCCCAGGAGATATGGTAGAAGTTCTGCCCTGGGCTTGGAGGCTGTTAAGGTATGGATGGTGAGGAACAATCTCTAACTCAATTTTATTAAGATGGAGTAGCTGTGGATATGGAAGCCTTCAAATATCAAGGGATATTCCATCTTTGGTTCTGGATGGGGTTACATTTCTGTGTGCAGAACTGGTTTGTAATCTAGAGTTCTCTCTGAACTTGCTGCTCTACTAAGTAAATAAATAGTTTAGTGAATAGGGCAGGTTCACACAACATTCAAATAAGGTTATTTGGCATAACATCCTATAAACTCCTGGCCTAAGAGTAACTTAATCTGGGTTCATACATAATGCTAAGCCATGGCTTGTTTAACCATGATTAGTTGGGTTTAGTTGAACCATTAGTTGAACTATGAACCATGATTTAGTTGAACCATGATTAGTTGAAAGACCACAATTAGCTGGGTTTACACAACACAAATTAAAATCAAACAAGCCCCACCACAGTTTAATATGAATCCAGCTACCGTATTGTTATTGTGATAGCCTCGAGGACCCTATGCAAGACTCATCTTAAATATGCAGGTAGCTCTGTAAAAGTGTGAGGCTGTGTCATTTGTGAGCTGGTGTGGGGATCTGAGCTTTTTACAGTCTGCTAATGAACTCTGGTATTTCATGTGGTATATTTTCTTTCTACTATTCTAAGATGTATGATGTATCTTAGACAATGGATGCTACTCTGCTGCAAAGAATTGGTTACAGAACAGCAGGGTACCCAGATTACCCCCATAAATCTGCACAAAAATTAGAAAACTTTACAACTTCCTAATTAAGAATAGCTTCTGCTAATTAGAACAGCTGATTCTTGTTATAAAATTTCTTAGAAAAATGAAATTGAACAATTGTGATAATACTTGATATGACAATTTGTTGTTTTTTATGACCTAAGTCTCATAGGCAAAATTCTTGGAAGTAACACGAGGTTCTCTTAGATGTGGTATTTTTATGCATCATTCCTGCTCAGCAGGATATAAATTCATGTTATTTCTTTCAAAAACAAATTGTTCAGATAAGCTACATTTTCTATGCATTTATATTTTGTGCAAATATAGGGAGGGAATGAACAGGTATCTTGTCTGGCATCATGAAAGCTGTTATGAGACTGTAGTGTCACACACTTGAAAAGCACAAGGTTGAGAATAACTAGTACAGGAGAAGAAGCCCTTGAGGTTTTGATATGGCCACACAGAACTCTGAGAGATCTGGAGGCACATTATTCATTTGATCACTCAAACCTTTTGCTATGTCAATGTAACTTTTTTCTCTCACTGGTTTTGTCTATTGAAATCAACAGCCCAGGAATAATAAGGGGGTGGGGGGACATTTGAAATAATTGGAATAAACCTGACACCTATATATCAATTGATTAGTTTGCTGGCTTGAATGAAAAATATTGACCACACTGATCATTGGTCAGTTATATTTCAGAGACAGGCCTCTTCATGTATGAGGTCTGGGAAAAGCACCTCCAATGCTTTCCCCCTTTAAAAAGGACTTGAATTTATTTATATTATTTTCATTTGGGGTTATATCACTTTTTGACTCTTGGAATAAGAAGCAAAGTGACCTCATTAGAGTCAAGCCAGACTCCTTGTGATTACATGGACACAACCTTGTAGGTTTTTTTGCAAAATAAAATAAAATAAAATAAAATGGGGTGGTTGTTTAGTTTGCCATTGCCTTCTTCCAAAAAGTTATTTCTACTTCACTGTCTACCTACAACCCTAGTGTTTCCTGATGGTCTCCCACCCAGGTTCTAACCAGATTGAACCCTAAGCTTTTTGAGGTCTGCCAAGGTATGCTACTTAGTGGGTGGAATTAAAAAAATGGGTAACTGTTAAAAATTGCATTGATGCTGTCTGGTTTGTGTAGAATTCTGAACTGTAAGCTACCTAGGCATATTTTAGCCTAGTGTGTTGTACAAACTCAGCTTTTATGGTCCAGTATGTTATGTGAACCCATTAATTGGGTTGAAAAACTTGTTTGTCACAAGCCAGCATGCTATGCAAACAGAACCACTATGTCTGGCTGGCTGTTCCTTAAGGAGTGTGAGAGACAGTAGGAAGGCTGGGAAAAGAATGGGAGAATAGATATAATCAAGAGATAGAGAACAAGTCCGTTATCAGTTTATCTCATAAATGGCAACTTAGTATGGATGGCAAGAAGCTTGGGAGGAAGCATTTCAAATAATTCAAACCCTCTGCCTTAATTAACTCACTATAAATGAGGGTGGGAAATTCTTTTATAGCTTCCAAGATTCTGTATTTACTCCAGAGTAGCACTAAAATTGATTATGTGCCATCAAGTTAGTGTCAATTCTTAGCAATCACATACAAAATTTTCTCCATGACAATCTGTCCCTAACCTGGTCTTTCAGGTCTTCTAATGGTGCACCCATTGCCACTGTAAATGAGTCCACCCATCTTACTGCTGGTCATCCTCTTCTTCTCTTTCCTTCTACCTTTTCCAGCATAAGAGCCTTCTCCAGAGAGCTAGGTCTTTATATAATGTATCTGAAGTAAAATAATTTGAGCCTGGTCATTTGGGCCTTGAGTGAGAACTCCCAGTTGATTTGTTTGATGATCCATTTGTTACTTGTTTCCATGTTTATTCTCAGGAGTCTTCACCAACATCAAAGTTCAAAGGCATCAGTACTCTTCCTATTCTCCTTCAAAGTCCAAAGTCCAATTAAAGAAAATTTGCTGAAATCTGTGTAATTTGTGCTTCCTTGATCTTGCCCAAGTATGTGAGGTTTAATAGGTCAAATGAAGCAGCTGTTTTGAGTAATGGAACAAGATAAGTAATGAATTGGAGCTAGCAGCCTGCCCAGTACCTCCCACTTGCCACTTACAACAGCTCTTTAGTTGTACCTATGAGGCTGTTCCTTAGTTGTAACTCTGCAGAGCAGTTTGCTACTTCTACCACTCTTTATGCCTTGTTTTGAGGAAGTGCTAAGGGATACTATAGTGTTACAGCTGTCACAGTCACCACTGTAGCTATTTCTAGGCAAGCCATTCAGAGGATAAATAAGGACATTGCTTGGGACAGTGGATTCTCTTCCCATCTCAGGCAGTTCTTCTTGGACCACCCCAATTAGTAAGGAAGGCAGTTTATTAAAGCACATTGAAGGGAGGGATGATAAATCACCAAACACTAATCACATTGTTTGTCAAACTTCATTGTGGGTTTTGTGTGGGAGAACATTGGAGTGAGATGTAACAAAAGCCCATGGAACTAAGAGACTTCTGAAACGTGTAGTGCTGTAAGCCTTTATGTATTCCACATTATTGCGTTGCACGGAAATAACTTGCACTTCTCTATGTCCATGAAGTTGTCAGATAAATATCTGGAGTATTTAAGATCTGTTGATCTAATTTTGAGCCACTGTTCTCTGCCAGCAAAGACTCCTAAAGCGGAATATTTTCAAACTTTTCTGAAGTGAAAAGCAACCTAAAGAAAAAATAATTACTCAGTTGTCCAGGCTAGTAAAGTTCTTCAGTGTCATGCCAAAAAATGAAGTAATGGCCAAAGGCCCTTTTGTGTTGGAGGCTTCTTGAGCCTCAAGCTTTTGTTTAGCCTCCAGAGTGAGCAAGCCATAGCCTGATTTATTGAATGAAACTTACAAATCTCTTTCATCCATCTGCTGCCAAATTCACTTAACTGAGTGTAATTTGAATTGTTTATATTGCTTGTCTTGTTTTGTACTTTTTCCATCCGCAATACCTTAATTTTGAAATAGGTGGTTAAATAACTGCTAAGATGGAGCAGTATGCATCTCATGGTGGACTTAATATAAGGTTTGTCTTCCTTGAAACCTGCTTTCTTTTGGCAACTTAGCCCTACAGAATTGTCTTTACTTAAATTATTTTTTATTTATATGTATACCATCTTGTAACACAAGTAAAAAATACTTTTTCCTTGTTAAGAATTATTATTTATTTGTAGTATATTCTTTTCAAAGTAGCCCTACTGTTCTTACATTGGTCCAGAAGAGTGACTCTATTATTTGATATAATTTCAAATATATAGGGCTATCAATATGTGACGATTCTTCCTCAGTATGTCTTCCTGGGAACATCAGATCAGGGGTCCAAAAATGTTGTTTCTTGGACACTATGTCTTCAAATATATGCTCAGACATCCTTATGCCTGTTCAATACATATGGGAGCACCTACTGCAACTCTTTAAAGCAGCCATGTCTTTTCATAAGATTATATAGCACTGCTTTAAAGAATTGAATAGGTGCAGCACTTGCACCCCTCCATGTTCTGAAGCATCTTTTTAGAAGCAAAACTGAAGCATTGCAAAACTATAGTATCTTGTGATATTTATACAAATATTGTCCTTGCAAGATGTGGCAGTGTTTTTTAACAAGAGTAATAGATGGATTCATAAAGATTAAATCTATCAAGTATTAGCCATATAGCTAAATGAGAAGTTCTGTAACATAGTTCATAAATTACACCAAGCCATTATGTGGTTTGTCTATGTGGCGTAGTGTATTGCTTTTACTCCCTGATTGTGATTTACTCACTAAACTATGATTAACAAAAAATGACTTAATGTGATATGTGAATTCAGTAGTAGCACTATGATGAAAGATGTTTCTAGACTGGCCCAGTATAACCCCCCACCCCCGAGTGCTATTAAACATTAGTTGCTTGAGTGTTCTTGTCTCTCCTCTGTGATGATGTTCTTCAAATGATGCCAGCATCCTTCAGCCATTCTTGCATTCATTCCAATTATCCTCAGGAGAATCCTCGTGTGTATGTCGCTAAATACACTGGTTTCCATACAAGCTACAATACTATGATGCCTAATTTTTTTTTTTTTTTAAGGTTGAAGAGGTCTTACAATTGTCCTCATTAAGTGACACCTAATCAACAGGTATGTTTCTTTACATTTTTAGGCAACATGGCTAGATTTTGAACCGTACAGCTAAAAAACTACAATTGTTTAAATAGACACTTTTGTTCTCCTATTAGTTGAATGTTCTTCTGTTTTCCCAATTAACACCTTCATTTTGGAATATATGACAATTTACACATCAATCTTCTACTGCTGTTTTACCTAAGATTGCCATCTCATTTATTTTTGTGCTCATTTTTGTGCTCTTGTTCCTTTTTTGTCCACCACTAGTGATAAAATCCCATGTCCAAAATGTTTCTGCCCAGCAGCAGATAAATTTGCACAGGAAGGTTCTACAAACTTTTAGTAATCAATGACCCAGTTACAGGAATATTGAAGATACATCATATAGAATGCATTCGGAGATGTCCTTGTTGTCATTATGGAACTCACTGGCAGGCAAAAACTTTTTTGTGGGGGGAGGAACTTTTTTGTGGCCCCTAAAGCTCTCTGTGTGGGTGGAGTCAAAATACTCCTTTTTTTAATGGGCATGTTTTAAAGGTCAAAATATATGATTAAGCCTTTTAGAAGCTTAAGGCTCCAATTTCATCCTCTAAGAACTCTGAAGCAAATCAGGGACCTATATCCACATTTGGAATATAGTCCTCAGCATGCTACATGAACCCCAATATGGCCCCTGAGTTGGCAGAAGTTATGCATAAATCATTGGCTGCTTAAAATGTGAATAGGCATTTTCTGCTCAGGCATGCTGGCATCATCTATAGGCAAATATGGCGCCAATTTTTTTTTTTTTTTAAGCACCTAGAGCTCTCTTTGCCAGAATTTGCCAAATTGGCGACTGTTTTCTTCCATTTGAGGCAGGAAAGCAACAAAAGTATAATTTATGCTGTAAGAGAAACCTGACACATTAAATGAATAAAATCCCATATGTTCCTCAACTCCAAATCCCAGAAAGAAATTGAAATTCTTAAATCTGAAGTTATTCCACAAACTGTGTTTGGTTGGGTACATTTAGCTTCACTAGCAAAATAAGTATCATCCATGAAAGAATGTCCACAGATATCTTTTCAGATGTCTCACTGAAACATTAACAAATCACTAGAAGACATTTGTTGATGTCTTCAGCAGAAATTTCTGAGTGCTGTGGGGTTAGGAGTTGAGTGGATCTCCAGCCCAGCAAAACCCTAGATGTCATATTCTGTATTTGCCCTTTTGCTTGTGTGAGATCACAGTTTCACTTAGCATAGCAAATGTGGACTCCCAGTTGGTAACCCACAGCTTGTTCATTATTGCCCCTTTCCTGAATATTACGACTTACGTTGCTCCTTATATTACTGCATGCACATGTCAGTGAACTAGTTTTTAGCCATTGATCCATGTTTATGAACCAGTTCACTGGCAGCATCCAGGGGAGCTGGAGCTGTGGTAATGAGTGGCTCTGGTCTGGCCAGTTGATTGGCAGCGAACATGGAACAGCACTTGGTGGATCTCTACAGACCCCCAGTTAACTGTGGATCAGCTTTTCTGAATCACTGCAAGAAGGAGAGCAACCCACAGCATATCACAACATCAGTGGGTGAGCCTTATTTTGAACAATTATTGTACTATATATCCTAAAGAAAAATACCCTTTTTAAAAATTGAGCACATTGATCAAAACCCTGGAGAATACAAAATGGAGAAGAGAGAGAAAAGGAGCTAAAATATGGATACAGTGTATATGGATACCAGATCAAAAGTATGACACTCAAATCAATATTGCAGAATTGAACACGCTGTTGAGAAATTTCAGGAAGGCTCCCAAAAGACAAGATGAAATCCCTGAAGTTCTAAAGCTGAACTATCACACTAATATCAGGAGGAAGACCAGAACACAGGTTGCTGGTGAGTTCAACTCTGTGTTTTTATTTAAAGACTCAGCATGGAGCCACTGAAAGTCTGTTCTCTTCCCCCACCCCTTATAGCTACACCCAAATTTTAATGTTGCATGAGATCATCTTCAAATAAAACCGTAGAAATGCTGCCATATGGTCTGACTCCAGACATACAACATAACGAATTAGCACAAGGGAGCAGAACACATATTTTATAGCTGAGAGAAAGAAAAAGAGAGAAAGAAAGAGATCTTAATAAGGAAAATTGAAATTGAACTGTAAAAAAAAAAAAGTGGAAAGATATAGGTTTTCCTGACAAATAAGGACAGCAATCTTGAAAGGGCTTAACTTGGGAGTACATCCTTTTCAAACTCAATTGAACTTGCTAGTCATAAAATCGCCGGATAAAACGCCCAGTCTTTGGCAGGGGCAGATTATAAAAATGTATGCCCGTTACAACCTTGGGTCTCTTCCGAATCCTGCTCGTGAAGGCTGAGCTGGGAACAGAAAACGCTTTCCGATTAAACAATCGGGCGCCCACCTCCACCCCTATAAACTTCACCGGGTAGATCTCGATCATTGTTGCCTCGTGAAGCCTTCCCCATTGTCAGAATAAAGATGGCTCGTGCCAACTATTTCAAACGAGAGGTTAGAGATCCCTTCTACCTCTACCCCACCTTCCTTTCGGGATGCAAAAGCGAACGTAGCTTTTCGAGCTACTGTAATTATTGGCTGGGTAAGGGAGACCGGGCTGGGGCATTTCTTGGAGAAGAGAGCGGGTCCTTCGCAAATCTCAGTTGCAGACACCACGCCTTATGATGGCCTCCCCCAGAAAGAGGGCGCTCTTTGATCCTCTTGGTCAACAAGGCGCAGAAACTGACTAAAGCATCTATGTACTGTGTTAAAGGGGATTCCCTGCCTGGACTCTGGCAGCCGCTTCTAACGCGCTCCCAGCCAATAGAAAACCGTTCTTTTCTTTAGCCGCGCGCTCCAATCACCGCTCTCGATTGCTTCTTCCTGTGCAACCTGCCGAAGGCTGACGGAGGCGTCCGGAGCTTTCCGACAGGCTGCCCTCCCTGCGTCCCAGTGCTGCTCTCTCCCTCTTTTTCTTTTCCCTTGACTTCCCTGGGCGGGGATTGAACTCTCTTCCTTCCTCCTCTGTTCCCACCCACCTTTGCAATTGCAATCAAGATGGAGGAGCGGGGCGGCTTCAGCTCCGGTCCAGGGCACTGTTGCTAACGCAGCTGTTCCTGCCTGGCTCCCCAAAGACCGCAATAACCTTCCACCAACTTGCACGCCCGCTGCCGCCTGCTTTCATTCTCTTTCCCTCTCACCGGCTTTCTGCTGCTGCATTGATTGCAGCCCCTTCCTCCCATCAACATCCATGCGCCCTCCCTTCCCCCTCCTGCGATTGTCTCTTTTTTTTTTTTTGCTCCCGCATGCATCCATTACTTATGCATGCGCCGCACACCCTGCCTCTCTGGAGGGGCTGCCGGGGGCTCTCCTAGAACGGTGATCGCTGAGCGCACACCTTCCGTCGTGTCCTCCTCCTATTATTGTAACCATTTGCTGCTGCCTGTGCAATCGAGCCATCCATCCATTCAGCCACCTCTTTCTCTCCCCCCGCCCCCCCCCACACCTTTGCAGCATCACCACCACCGTGTCTCTGGATGGATTTCTTCCTCGTTTTTTGCTAGAAGGTGAAGCCGGGGATCCGGCGGGGGACAAAAACAGGGGGTCGTTTTCCCGTCATCCTGCTGTCAGGATCTAGGAAGGAGGCTGATCATCGTGGCGGTAGTAGAGGGATCAGATCCGGAGGAGCCACCGACCTCAGTCAGTAGCCATGAGCGGTTCCACCACCGCCTCCTCGAACAGCGGCAACGCGGCTGGGGAAGGGGCGGAAGACGCTGCCAAGGATTCCGCAGACATCGCGGCTTTCTTCCGTTCGGGTAAGTTCCCTTTTTTGCTGAAAAAGAATGTGATCTTCCTGGGGTGGGGTGGGGTGGGGTGAGGTGATGATGTTCAAAAGAGTTCGGGGAAAAAGGGGAGATTCTCCTCTTCCCGTCTCTTCTCCCAGCGGGGCGGGAATTGATGCTGTCTACATCCATGTCCACAAACATTCCGTGTCTGGAACCGAAAATCATGCCTTAGGAAGTGCTTCTCTTTCGAATACTTATGAAGACGAGGTGATGCTTCTTTGGCCCCTGGTAAAAATAATCTTTCTCTAGCTCAGGTTTCTTGTTGCAACTCCCCTTTACTATAGAGTCGTCTTGTTAAAGAAGCTGGCCTATAGAGAGTGAAAAAGGCTTGGTTTTCTGTAGATCGTAAAGATGGACAGGAGGTACATCAAGCTTACTTGTACACCTTAAGGATGATCCACAGTTGATTGACAAGGGTTCTTACCTCTCACTGTTTATCAAAAATGTGATTTAAAAAACAAAACAAAACCAAACACCTATATTTGAAAGATCTGTGGGGTATCAGGAGTGGACTTACGTTTGAACAGACAGTGGGTTCAATTCAATGCAACACAACACAAATTCATAATATCAAGGTGGGCTTAGAGGAACACTTTTTGAAAATTTAAAATGTGCCTCTTACACTTGACTTTGATGGATGAATCTTGAAGATCTAATAAACACAGTGGAATCTGATAAGCCAGAAGTCTGTCATCCCTGCTGTGCTCCTAAGTGTGCCTTAATGTTATAACCATGGCCTTGTTCAGCAGCCTCAGTTCCTGATCACTGTAGTTGGTGGGGATGGCAACAAATACAACTCTTTTTGTTTTATTTTCCAGAAAAGAAAGCATGATTTAGTTTGCAACCTTTGCAGGTCCTTTGGTAGTTGTTTTTTTATTAAAATGGTAAGGTAGCAGACATTCCCTCCACCCAATTTATTTGCCTTGTAGTGTCAATTCTTATACTATAGAGTGCCGTATTGATTACATGAAATGGGAAGCTAAAATCTGATTGGGTTCATTTTTCAGGGGGGTGCTTTTTAGGAATCTGATAGAAGAAGTGGACATCAAATGTCTTTGTGCTTCGTATTTGTTATAAGGTATGGTTTTTAGAGGGCCTGATGGCAAAGCAATGTATGTATCTTTGAGACTAAGGCTGTAAGAAAAATACTTCGACACAAGGCAAATGCCAGAAGCCTTTCCTTACATGGTCACTCCAGCTGTTGTGGTAACCTTCTTGGATCCAATTACAGTGGTGGTAAACTTTTTCTTTTTTTAAAGCTTGTTGATGGCCTACTAGCTGGAAATGGAAAGAAAAATAATAAAAGCAAACATTAATTTGCTCAGGCTATATCCAGGAAGGTCAAGCAAAAAGGGAACCTGAGGTGTGCTGTGTGTTGTTGAAATTGTCAGCTTCCACTTTTTGTGGGAGCTCAGTGTTTGGAGCATAAGTAAGGGGAATATCCTTAAAGTTGTGGAGAGGGAGAAACAAGCACTCGCAGGGATAGCCTTTGGGGTATGTGCTTTGCATGATTGACATGGAAATGCTGTGTTATTTTAGAAAGTATGTGTGTGTGTTCTTGGGATACAAGTGGGAAGTTGCAGGTTTCTCTTTTGTTGCCTTGAGTGAAACCGATAGTATTTAGAACCAAAGAAGGGTTCAGTGATACTGTTAGACAAATTCAGGCAAAGCAATGGGTCCGACTCTGTATTTTGGAGGTAAGGCCTGTCAGTAGTGGGGTGAGAGATGGGACTATCATTACAATGTTTGGCTGCTGCCAAAGTATGCAGAAGGAAAAGCATGTCAAAAAACGACTTCCTTCCCATCTCTGGCTTGAATTGCTTTCTGAACACTCCTTTCCTTAAGCCAGTAACAGACAAAGGTGTATTTTTGTCTTCTAGATTAACACCACCTATATGCCGCTTATTATCCTTTGAAGGGGAGGGGGAATGAGCAACAAGCTTGAGAACGTATTAATTGGAATGCCTTTTAAAAGACTAAGCCTACTGAGATCTAGGGAGACACATTTCTTGAAAAATGAAGTACAGGGAGGTTGAGTGAAGCCTGCATGTTGGCCTCTCTTTGTGTTAGGCGTGTAGAAGGAAATCCAGATATAACTTGATTACCCATCAGTGTAGTGGCTTGCATGTACTCTCTTTGACAAAAAAAAAAGGGGGGGTATTGTCCATGGGCAAAGGAAAGCTATCAAGAGGTTATGTTAGATGCTTGTATTCACACCTGAGCAGAAATGGCTGAGCTCAGGCTACTTTACTGAAGGTAGCATCTGATTTGCAATGATGATGTCTGCATAGACAGGGGGAAGACTGGCGAGCGTTTTCATTCTGTAATGTGGATCCCGTTCTTCAGAAATCCACAGTCTTGTTTGTTATTGCTGTAATTGGGCAGTGCTCAGGCCAGAGGCTTCTTATTCTTTCTGGCTTTACGAAATCACATATCACCCAGCATTGTGTTTGCAATATCATTTGCATTCTAGGGCATTTTAATATCACATAGTTTCATAATAATTTCACAAGGTCGGCATTATTCCAATTGGAATTGTCTGATTTGCTCTGTCTTGCATTTCAAAGATGTTTTGAAGTTATGTGCCAATAGTAAAATAAGATGTTCCTTACTCTTGCATTTGGACCACTCTTTGTCAGTGGGGTGGCTTTGATATATAATGGACTTATGTAAAAAGTCTAAATAGTAACTCCAATTTTAATCATCTGAAGCTCAGGAAGTGGGTGGCTTTTCTTCCTGGTCACAATAGAGATGATCATCATCTCCTCCTCTTCCCCCTTCCCCTCCTCCCCTTCCCCTTCCCTTCCCCCCTTTTCCTCCTCCTCCTCCTCCTCCTCCTCTCATTTTAAAGCATATTCCACTTGGATGGTTCTGTTTCAGAAATTATTTGATTCAATATATTACTACCCATTGGACCACTGGAAATGTTTGCAATAAAAGCATAAACATTCATGTTGATACTGGTGGAAAATATGAAAACCTGTAAAAATCATAGTTATGGGCAAATATTTCCTTCCTTTCAGAAGTGACTTAAAGCAAGCTATAGAGTGACATGACCTGGCATATTCCAGATGATTTTTTTTAAAACTTATCTTAATTAGATCCTGGGCTATTTAATTAATATTTTTAAAACAGTATCCAGAAGTTTGGAGGTAGTTTTCTGTATTAGTTGATCATTGGTTTTATACTATGAAAAGCATCCTAATAAGTATTTGTATAGGGAAAACCTGGAATGGGGGCATAAGGAGGGGTAGGTAGTTGATATTCAGTGTGAATATATAATGGGGAAAGAGAAGAAATGCAATCACTGGGAACGGGGAGAAAGGGGAGAATTAGAAAGGATCCGGGGGCGGTGTGGGGTGGGGAATTAAGCCAAAGAGCAGCGTTCCAGGCATGTAAGTAGGAGTATGTAGTTGGGCAGCAACAGTGACTGGTCTTTTAGGACTGCAAAGGAGGGAGTGGGCTTTGAATTTAAATTGATGCTGCAGCTGTTAAAAGGGTGTATTAGTCATTGGGAAGGATGAACTTTTTATGGCATGGAATGTATTGACTGGGCTGCCAGTTGCTTCCACTGGGCTAGTTAGTCTAAATCGATCTTCAATTTTGTATGTTAGGGCCTGAAGGGGTTGAATAGCCTGATCACCTATTAGAAGGAAAGAAACAAAAGTTTTAGGAAGACACATATGTGATTGTATGCTTTGTAATTATAATTAAATGCTGCACCATGCTGAAAAGATCTAAGAAACAAAGTGAGATTGTGCTTGCAGTTGGACAGGTCCAGCAAAACTGAATATAATCTTCTAGTCTGTGTTGACAAAGTACTGTAGTACAGAAATAGCACTTCCTTCTGTTTGTAAAACGCTGGCCTACATCCCCATGTAGTCTAGTGATTGTGCTATGAGAATGTACAGTTATACAATACTAAGCTAAATTGATAAGCAGCAGCTAGATTTCTTGATCTTTTCTTATGAAAAAAGCCACAGCTATGGGGATCTTCAAACTGAATTGTGGTGAAGCAGCATTAGCTGAGTGGGAGAAAAAGGTCCAAGCCATTTCCACTTTCTTTCATAAAGCTCTTCTTTCTATATAAGGTTGACAAGAATTCATCTCCCCCTGCCACCCTAAACAGCTATCTGAGTTCAGGGCTGCTCACAGTTACTTTATATTGTTTGGACACATAATTTCATCCCATCTTGTTTAGTCTTGGATAGCAGACCATGGTGCTTTTAAGGACATTTCTTTAAAAAAAACCTGCAGCACATTTTATTTTCTAAGAAAAAGTGGACAGACGTCTCAGCATGCTATGAGCTGGTGGGAATGTTCCTTTACAGTATATTTAAAGAAGCAGATACAGTAATATTTGTGACCAGATCCAATATGCACCTTTTGAAAGAATGGTGTATCAAGCCTGTGGTCATAATACTTTGGTATATATAGGGTTTCTGCCAATTTTGTCTTAATTGGCAAAAGGTAATATTGGTAGCACCGTAGAGCTTCCATATTAAAAAGCACCACAAAGGCATTATTCATTGTGTTAAAGCACATCTAGTTGTACTGTATACAAGGTATAAGAAAGAATTCTTGCCATGTTCTTCACCCCTCATTCTTTCCTGTTCCCTGCAATTATATAACTTGACCCACTAGATCTGATGTGCTGCTTAGCACTTCATGGTCTACATTTTTAAAATACCTTCTAAAAATAGATGGAGGAGTGACTTTGAACAAACTAGATCAAGAAAAGTTTCGGAAGTTGTGTAATGTTTGAAGATATTTTAGTCTACCATTTGAACTACTTTAAAAGGAATTAGTTTCTTTTTATTGAATAGTTTTACAATGCCCCAAATGATGAAATCCAAACTTTCAAATTTAACTGTTTCCTGGTTATAAAACTCCATATTAATAGCATACATATTTAAACCATGTCGGTTGCTGCTAAAGAACACTTATCCATTGCTGAGATTTCTATTCATGAGCCTACCCCTTTATTTATGTTGTCATTGTTATCTGTGGCTGCTATTCCATTTATGAGAGGGAGAAGTGAAATGATAAAAAGGTCTTCTGGAGCGGACAGCTGTAACAAATTTAATAAAAAAAGTTACCCTCCTGGCTTTCCGGAAATGATTAAAGACCTGGCTCTGCCAGCTTGTGTGGGGTGACAACAATCTTATCCAATCCTGAGGGTGGCTAGTGCCTTGATGATGCTCCTTTAAATCTGTCCTTGGATCTATTTATTTTCTATTTATTTAATATTATTGTACGTTGTAATTTTAATTGATTTTAACCGTTTCGTAAACCACCCAGAGTCATTTCAACGAGATGGGCAGTGACAGATTTGATAGATAGATAGATAGATAGATAGATAGATAGATAGATAGATAGATGCCAATATAAGTAAAGATAGCTCTAAGGAAGGTAGATAATATGTCAAAGTAGGCACATCACATTCCTTTGAGGATGCCTCTTGCAGCAGAAGATGAATATTACTGGGAAGTGATCTTCTGAGAGAAATTTGTCATTTATTTGTTATAATTACCTTTGTGCATGTTCCTGAAGAATCATGAGCTTCCATAGAATATAATTTAAAAACAATTTCTCTAAATGAAACCAATTTGTTTTTAATAACTAAGGAGGGATAATCTTTGATGGGGTATATCATCTTCTATTCTTTCCCCATGAGATCAGGTTGCTTGATATTTTATCATTTTCTTTAAAAAACTATTATTGCTAAAACTCATGCTTTACCTTAATATTTTTCTTCTCGTCCTCATTAATGCAACACGATGCTTTTGGGGTGGTTCTCCTTCTGCAGTTTTCTCCAGAACTTTTCACTTACTGATATTGTGTTCATCGTTGGCAGCATGGCATACTTGTTTTCTTATTTTGCATGTAGTTTGTCATTTAAATCACACCAGGTAGGAGCTGGCTAACTAGATTCTAGATTTGGAAGCTAAGCAGAGTTGAGCTTGGTTAATACTTGGGGTGGGAGACCACTAGAAATGAAGGCAAGCAGTGGCCATCCCCTTCCATATTGTTGCCAAGAAAACTAAATGGTTGTGTCCATATAGTCATGAGCAGACTTTAATTCTCTTTAACTCACCTTGTTGATTGGAGCATGGCTTCGTTAGCTTACCTTTCAGTTTTGGGACTTGCCTTGATGCTTTGACTGGCTGTATTCTGTCATTTTTCATTTAACTCCAATATGTTTAGCTTTCCAATCATTTAAGAAAAATGGGAACAATCTCCTTAATTGAATGTTGTCTTTAAATAGCCTTGATAATAATGGGAACCAGTTTGGTGTAGTGATTAAGGCATAAGGTAGAGACTGGGAGACCATGAGTTCTAATCCTGCCTTAGACACGAAGCCAGCTGGGTGACCTTGGGCCAGTCACTCTCTTTCAGCCCTAGGAAGGAGGCAGTGGAAACCACTTCTGAAAAACCTTGCCAGGAAAACTGCAGGGACTTGTCCAGGCAGTTGCCAGGAGTCAACAATGGATCAAAGGTATGATAATAATGGTGGTGATGGTGATGGTGATGATGATGATTGCCTTGGGTGCAATCCCAAAACATCCAGAGTACCACTTGAAGGCCACTGGCATTGACAAAATCACCACGAGTCAGTTGCAAAAGGCAGCTTTACTTGGAACAGCTTACATTCTGTGACAATACCTTTGACACCATCAAACAACAACTGCCTATCCCAGGTCCTTGGGAAGGACTTGACAGATGGATAAAAATGCCAAATCCAGTCTAAACATCTGGCTGACTGTGGAACCAACAATAATAACATGTATCTATTATACTCTGGTTTCACTTCAGGTAGTATAAATCTTTCACCTATTTGTTATTGCATTTGTAAATCTGCCTTTTTTTTTTTTTTGCCTTTTTTGATCCTCAGAGCAGCCTCTGAAATATATTGAGCTGAGACAGAATGACCGACCTAAAATCACCCAGTGAAATCTATGGCTGAGGAGGAATCTGATAGTCTCAAAGCTCACATTGTAGCTAATATGTTGGATTAAATTTGATAACATTTATAGGGAAATCACAATTGCATTTTGCCATCAGGTCCCATTGTTCAGATGCAAATACTGCTAAGCCTTATGACAAACTCTCGGGTTATTTCTTTGCATGACCTTTCTAACTTATAGCTGAAGTATTTCACAAGTGTACTTATCCAAACACGCGCACTATTTATTGTTGATTCTGGCATCCCTCAGTTTGCAGAATCGTTGAGATTCAGGTGGCATTCAAGTTTAATAAATTATTAATTATGTTTGAGCTTTAGAATCAGTTAAGGTAAACCTTATCTGATAAAGGCCATGCTTTCATTTGCAGGTTCTGGCATTTTAGAGCAAATTTCAGAGTTAGTTTAAAGGTACTCTAGTAGCTTATGGGCTACAGTGGCAAAACCCACCAGCTCTTTTTGTTTTGGTGAAGTTTCAAGTGGGACATCCTGAGAAGCTTCAAGTGAAGCCCGCATTCAGCCAAATATTGTGCAAATCAGGTTCTTGGATAGACCAAATGATGGGATAAGATATAGAAAGGTGAGAATCACTATCCTATGACATGAGAAATATGAATATGACAAATATGAATTAAGATCAACTTTACTTGCTTGAACTTAGAGGAAAGGCCATTGTTTCCTTGAGGTAGGACTTCTTTAGTTCAGTTCATATCAAAGGATCAGCCTGGTTGGCTTGGTTGGCTTGGCTTGGCTTTCATAAGCATGCTTAAATTGTATTTCTTAAATATATTTTATAGGTTAACATAAATGGCTGGTTTTGAAATAGAACAAATAGGGTATAGTAGCCACAAATGGCTTTATTGTGGATATAGTGTGGCTGTATCTATTAAGGTAGCTGAGATAAATAAGAAAATAGGTATTTAGTTCATGTGAATCTGACAGAAGCCGAGACTTTGGTTTTTCAGCCTAATTTGGATCATTTTATAACAGAAGAGTCATCATAAGAACTAAATTGTGTGGAAGTGGAGCTGAGCAGAATATTGCTTCAGGGCAATGAAATATGAGGATATGAGTAGATGTTAGATAAGGGAGAGCCGGGTTCAAGTCCATCCTCAGCCACGGAAGCTCACTGGGTTACATTCTTTTAGCCCAATGTACCTGACAGGTTGTTACTGTAAGGAAAATGGGAGGAGGGAGTGGTATTTATGGTTACTTGAGTGCCTGAAGGAAAGGTGGGATGTATATCTAGCAAATAAAATAAATAAGCAAAGAAAACAATTACCTTGTTGGCTTTTCATGGAGCAACAACAGGGCTGACCCCATAGGTAAAAGGCTGGTGGAGGTCTCAAACCAGCTTTTCCAGGAGCCTGACTTTGTTCCATCTCCAGCCACAGTGAAACAGCTTGGTAATTTGCTATGTTCCAGAGAACATCTCATCTCTTAGCCTCCCACCAACTGTGGCATGTGGGAAAGATAGGGCAAGCACAACCTGTGTGCCTTCCTGGCAGGGAGAGGGAGAGGAAGAGGGAGAGATAAAGGAGAACTTTATAATGACACATCCAGGCCCTGCACTGAAGTATGTGACCAGGGAAATCAGTCTCCTCTCCTTTGGGAGACAGATGAGTCTCAAAAAGAATCAGTGGAACCAAGCTTTTATTAAAAAAAAAAAAACCAAGAAAAGGGAGAATGTTAAAAATTCTTCTTAAGTTGAATTTGTCACATGTAAAACAATTAGTGCCAAAGGAGATAAAAATGTAGAGTAGCTAAAAAAAAATCACAAGCAGATCTGAATTTAACACAGTACTTAGTTAACATTTCCCTAGTCCTCTGGAGAATAGATTAGTTTTGGAACTGATACTTACCTCAGTGTGATTTTGTTATTTGGAAAATACTTCTTCCTGAAAATTCCAACTTTAATCAGAGTTTGGAGGAGGATCTTAGCTCTCTCTTTCTCCTCCCCATCAGCACATACCTTCTTCCTCCTTTTGTCCTAGAGTTCTCACTGCTTTTTTTTTCCAAAAGAAAAAAAAGTTCTTCTACCTGGAAAAGGAGGGGGGTTAGGAAAATCTGTTTTTGCTACCTGCTAAATTACACATCTTTCCTCAAGAAGGTGTTGACTCAAATGTCTAAGCTGGCAACTTGCTGTCTAATAGGCATGCTGAGAGTTTTGTAGCATGACCACAACTTATACGTGGGGTCTTCTTTTGAGGAACTGGCATGTGAATAAAACCTTTTTTGGTTGTGTTGGTGGAGAAGCATGATCAGTTTGCAGTTTGAGAGGCATGAATTGAACTCTTTCTCCCTTTCATTAGTTCCTGCCTTTCTTTCCCATGTGAAATGGTCAAGGCGCCTGTGAACGTCAGAATTGTCAGGCTGATTGATGCTAAATGCTGGTAGGCCACCTTTAGCATTCAGTTTTACTTGGATTCCAGTAATCAAGTGGGAAAAAAAGTTTTGCCAACAGTTCTGCTTCTTAGTAAAATGGTTTGCAAAGTTTGTGGAAAAATATAATCCGTGCTTGAATACGTCATTTCTTTAGATTTGATGTATAATTAAGCTCAACCTTACTCAGGAGTCCCTTTGGAAAAGGTGCTGACATGATGATACCCCTTTACATTTTACTACTGTGATAAATGGAATTGGGTCCTAGGTAGCACCAGGAATGGAGGAGAGCTGTTGAAAAGCTCCACCCACTCACTGTTTCAAGATGAATTGTGTTTTCATTGCATTAAGGCATGGGTCACTTGGGCTGCAGCCACTATGGTGTTCAGTTTCGACTGAATTTAAGACTGAGTACATTGCTGGTTGTCTGCATTGCAGTGCAACAAACATGGTATAACACTTCAATAAAGGTCCAGGCACATTGACATCAGGAAAGGAGCCAAATGGTTTTGTAACAACTATATTGGGGCTTGGGAATGGGAGACACTGTTTTGGAGTAGTTCTCATCCTTTGTTGCTGGTAGCAGTCGGTGTTGGTGGGAGGGGAGTAGTTCAGCCCTAAACCCCTACAGTGTGGGGTGCCTCAGGGTTTGGGTCTCTCACTGCTCCCTTTTAGCATATACGTGAAACTGCTGGGTGAGATCATCCAATGGGGTGTGGTATCATCAGTACACAGATGATACCCAATTATATATCTCTACCCCTAGCTGGGCAGGTGACACCATTTCAGTGCTGACCCAGTGCCTGAAGGCTGTGAGGATCCGGATGGGGAGGAACCGGCTATGGCTCAACCATAACAAAATGGAGTGGCTTTGGATTTTTGGCCCCCCTGGGACTAGTGAAAGTCTTTGACTTTCAGTGGGTTAGCACTTCCTCAGACAGAGCTGGGGGTCCTCCTGGACTCGTGGCTTCTTTTTAAGAAGCAGGGGGCAGCTGTGGTTAGAATGGCCTTTGTACAGCTACATCTTGGGTGCCAATTGTACCCATTCCTGCATTGGGAGGCTCTGCTCATGGTCACTCACACTTTGATCACTTCCCAGTTGGACTATTGCAATGCACTGTACATGGGGCTGCTCTTGAACACCATCTGGAAATTGGAACTAGTCCAGAATACAGCAGCTCATGTGGTAATGGCCACCTCTCAGTTTTTGCCCTGTTACACCATGGCTCCCAGCTGCAATTCAAGGTACTGGTTATCACCTTTAAAGCCCTACATGACAGAGGGCCAACTTATCTGAGGGACCACCTCTGCCTGTCCCACTAGATTGGATAGTGCGGGCACGCTCCAGATTGCTTCCCTCAAATGTTGCCATCCAGTGGGACCTAGGAAGTGTGCTTTTCTGTAGCGGCCCCTCCCTTATGGAACAGCCTTCCTTTTGAGCTCTGGCAGGCTCCTACCCTCTTAACCTTCCAGAAAGCTGTTAAGACTGGCTTTTCCCCCAGGCACTGGGATAGCAAGGTTAGAGCCTAGGGGACTGCACAGCTGGATGGATGTAATACAGTTATTGGACTGGTTGCCTGCCTTTTGTTGTTGTTGTTGTATGTGGTTCAAGTTCATTGCACAATACTACTTATACAGTATTATACAATAATACTGTTCTGGCTTACATACAAATTCAACTTAAGGAAAGACCTTGGGAACAGAACTCGTTCTTAAACTGGGGATACCTGTATTGTTTTTATGGTGGTGTTTTTATCATTGCTGTTACCTGCCCAGAGTTGTATCTCACAAGATGGGTGGCCATATTTTTTAATGCCTGTCAAAGATCCAAAGTTCAGTAATGGTCGTCTCCAGAGATAGTAGGAATAGGGAAAATCCATACCCCAAATCTTAGGAATGGGACCAGAATTGTAGCTTTTTTCTTCAGTTGTAGTTATAGGAATAGTTCTGGATGATAGCCAAAATCAAAACCCTCAATATTGAGAGATAATCCTACTCTTTATCAGATGCTAAGCATTACTTTTTTTTATTACAAATATTTGTTTTATTTTTTGTTTAAACTTGCTTAAAGAGGGAATCTGCTTAGTCTGTAGAATTTATTGCTTGATCTGTTGGGCAAGTCTTAAGTTCTAACCAAGGTATAATTCAAAAGGATTTTAAACTGGTTGCTTAATTCAAAAGGATTTTAAACTGGTTGCTTCCTGATATTTGTGTAACTTTCTACTGTTTTGAAAGCTTGAGATGATTTCTCCCTTGTCAAATAGGAACAGTGCCCAACCTAGAATGTGTGCGTGCACGCACACACGCACACACGCAAATATTGCTGATATGTTTAATGCTTGTGGAACTGATCTGTGCTTCCTCAAAAACTCCATTAGGGAATTATTAGCACTTTGCTTTATATTTCTGGGAAGCATATATCTGTGTGGATCTTTTCCAATAACATTAACACTAAAAGAAATTCCAATTGCAGTGTCTTGTACTAATATTGCAAAATGCATTGGGCCTTTGAAGTATCACTTAGTTTTCTTATTCTGAAATTAATCCTTCCTTGTACAGGTCATAGCTTACTTGGCCAGTCCAAACAAACCAAAAATGCACTCATGTTTGAAAAAATGTGCAAAGTAGTATAGCCCAGATAGAAGCTTACCACTTACTGAGAACTGCATTATACATTATAGACTTTCAGTTTTTCAGTACAATTCTAGAATTGCTGTTAGTGCCAATACAGGTCTTAAGAGTCCGAAATGTAGCTACATTGGGAAAACTTGAAAAGAATAGCATAGCATTTCCATCAGTGCAGTTGAACAGGTGGTTAACTAGCTTAGCATCATAATGCTTAAGCTCACATAAGTTCATTCTGACCAACTCTGATGCCTGATTTGCATTGTCCATACAGGTAGTCCTCGATTAATTTTTTAAAAATAACTTTATTGGATTAAAAAAAAAAGAATAGTAAAAACAAAAACTAATATTAAGAGAAAGAATAGGAATATGAATAGGAAAAAGAAAAAGAAAATTGAAAAAGAAGATAGTAAAGATCAATGGTGCAGAAAAGAAAAGAAATGAGAAAAACAGCAAAAGAAAAAAAAAAGACTTCCAGCCCTCCTTGTAACAGATATAAGTAACAATATACATCAAACTCTTACTCTAAATTTAAAACATAACTTCCATTATTTCTATTAACCCATATTATTTCTAATCATCAAATCCATGCAACATACTTTCATTTTTTTCTGTTTCCCACAAAAAGTCCAAAAAAGGTTTCCAGATAGCATTAAAATTACACAATGTCTTTTCTCAAATCAAAGCCATCAATTTCACCATCTCAGCCAACTCCATCAGCTTCACCATCCATTCTTCCACTGTGGGTAATGTCTTATCTTTGTGCATATAATAGCCTTTCGGCTGTTGTCATATATAAAAACAAAGTTCCATGAGTGTTTTCTAACGTTTATCCATCAAACCCAGAAGGAAAGTCTCTGGTTTTGATTGAATATTAATCTTTAAAATCTTCTGTATACATACTGTATATGTATCTCATTTCGATTTTTTCCCTTTTTTACAAGTCCACCAAAGATGATAAAATGTCCCTTCTTGTTGTTCACATTTCCAACATACATTCAAAGTACCTTTATACATTTTAGATAATTCTTTAGGCGACAAGTATCAATGATACAGCATTTTATAAAAATTCTCTTTAAGATTATAGCACAGTGTAAATTTCAGTCCTCTTTACCACATATTTTCCCATTGTTCCATCTGTACATTGTAACCAAAAATTTTAGCACATTTTATCATACAATCCTTAACTTGTTCATCTTCTGTCTCTAGTTTCAGTAGAAGTTTCCAACAATGACAGTTGTAATATTTCCCATCTTAGCATATCTTTTTAAATTTCATTCCAAGTCTTAACGTAATTATTTTGAAACAACATACAATTGCTATTTTTCAAATTCACCCCCAAATATTTAACCTTTTTTTCCACCTTAAAATCCATAGGTAGTCCTTGATTAATGATGGTAATTGAGATTGTCATGATTGTTAAAAGTAAAAGGAAGGAATATAAAGCTGGTGTATTTGATCAAGGTTAGAATAGAAACTATTGATTTAGTCATCTGACCATATCACATTTGTAAAACTGATACAAATATACAAGTAAATACAAAGAAAGCAGGGGGACATATTCATAATAAGTCGTTACCCCTACAGTTAACCCCAGTCTGATCTAGATAGTCTGTCCTCTTCAAAATGGCCTTTGATATAAAAAGTGCAGTCTTACTAGTGATATGCAGGTTCGTTCCCTGCAAAAAGGAAGACAGTTTCTCCTGGGTTCTACAGAATTTTTTTAGTTTTTAAATAAGAATCTAAGTAAATAGTCATTTCTGCAGAATATATTTTGCAATCAGAGAAGATGTGTGCAATGATTGCAACAGCTGGTACAGATACACAGTCTTTCTTCAAATGGAACTCCATAGAACCTCCCATATCTTACCATGGAATCTAGTTGTTCAAAACAAGCTCTAGAAAAAGCTCTTCTAAGATGTTGAGGCATATAAATTGTTAAAATACTTTTCTAACTAGGAGGCTGATTTATGTTGAGCCAGTCACTTCAAGGACTTAACGTGTTTAAGGGAGGCAATATCATCTTGGGCAGCTTCATCCATGACCCTTTGTTTGAAACTTTTCTTGGCCTTCAGATCTGATTGGACTGGGAATTGAATAGAGAATCCATATTGTGAAATTGCGTTTGAAAGTTGGGCAGCACAAGCACATGGAGGCATATTATGCAACTGCTCTTCAAAACAAAGCTTGGGTTTGATCGAGGTTAAAATAGATATATTGTTATGTCTGGTAACCCTTAATGGACTTTTGCTGATCAGGTCTGAACAAAGAGACTTTAAGGATTTATTTATAGATAAGAGATGGGATATGGGAAGAAGAGATCATTTGTTGTATTTTAAGAGAAGATGATAAGTTACTGAAATTGTTTATACTTGTGATGAAGGAGGAAGTCATTTCTTTATATATTTCTTTTCTTTTTCTTTACTATACTGTATTATTTTTTTCTTTTCTGTTTTTCTATTTTTTCTTTTCTGCACGATTTTTTCTTTTTATTCTTTTAGTTTGTATTAGTTTTTATATTTTTAATTGTAATTTTTAATAAAATTACTATATAAAAAAAGACAAACACATAATTCAGAACTGCTTATCAGTTAGGGTGGCTACCAGGGAGAAAGCAAGAGCAGTAATGAACAAACAGTTCAAACACAATACCAGCTCTCAATATGTCCAAATTATGGATTGCTAATAAACTTCAGACCATAGTTTTGGGTCCTGATTTGGTGATAGTCCATCATGATTTGTCAATGTTGCAGCCCCAAAGCGCTATAAAATCACGGTGCTAAAATGCAGCAGTAAAATTTCTGATTTGGGGGAAAAAAGTAAAAAAATAGTTTGATCCTGCCTATTCTGTGACATCACTGCATTCCTGCAGATCCCTTCCCTGTAGCTATAAGAGAAAGAAATATTTCTTTAAAAAAGTGTGTTCCCCCTACCAAGCAAAAAAGTTGTCTGCTCCTGCCCTAAATCATAGTTAAGCTTCTTTAATGTTGCATTGATATGGTGTCTAGATTTGAGTTGCTGTCTGTGTGTTGACATTCGTGGCTCATCAAATATATGAGTCAAGCTATACTGCAAATTGTGCTTTTGAGAAATTAACCATTATGCTGTATTTTCACGGAAGTGCCCAGGGAAAAATTATCATAATATAACAACTCAGTATGTTGTGCAGTTCTTAATAAGTAAGATCAATTTCAACTTGCCATTATTTACCCCATCATTCTCCCCACCCCATCCCTTTGCCTTATGCATTTCAAATATAATGCTGATTTCTTTTTAACTTTAATTAAGACAAGAAGTTGGCCTATATGATCACAGATCATCTCCTCTGAGTCCCATCTACCCATGTAATATTGTCTCCTTTTCTAATGAAGCTATGACTCTCGATGACACTGTTATCACCATTTTGCCTGCTTGAGATTCCAAGTGAACTAAGAATAGAAAATAATATTTCAGCCACAATTATATATATGGGAATCCTGTTTAATAGTATCAGAATAACTCTTAGCCAAAGTTATGAAGGCAGGGAGAAGGATTTGTCCTAATGATGGAAGTGCACAATCTACTCTTGGCTTCCAACTTTTAGGTACAAGTTAAGAGCAGGAGTATTGTGGAAAGAACAGAAAAGGTTGTTAGAGCAAATACAAACATGTAACAAAAATGAAAGTGGAATGAAGTGTGTTCTTATGTTTGTTATATGAAATATCAAGAGTCTTTTTTGCTGTAGCCAAACTTGATGTTCTAGTGATCTTGGGTAGAAAGTAGGACACTGATTTAGTCAGGTACTAAATTCTGAAAAGCTGAATCATTTTGTTCAGGAAAAATATGCATGATTAGGGAGTGATTCATATGCTGGTGACTTCTACGCTACTTTTGTTATGCTACTCACTGTTACCGGGGTGGACAGGGGGGACAGGCTAGAAAATAAACTTTTTGCTGTTTGAACTAATTTTCCAGTGACTTTGATGAAGGTAAATCAGTGCCCCCAATCCTCACAACAGAAATGTAGTGCTATATAGTAAAGAGGCTTCCTAGATCATATTTCAGCTCTAATAAATGCAGTGATTGAAACCTAGAAGCAACAATTGCATTCTGTGGAAATGAAGGAGGAGTGATTTATTCTAAGGAATAATTTCCTTTTTAACGTAAAGAGAGGCATTATGACTGTTGATGGTTTAGGCTCAATTGATTATAGACGTGTTTAGAATAATGTACATTAAAATGTTCACAAACACATTGGAGTTTCTCTTGACCAATTCTAAATGAAACTATTCTTGTCACCTTTTTCTCTGTGGAGAAATTTTCTGCGCGAGCAGGAAATGGAGTCAGGAAGCATTGTGGAGGAAAAGGAATCAAGCCTTCAAAGCAGAACATATGTTTAGGAGTCTCATAGAGAATAGTGAAGCGGCATCTGTTTATGTAGATGTGCAAGTGAAGCTTAGCTGTAGTCTAAGCTTTGCTTAAACAACTGTTCCTTGTCCATTCTTCATCTTTCTTTCTGGAGGAAATGGGCCTTCCCTTATACAGGATGATAAATGAATTCACTGCATCCAGTTGAAGAACATGTAACTTCATTTTGACAAGCGATTATTTCTCCAAAAGGAGCACAAAACCACTGGCTTATTCATGATTTTTTTGAAAAAAACTTGGGGTGACTATGAATTGATATGTTACGGTAAGGATGGAGAACAATGGGTTTTATGAAAAACAGTACAAACAGTGGCCTGTGGCCACAGAAAAATTGCTCCACCCAGTTTTGTAGTAAACCACAGTCCCTGCCCTTACTTAATAACTAATTATGGTGAAGTCACCTTACTTTATTTATATTTATTTTATTCAGTTTAGAGGCTGCCTGGCTCCAAATAACTCTGGATGGCTTGCACTTTAAAAAGTAAAAAAAACAAACCAAGGAAATAGAAGGGGAAAAATAATGTACATCCAGAAAAAAAAGGACCACATGTAACACACCAAAGAAAAAACACCAGAGGGCAGGCACCATAATAGAGAAGGAATGCTTCCTAGGTCCCAACAGATGACGCTGTTTGTTTAACTCCCCAGTGTAGCATATTGTATGGTTTGCATACTGCATTAAAAAAAGCAAACCACATCATGGTTCGGTGTGATAGGTGAGCTAGGTCACTATGTCCTCTTCCGCAAACCATGGTTTAAAATATCCTCCATGAGCATGTTGTGTGAAACCAATCCTAGTGAACTGGCATTTGGGCAAAGGTGGGTTAGGTTTAGTTCTTACTCAGTTATGAAATTTGTTAGGCAACAGAGACCAGCCCTTGTTGCTTGGCCTACCCCATCTAATTGTTTGTCAGTATACAATGGAAGGAAATGCCTAGAGTCTCTAACATGGACAGGTTAAGAAATGATAGGTTTGTGTGCATTCGTATCTGTTGTCTTCGTAGCAGTGGCTGAAACATAAATGTTTCATCTGACTAAGTGGAACAAAATGTACGCCTGGAACTTGACAAACTAAATGTGGCGTCCTTCCTCAGCTATCTGTCTAGATTTAATGTACGGAAGTCAGAAAGTCAGAAAATGTTTCCTTATGGAAGATGGCGGCAGATAGGAGGAAACTGCTGTCACGTCCTAGTCCTGTTCAATGTAATTTTCTCTAATACTGAGCAATATATGATTTTAAAAAATGAAGTTTGGTGATTTTTTCCTAAATATTTTGAAATACACAGTTTCTTTCTTTCATTGTTAATTAGTGTCAAACCTTTTGCAAAACAGAATCTGAATATGAAAACATGCATGTCTAAAAGGACCCATTAATCAAAGGTAGAACATGAGTTTTGACTCTCATAAAAACACCCCATATTGTAATATGGTTGAGAAAGGTCTTATAGGAAAGACTTAGCTCTTCCCTATAAAAATAAGGGTCTCTGGTAGTTCTTTTTCAGCCTTCTCTGTATAACTGAGCAGAGAGATTAGACAACTCTAATAGATCCAGTCACATCTACACTTTGAAAATTGTGCAGGTGCATGAAGTTAGGGGAGGAATGCTGTCTCTGTCTATTTGTGCAAATGGATTGGGGAAGAGTTGAGAGAGGAAGCCATATTTTCTTTTGTGCTCAATGAGATAAGCAGTATTGGGGGTGATGGAAATAATTTTGAAGAATGACTTTGCCCAGTTTCAACATGTGACAGCTAACATTTTGAGCTCATGTAGATCTTAATGGAAAGGGATAAGACAATATATGTTCAAAATATGTTTTTGTAACAGGAAGTTGGATGTCATTAGTACTTTTCCTTGCCACTGCTATATCATTAGACGTGGAAGTGAAGCAGGAAGCCTAGTTCTACTGGATTCTGACCTATTGAGAAGGGCCTGAATATGACATGGAAAGCTCCAGATTCAGGGTGCAATTGTACTTTGGAATAAATTGTGGTTACTTTAACAAACAAGCATGCATAATACTTTAAGCCCTATTCTTTCAGTTCCAGAGTTTGATGTTCTTCTGAGCCTTAAAGGGTTCATAAGTACAGATTGCTGTTGATGAATATTTATTTTAACCTAGTGAGGAAAACAGTGGGATATCAGGAACATCCTTTTAAAGATGATGAGCTCCAAAACATGTTTTTAAAGTCAAGTAATATCTTGAAAGCATGATGTAGTACAGGTAGGCCTTGAGTTATGACCATTCGTTCAGCAACCATACAAAGTTATGGCAGCATTGAATGAGCAGTATTTACACCCAATCCCCAAACTTATGGCTGTTGCAGCATCCCCACGGTCATGTGATCAAAATTTGGGTGGTTGGCAGCCTGCCTACACTTACAACTTCAGGGGTACTTCAACTCCACCCACCTGTCTCCCTCCCATCTCTGCCCTTTTGGCTGTCTTGTACTCTGCTGCCTCTGCCAGCCCTGCCACCCTGCATTTGCTGGCTCTGCCACCTGCAGATAGCCCTGCTGCCTCTGCTAACTCTGCCAGGCCTTTTTCCTGAAGCTTTCCAAAGTATCAAAAGAACAGCCCATGGTGCAAATGGCCTCGGGAAGAAGGCCTGGTGTGGCCAGTAGCTACCTCACATAGGGCCAGGCTGGGCATGCCTCATCAGCAGTGGGAGGAAGTTGGCAAAGGTCAGCTGGGGGCGGCAGGGCCAACAGGTTGGTAGGTCCAGTGACTGCAGGGTGTCAAGGCCAGCAGAAGCGGTGGAGTGCAAGGCAGCCAAAAGGGCAGAGATGTGGAGGAGATAGGCAGGTGGGGGGACCTGAGGAGGAGGCAGTCCCTTCCCTTACTGAGGCTTGGGGCTAGGAGGGACCAAGCCAGAAGTGGCTTGGATTGGGGTGGTTCCTTGCCTAACGACTGGTGGTATTTGATTAACGACGGCAATAGGGACTGCCGGGATTACCGTTGCTAAGCGATGCAGTCGTGTGATGTTGTGCTTTACAACTGCATTGCTTAGCGGCAGAAATTCCATTCTCAATTACCATCGTAACTCGAGGACTACCTGTACCTGAACTTGGGGTTTCATACTCTTCCCAGTTGTGGGAAGGAGGAGGGGATGGAGAGGGAACAGTGCTGGTGGTGAACATAAATGTTAGTATGCACTGATGACCGGCAAACTTCAGAGACCTTTTGGTATACGTGTAATCAAGTTAAATTGATGTTGACTTGACCAGGAGGGTTTCACACTTGAGAGAAGGTTTAAGTCCCTGGAAGTTTTTAGGCTCTGCAGCAACTGATTGAACTTCATGAACGACAAATTTTGTTGCCCGGCTAGACCACTTAAGCCTTGAGTTACTAAAGTACACCACTCACCCTTGATGAATAAAAATAGTTACTCGGTTTAAAAAAAAAAAAAGGGTTTCTTTGACTTCCACTGTTAATTCACCTAGCTCTTCTTTTCTTATGATGAGGTTCAGTACACAAAAATAAAACAGGGAGGGAACCACTGAAACATAGAAAACCAGGCCAAAATGGGGGAGGACTTGTACAATTAACCTTTCTTATCCCCTCCCTTTTCAGACATACCTGCATCAGGTGAACGGATTAGGAGAGATGGACTGTGTTTTATTATAAAAAAAACAAAAAACAAACCAGAAACACCAAAACCTTCAAAGAGAACTTTCCAACGCTACCAGTCTGTTTATCCAAGCTAGTCCTTATTATGTGGCAAGCTCATCGATTAGTGAGTTATGTCCAGTAAAGACAACTGTATGAGAAAAATATCTCAGATGCTTACTGTGCAGTTTGGTAGACAATATAGCTTTTGTGTGTTAATGGCTTTTGGAAATTGCCTGCCAAATAGCTGCGTGGCTGGAGATGGGGAAGTTGGGGGAATAAAACAGGAAGAATACAAGGACTTATGCGCACACCTAATCTGCTTTCTCCATTTACTTTTCTCCTGTGAACCAACGCTGGTACTTATCATTTCAGATTATTTCCTTCCTCAGATACAAGTTTAAAAAAAAATAATAATAATAATAATAATAAGGCTCCCCTCCTACTGTTAAAGCGATTATAACGAGTTTTATATCTAATTTTGCTTGCTTGCTTTCTCTCTCTTTTCCTCCCACTGCCACTGCAGTTCCCCTATTGTTGAAATTTTGAACATCATGATACTCCTTTCAGTCTGCAAGCGGTTGGTTTTACTTTGCTTTTGTGTCAACCCCTGGTCCAGGATCGTAACTTTGGATTTGTCTGGAAAAGGGGTGACCTGTAGGTTCTGTGAATCCCTTGCCTCTCATGATATGCCCACTATTTGCTTTTTCTTTTTCTAGAAGTTGGGCAAATTGGTTATTTTAATGATAGTTTACTGTAACAAGCCAGCTTCAGACTGTTGATGACGCTGGTTTGTTTGAATGAGCTGTAGTTAAGATTGACTGCAGTCAAAATTATACCAATATGCAGTTAACTGAAAAAGGTAATAAGCGTAAATTGTCTTCCTCCCACTCTGTTAAAAAAACGGAGAGAGGAGAGTACATCTGTCTAAAACTGCATTCTTTGATATAAGAAAGAAATGTCTGATTATACTAGCTGGTTCCTCCACATGCATCGCAGGATTGTTTAAAATTGATCAATTCATTTGCCTATGGCCACTTGCTTGTTTCATGCTTAATGTGTTGTCTGCCTACCACTTCTGCCTGTTGTGGTTTATTTTAGATCTCCTTTTCTGGTTAGCAAGAGTGGAAGTTGATGATATACAACACTAAACAAGCCAGCAACTGCCAAAGAAAAGTTGTGTGGGATGAGGATAGGTGGCACAATCAGGTGTGTTTATGACTAAGCTATGCTTGTTTTTTTCTATATAATAATAATTTTTATTAAAGTTTACAGATACAAAGATCAAAAAACTAATACAAAGAAAAATATAAAAGAGTAAATAGAAGCAATAAGAAGTGCAGGGAAAGAAATACATATTTAAGAGTAGCCAGAATTCAATTCATTGATTCTTCCAACAGCAGATGAATCAAACTGAGCACCTTCAAACCTGACCTTTAGAAGGTGATGTTTCCTAAACACTAATACGAATGGTTGCTTGCTTTAGATTACATTTAAAAATCTAAATGTTCTGCTTTGTCGGATGATTTTAACTTGTTTTATCATAGTTGACAACTTTGCGATAGTCTTTCATTTCCCTTCGGGCACTAGAAGCATTGGATATCCAGAGCTGCCCAAACAAACCTGCACTGCTAAAAATAGAACTACCCTAGTGCCAACTCTCACTTTGAATCATGTCTTGCATAGGCCGTTCAAAAGAGGGGTTGTGTGTGTATATGTGATGCAGAGAGAGAGAAGTCATAACTGTAGGCTAACAAGTCTAACATCATTCTTGAAAGATGCTACAATCCTTTTATTTATAGAGTTATGTTTTGATATACTTAGACATGGTAATATCTTTGGCAGTTTGAGGTGTACGAGCCTTTGCGTTACCATGGTCAACATTTAGCGCTGAATGATGGCAACAAAGCCACAGAATGAAGAGAACAAATAAAATGTCAATAAATTGTTATCTTCTTCCCATATCCTTTTCTCTCTTTAATATCTAGGCTTCCGTACGAAATCTTTCCAAAAGAGTGTCAGTAGCTGAGCAGTGTGATTTGTCAATTGTCTCTATTTACTCATGCATTTTCGTAGGCACAGGTTCAATGAAATCTACTGGGATTTATTTCTGAGTAAATATGCTGCTGAAGGAGTAAATATGATGATGCAGTAAGAGTACTGCATAAATGAACGTGATATTTGACCAGTGATTGTGTGTTGCCATAGTTTTGACAAAGCTGTATAACCGGAAATGAGATGGAGTTAATAATCCACGTTCACTGTTTCAGAGAGTTTTCAGCTGAATCCACACTGTATTGTTTTCATGCTGATGGCTCTTTTTTAGTTGATGGTTATACTGGAATGCTAGAAGTAGGTACACTAAATATATTTATTAGATAATCATGTGCTGCCATGGGAGCATTTATAGATAACACGCAAAGATATCTGCCTTATAGTGACCACAATGAGTGCTATATATGCTGTTAGTGAACAATTCATTTTGTAAAGGAAATATTTTACAATGAATTTTAATTAGTAATTATTTAATTATTAATTCAGTTGATATTAATTGTTTTGCCCTAGCTCTGCCCTTTTTTGTTGTTGGGATTATATGCACAAATACAGATATGCAAACACAAAGGAAAGCTTATTGGGTGGCTGGACAATTAGTTTCAGCTAGAACTGGCAATCTTATGTTGACGAGATAAGAGAGCTAGGGATTGTCTAGGGTTTTTGTCCATATTTATTTTTTTCTGTGTACTGCTCTTTTTTGGAGGAAATCACATCCTTCCCAATCGTAGTGTATTTTGAGACATCTTATATGTTGCTTTGCCCCTCAGCTAGTTAAAATAAAACTAGGGTCATGTAGACTTCGTAGAATAAGAAGTTCTATGAACAGGTTTGGATGTGGGGGTCTGTACTATAAAATCATAGCTGTTTAATTAGATTAACTAGCTTTGAGCATTCAACCAAGATCAGTTTTAATTATTTTCATTCTTCTGTGTGTAAAGCTGCTTAGCTGTACCCTTATCATGAATTGGTCATTCTAAGAGATGGTGTCTCTTTTGACGTGTTCATTTATCTACTTTAGATCCAAACTAGTAGTATTGCTCCTGGTATGTATTATTATCATCTCATAGCATTTTCTGTATTCTGTATAAATGCAGTTATAACATGAGCACGGGACCTTTATAGTAAGCTTTTTTTGTTCCAGGCTGTTCAGTAAGTAGAACTTTGAAGTGAGTAAAACTTTGAAGAATACATTCTTATATTGAACAAAGCTTCCTGAAACTGCCCTTCACCTTTATTAATATTGGGAGAGTGATAAACCATTGCGATGCACAGATATTCAAAGCCATGATGAAATAGCCATTCAAAATAAAACTAACAATCATGACCAGTTGTAGTCACAGTTTTTTTTGTAAAAAAAATCATAACTAATGGAGCAAAAGTAAAACATGAATGAAGGTATACCAACATGTAAAGCTTAGACTTTTTTTTAATCTGATACCAAGAAGACTGCAATGTTAATACCAATTACATCTATGAGTTAGGTTTATGCTGTAAGGCAGTTGTTAAAATGTTGAACAGATGTGAACCAGGACTGTATTGGGAACTGTCTTGTAAAGTATATAATTCTGCTTCTCTGATTTGAATTTCTAGAGAAGGCTTGTTGAACATCTGACTCCCATACACAGGAAGTGTGGGCTAGGCACCAAGCATTCTCTATGAAGGTCCCCATACTCTAGAGCAGAAGTTCTGAAACATTTTGCTCTCAGGATCTCTTTACATTCTTAAAAATGATTGAGGACCCCAACGACCTTTGGTTTTTGTGGGTTGTCTCTATCAATATGTACTGCATTAGAAATTAAAACTGAGAAATGTTAAACTATTTATGTGACTCTGCAGACCCCTTGAAAGGGTCACTGGGACCCCAGAGGTCCCCAGATCAAACTTTGAGAACTGCTGCTGTAGAACAGGCAGCCTCTGGAAGTACATTTGGCCTCAATTGTTCTCTCATTCTATGGGGTCCTCCCAAACTGGTCAGTGACCATAATAAAATTTCCTTACATTTTGATGATGAAAGGTGGTAAAATCAGTTTTACTGAACAAGATTTAGTTAAGTACAGTTTCATTTTAAAATCAGACTATCCTCACATGGAAAGCTTACTACTGCTCTATTACTTCAGTAGCTTTACAAATAAGTCCCTGCTGAAAATAATCCCCCCACCATAGCCTTTCATTTCGGTATCACACACCTACAACAAGTTCACTCTAGTCCATAATGTGGTTTGGTTGGTAAACCATGATTTCTGGCTTGCTGCAATATGTGAACCAACAATATGTGCTGCATTTTATAATATTTCCCTGGGTTTTGTATGAACCAGAGGAATGCACAGCCTTTTGAACTCAAGCCACCTTGAATCTGAAATGCCCTGTTTGAATTTGAAACAGTTGTTTCAAAATGGGCTGTTTTGATCATTTTGGAGCTTTTGATATTAAAACATTTTCATGATGATTGAAGCAGCCCATTTTGCACCCATAATAGTACAGTTTCAAAATGTTTGGCACACTGCTATACAATCTAACACTCTTCCATCAGTTGCTCTGCATGGTAAGTACCAAATATCTATTCTTCTGATATCTATTTAAAATAATGACCAGTTTCAATTTGAAATAGTATTCGCCATCCATATCATGTTTTAATGGTACAGTGGTAAAGTCAAGACAAGAGGAGTCCTTTCTAAAAGCTCGTTTTTTTATTTAAGAGGGATACCACACACTTTTGTTATGGTTCCAGTTCACTGTCTACTTCTCAGCTGTTTGCATTGGTTCTGGTTCTTTAAATCAGTGTTCAAATCTCTATCTTTCTGACACTTGGCTTAAAAGTATAAGCTATTATTTTCTCTTATGGTGGATGTTATTGCAAGGCTCTAGATCCTGATTGCTGTTCATAGATTTGTTGTTTTTGTTGGAATCGTAGCAGAGGGAAACAAACTGTTGATGGTTAATTGAAATCAGGTTGTTAAACCAATTGTCAGTTCCTTGAGAGAAACCCAAGGCCCTTTGCCAAAGACTGTTCTTTGTTTTGTTTTTAAACTTTATGTGAAGTAAAACTAGTGTCATAGAGCACGTGGGTCTTCTATAGCAGCAGAAAAGCTGAAGAGATTGGGTGCTATGGCACAGCAACCACTTTTGTGATTTTTGACTTGTTTCACTTCTAAGTTGGTATATGTTTTGGGATGATGTTGATTTTGCTTTTTGATAAAGAGAATATTGAGAAATGACCAAAGCTGTGGGTCATAAAGGAAGTGCTGAATCAGAAAGTCCCTCCATAATAGAAGTCTGTTTTTAAAAACATAAATCCATTCCCTCCCCATCTGTTGCTCTTTTGATGCCTGAATCGTTCATTTTTATATATGAGTTAAGTGTGACTAGTACAGTGAATCATGTTAATTCTATCTGGCCAGTGTTGAAATTTTAATTGTAAAGAGCTAGAGAAAGTCTCTATGTGTCTCAGAGGGAAAATAACCACCCATGCTCAAAACTCCTCTGTTTCATTCATTCCCTAAATGAAAGAAATTTTTTTTCCATTTTGCAAAATCCTCTGAATCAATAATTGCTTAGTTGCCCTGCTGCTGCTCTGCCTCATAAAGAGACTTTGTTTGCTTGGTATTCAGTAAAATAATCAATGCCAGGCATGTTTGCTATTTTCAACAAGGAGGCACAACTTGATAAATAAGGAAAACTAAAATATTAAAATTCCAATGAAGCATCATTTTTAGATAAAATTGGTATTGTAATGATTGCCATGACTCACTAGCTCTGCACTATAACAATAATTGGTAGTTCAATTAGAACATTATTTTTGAAACATTATGAAAGGTTTCAGAGCATATTCAGCTATAAAAGTTTTGTGCTTTTTGAATCAGAGAACACTAAATTATCCAGTATGGAATCTGTAAGGTGGAGTTCATGCACACGTGCATACATAGAACCTAAAAATTGTTCCAGTGGCTATTTAAGGTAATAGGTCTCCACTTCTTACCTCATATAGAGAAATAACATTTAGTAGACCATAGATTGTGAACTTTGCCAAAGGTATGTAGAGTTATTCCCATACATTTTATTGTAGGGATCAGAACTTTTTCAGGAGTGGAGACAACAAAGCAATAAAAAAAGAAAACAAAATGGTGAGGATTGCCTGAAATCACCAGGTCTTGCAAGGGCCCAGAATATTTCACATTTCTACCTCAGATCTCATCAGGCAAGAATGATAAAATCACATAACATCTGATAATTTTGTTAGCTTTTGATGTTTTTGAAAAGTTTTAAATTAAAAATTGAATTGTGTAACTTGAGGGTTCTATAGATACCATTTGAAGGTGTTGCAGGTATTTTTATGCCTGCAAACACTATATTGCCAACTCCGGATTTACAGAGTGATGATGAGCATAACATGAATAGAAAAGTCTGCACTCATCATTGCAATTTGCATGTGGGCTGGAATGCCATAGGTTCAAAATTTCTTTTTCAGTTGCCCATTTCTTGTTTATTAAAATTGTGTGCTCCAGGTAAAAAGTTGTTTTTACAGTAAAGCAGGTGAACTTAAGGTCTGAAAGCTTGGACACTGAGCTTTGTACTCATGTAGATCTTTAGAACCAAGGTTTATCCAGTACGTATTATCAATGTTTCACAGAAACCCTATATTACATTTTTTTTCCAATCCTGAAACGTCTGCTGAATGCTCACTTTCCATGTTTGACTATTTGGCTTCAAGCTGGGTTGATCTTAGTTCTTTTTTATGCTCTTAGGTTTGTGGTAACACAAATAATTGCTACACCAAGAAATTGTGTTCCTGAAATAACTTGGAAATGGTATCAGTCACGTTGTGAGTACCCAGTATATCATTGAACTGTGTGGTACTTACTTCTGAGCAATCATACAGAGGATACTGACCCTGATCTATGTCCAAAGGGCCGAATATTGTAGAAGATAATATCCATTGTTTTGGCCAACACAGTCATGTTTCTGGAGAGCTGTTAAAGTCTACAGCAGGCTAAAAACTGTTCAGTCCTACTAAACTAGAAGGAAGAATTCAAACACTTAAATCATTATCTCATTACAGTAATCAAGATTACTGATAATAGAAACGTAGCATTTTGTTCTTCAGTGGAAAATGTTGCACTTTTACTTGACACTGCGGTGTTGACGGTGGAAACGTGACTCCTAGTAGCAATAAAATAGCATAGCTTGGCATTTTCTGTTGCTTAGTATTTGTAATTGTCTTTGATTTGTTGTAGTGCTGTGATTCAGTTGCTCAATTGATTGTAAATGTAGTAAGAACTTCCTACCTCTCAATTGCCAACATAGCATCTTGCTATAGAAATAGCTGTTTGGGCACACTTGAGTTATTACTGTTTATTTTATTTTTTTTCAAACTAAGCTCACAAGAATTTGAAGAAACAAGTGAAACAGCAGATTAATTCTGTAGCTGATTGCTCTTTCCAGTACAGAGACAAGATTTCCTTTTTCAATTAGAGTTTTACATTAGCATTGGTATTAACTCTGGATTCATCTAACTAGGAAAACATTGAATCAGAATTTGGAATCAGTATTTAAAAATGATAGTAGAATCTTGATTAATCTACATTAGGGATAGGGATCTTCTCTCATATGAAAGATCGTATAATAGTGTATGTTGACCTTTGCTTCTTTTATTTTATTCTGTCATTCTGCAAACCAGTGTAACAGTGCCTAAAGTATTTTGTAGCAGATTAAAATTTACTTTACACTATTAGAGAATTTCTGTAATATGGCTAGTAAGTCTATTGATTGGGAGCTATATTCACAAAGCCAAATCCCAAATCACTAGTTAGTTACAAAGTTTAGTTGCTTTCTTCTTCTTTTTCTTTTTCTTCCTTTTACTTCATCCTTGTAGATAAATTGTAAACTGCTATTTATTCTGACATGTGCGTGTGCACACACACAAAGAGAGATATATATTAAAAGAGATGATATGTTGTAGTGACTGAAGTTTTGGTTTGATTGTATTGTCTAGGAGTGCATCCCTTAGTCAGCAATAAAGCACTCTGGGTGATTTAAGTAGAGTCACTGTTAAGCTATCTGAGTGAGAAGGTGGAGATGTTTATTGTCCTGAATCCTTGGGAGAAATGGTTCATAAAATGTGAAATAATATCTACGTAGGAAAGTGTCTGGCATGAATGACTTCTACTGGAAAGGCTTCTGGCTTATATATAACTCTCCGGTTGTTGTGAGTCATCAACCTACAGCAAGAAAGTTTCTTTGCACCATAACAATAGTCTTCATAGAGATCAATTTTTAAGTTATTAAAATTATTTGCTCCCAAGGTGAATTGCCAACATTTCCTACATATTTTGTCTTTTAAAACTATTTTGAAAAAGAAAAAAAAAAGACTGGTTAAATGTTTAATGTGAAGCAAATTTGTAGGGACCTACGTACTAGCCAGTTAAGATATTAAGACTTTTAAAATTAGCTTACCTTAGAAGAACATGATATAAACTAGTTGTGAGCTAATTAAGAATCCAACAGTTCAACAGATTTTAATTCTGCTTTAAAAAACCCTTTCCCTTCTGACTTAGTTTTATTAATGGTCTCTTACTCAATTATCTGTTGCCTTATCTGCATCAACCTTATCTCTGTTGTAGACTATTGTGATGTCACCAAGAGTTTAAATTGTCACAGGCCAGACATTGAAGTTTTGAGGGACATTGTATGGAGTAGTGTTCAGCTTTGAACAGATAACTTTTATCAAGATGAAATAGTTGTTACTGGACAAACATAGAAACATGACAGTCAGGATTTACACCTAGATTCAGAACATACATGCTGCTTTTAGATACAGCATACCTTGGATATTTATAAGGAATCTTCTGTGACTGGGAGAGAAAGTCAGGATATGAAAGTCTAGTTACCAACCATGAACACTCAGTAAGTAAATGAAATAAGATATTATGAGACTAGTCATCAAATAGTAATAGAAAGATGAAAGGAATTGGTAATGAAATTGGATTTGGCTGTGCCAACGTATTGCAAGAACTGTATTTTGTTTTAAATATACTTTAAACTATAGTTAAAGTTTAACTATATTGTTATAGTTTAATATTTGTTTAAATCCTGGTCACCTCCAGACTGGATTACTGTAATGCGCTCTACATGGGGCTGGCCTTGAAGAGCATCTGGAAGTTTCAACTGGTTCTGCGAGCTGCACTGGCTGCTTTGTTTCTGGGTGCAATTCAAGGTGCTGCTTTTGACCTTTAAACCCCTACATGGCATGGGATCAGATTATTTGAGGGACTGCCTCTTCCCAGTTACATCTGTCTGTCCTATCAGGTCAAGCCAGAGGGGTATGCTGCAGATCCCGTCTACCAAGGAGTTCCATCTGGCAGGACCTATATAGCGTGCCCTTTCTGCTGTGGCCCCCACCCTTGGAAACATCATTCTCCCTAAGGTATGGTTGGCCCTATCCCTGCTGGTCTTCTGGAAGGTCCTTAAAACCTAGTTTTTCCATCAACCTTGGGGATCCCATAATGAGCCTGCAAGATGGTTATATGATGTCAAATGACTGTTGTTCTCCTGTATTCTTGGGTTTTTTATCCTTTTTTATTTATGTTTGTCTGTTTTATGGTTTTAATTGTTAATATGTTGTATGCAGAGTCACTTTTGTGAGATGGGCGGCTATGCAAATCTGATAGATAGATAGATAGATAGATAGATAGATAGATAGATAGATAGATAGATAGATAGATACATACATACATACATACATACATACATACATACATACATAAGAGATAGGTAGATAGATAACTGGTATATCTATTGAGACGATAACATTTTCTTTATTTCTTAGCAACAGATATGTGGAATGTCTTTTCAGAGGTGAGAAAAAGAGGTTTATTTGTACAAAGCATTGATTATGTGGGAACTGTGATTTTATTTCTGTGGTAAAAGTAGCTTGCTTAGTACATGCTAGCCTAAGAACAAATGAATAATTTATTATGAAGGAAACTGGCTTTATTGTTAATGAAGTGGATTAAAAAATGGAGACGCAAGCATCAATCTGGATACAACTGTTAATGAATTGCTGTAATTGCAAACTATTTTCATAGTATTAATAATGCATTGTTTTATAAGAACACAAATTCTATAAAATATGGAGAACTTTTGTACTAAGGTAGGCTTTAGCATTTGTGTGTGTGTGTGTGTGAGAGAGAGAGAGAGAGAGAGAGAGAATACAATTCAAGAGGGGAGACTACTGAGCCTACCATCTGGCCAAATTATTGAAAATGCAAAGATGTATGTAAGTATGTATGTATGTATGCATGCATGTATAGGCCTTCTGATTCCCAAACAACTGTGTGGCTTACAGCCAAAAAACCCCAATGTATAAAGAATACAGTTAACTGGAAAAGCAAAATACCAAAACAAATCAGACCAAAAGCAAAACAAGACTAAAGTGGCGGGGGGGTGGGCTCCACAATCACCCTGTCAACAAAGCCTAGGAGAACAAGTATGTCTTCAGTAGTTTTCTGAATGTCAAAAAGGGTGGTGGGAGGGGGAGAGATCATTCCAGAGGGCAGGAATCACAAGAGAATAGGTGTGCTTCCTGGGTCCCACAAGGTGACATTCTTTAATTGACAGGACCTGTAACACACCCTGCTGGACTGTATCAGATGGGCAGAGACAACTGGAGACAAGTGGTTCCTCAAATAGCCAGGGCCTATGCCCAGGACTTAATTGTGATAACCAGCACCTTGAATTGTCCACAACCAGTACAGCTTATGAAGCAGTGGGTCACATGCACATAACGCAGCACTCTCATCACTGCCTGCACCACTGAATTATGGACCAGCTGTAGCTTCTGGATGGTCTTCAAGGGCAGCCCCATGTACAGCACATTACAGTAATCCAATAATGAGGTGACTAGCACATGAGCAACTGAACAGTCTCCTGATCTATGTAATGGTATACATTTGGCACACAAGATGTACTTGTGCAAAGGCCCTCTTAGCTACAGCTTCCACCTGCTCTTTGAACAGAAGCCAAGAGTCCAGGAGGACCCCCAGATTGTGTAGAGTTCTCAAATGGGAAAGTGCAACCCCACTGAGAGTCAGTGATGGGATACCTCCGGACCTGGGGGACCAATATAAACATACCCACTCGATCTTGACAGGATTGAGCCCGAGTCTGTTCCTCCTCTTCCAAACTTGCACAGCTCCAAGCAGGAGGTGGCAAATGAAAACCAGAATTATTCCTGGTACCTACGAAGGCAGTGATTGAACAGATCAAAGAACACCCTTTTAATTTGAACAGGAGATTATTGCCAGTAACTCAATCACTGGTACCTATAAACAATTAAACAGTAATATGAACCTATCTGTTGTGCTGTACAAGAGGCATAAAGGTTTTACAATAGCCATTCTGGAAAAAAAGTTACTTCCCCCTCTCCCATTTTAGGCACAGAATAATATGTCCCTTTGAGTAATGAAGCATACATTTGAGGTGAATTTATGTGCAGTAATACTGCTAAAGTAGTTATGTAGGAAAAGCAGAGCAAGATGTTTATAACAGAAACTACTATCTAGAATGTGTTATGCCCCTAACAATATGCCCAAGATCCTATAAATGTGGGATTCAATATGGCTAAACCTGAAAAAGGTAATCTCTCTCAGTTTGGTGGGGGATATTCTGAAGGATCCTGTTAATAACTCTCATTAGGCCCAGTCACATCTGTTTCAGAGTAGACATATAGAGGACTCAGTACGTTCTGCTCCATTTTTCAAGGTGTACCTTACTAATAATGGAAAAATGTTTTTGAAAAACAAAAATGTATAGACAGTTATATAATGAACCAAACAGCTCCCTCTGAATTTGATCAAATTGCATAAAAGTTCACTTCTTTGCCATTCTCTTGTACAAAAACTAATTCATATTTTGACAAATATGCATAATAGCACTTCAGTGCTACAAACCAGATGTAAATCTGGGGGGTGTGTGTGTATAAATCTTTTGCCTTCTATGCATATAGGGTCTACATAAATTTTAATGGTAGTGGTATGATAATTCTTCAACTGTATGATTCAGAACAGCTTAAAATTCTAAAAAAAACCCAGACATAACAGTCTAAACAATTTGATCATTCCGACATAAGGCTTACCCTGCATATAAAACAATGAATACAATGGAAAGTTCAGTAAAATTTCTTCAATCAATAGCAAAAGTCTGCCAAATTATAAATGCCTTAACTAGGTAATAAGTTGAATATGCAGAGGACTAATACTAAACTATATAATTTATATAATTTAAGCACTACTAAATAGTCTCATATGCTTGCCTTGCCACTGAACCACGTGAAGAAAAAAAAAAAAAAATCAAACCAGGCCTGTACTGCTTCAGGAAAATAGGCAGGCTTAAATAGAAGGAAATGGCCTTTTAAGTATAATAAGCCCAAGACTTTGAAAGAGGATAACCACCGCACTGAATTGTAACCAGAATCATAATGGAATTTTTTCTAACAGTTCAACAATCAAGGCAATTTCCATTGCATTCTGGACTGAGATTTCTGAAGGCTTTTTAAAAACAGATCCATATAGCATTCTCTGTTGTTCAGTCTGGTGGCACCAAAGGCAGGTGTCACAGAATTTAGGTTGATATTGTACAGAAACAAGTACAGTAGTTTAACCTGGACTAGGTTAAACAAGTGCATCCCTGATTGTGATTGGTGCCTGACCAACTAAGAGCAAAGGGAAATCTGAAAAAGTTCCTAGTTCTTGCATCTGTCTTTTAGAGAAATGGTACAAAGAAACTGAATCGCTATTTTATGTTGATCAGAGGCACCTACATCATGTCTCCATTAGTGGATATTGACAATACTCTTGCAGAAATGCAGCCAGCCACGTGCTACCCTTATTCATTGTGGCATATTTGTCAGGTTCAGCCCAAAGAACTCCAGAGACAATGCAAATACAATTCTGTTGCATTTATTAGCTGTAACCTCCAGACAGAAAATCTCCCCAGACTGAACCCTAGTTCCCAAGCCAGCCAGCCACAACACCATGAATTCCTTAGGGAGGTGCCAGCCTCATCTTCTTGAACTTCCCACGCTCCTGTTGGGGGCTAAGAACATGCTTATCTCCCTGAGCCTGGCCTTCATAAGTCCATTCCATCACATATTAGAGCTAACCAGTGGGTGAATGGGGTTAACTGGAAGGGTCTGTTTCACAATAGAGCAGTTTTCACTTTATTTAGAAAGATTTTTATTTATTTATTTATTTATTTATTTATTTATTTATTATTTTATTTTATTTAGAAAGATTTAGAAATTTGGATTAATTTTGATTAGTGTTGAGACTGGATTGGCTTTGATTGCCCTGGTGGATGACCAGTATTAGGAAAAAGACAGGAACAATGTGACTCTGCTTCTTCTTCTTTCACTATCTGTGGCTTTGGATACCCATCAACTGTGGTATCTTCCTGGATAGGCTATATCAAGATAGAGTAGGAGACACTGTGTTTCGTTCATACCTGCAGGGTGAATTTCAGACAGGGGCATTGGGAGATTGCACTTTGATCCCTTTGCTATTACGTCATGGCTACCAAAGGTACTGTTTTTCCCCTGTGCTATATTAACATCTGTATAAGCTGCTGGGAATGCTCATTAAGGCTTTTGAAGGGAGTTGTCATCAGTGTGTCAACTTAAGGTGAAATGCTACTCTAGTTCCTTGGTACATGTGAGTCACTTTTGGCCTGCACAACCAGACCAGTGTCTGAACTCAGTGATCAGTTAAATGAGACACGTTGGCTGAAGTTGAATTGAACTTCTGTGGGTAATGTCAGGCTTCACATCATAGCTTGGCAGTAAATCACAGCTCTCAGATACTTAACCCTTTATTCAATATTTAGCTTGACTTGGTAGAAGATTCTCAGACACAGCTTGGCTAGATCAGAATCTTCATTAGAGACAAGAATAAATCAACAGAACAGTTGTTTACTTGAATAATGTATTTGAAAGGACCTGATTCATAAATAACCCCAAAATAATAGGAGCAATTAACAGTGGGGTGTTAACTTACATTGAAAAGAATCAGGATGCAGCAGTACAGAAAATAGCAGATAGAAGGAGGAAGAAACGTATACATGTGAAATACTTGGCTGTAAATCATACAAAATAGGTTGTGCAACATCAGAAGGAACAGTTAGATCCTGTTAAATATTAGAGAGGCAAAACCCATGCAACAAATATTTACATGAGAACTGTGTAAGGCATGGTTATAAACCTATTCTACTCTTATGGTTTAGTTATAACTAACTGGAAAAAGAAACAGGATCCTCTCACTATTGATTATGCTGAATGAGATTATGATTATCATGACTGCTACTGAAATTGTAAAGCAATAATTTTGGTGCTTTGTTTTTGAAAATTTGTATGTTATCAATATTGTATTGAAATTTAGAAACAAAATGATGAGAAATTCTGCTTGACTCCCTTGCTATGTTTGTAATTTTTACATTAAAAAACCAAAGTCTAGCTTGCTGTGTCTATTTTATATCAGTTTAACTTTCCGGTGTCTTGGCAGATCATGTCAGTGTTTCTAGTGCCTTAATGTTCACTAGCTGATGCCAGTACATGAAAAGCAGTACAGACCTTAGTTCTGTTTTCAGCCTTGCACTAAAGAATTTGAAGGGAGGTCAACTAGCCATGCTCCCAACGCTCTAATACGTTACATTTTCTACAAAAGCATGCATAGCCTTATTATGAGATCTGAGTTATAATCTGTAAGCAGCTTGAGTGATGTCACAGTAGCCCAACCACTATTTTCAACCTCTTGACCCAACTACAAAATACTTATCATAGCCTGTCTGCAGTGCCCTGCAGAGCATTCTGGATCAGTGGTTTAGACACACACACTTCTTGGAGAACAGTGGCCGGACTAGGACTTCACTGTCCCTTGTGAGCAATCACTTCTGACCACCTTTGCATTGTTCCTTTTTCTTTCTTTCTTTAGTTGCAACTGTGTTGCTTTTTCATTTTTCTCCAAGGAAAATTGCTAATCCTCATGAGGATCTTTTGATAATCTTCCAAGAAAACACACTGTCCAGGGAAATGCACTTCAACAGCCACAGCACGATATGGTTTTTGTTTGTTTGTTGTTTTTTGTGCCTTCAAATCATTCTTGACTCCTGGCAACTGCGTGGACAAGTCCCAACAGTTTTCTTGGCAACAATTTCAGAAGTGGTTTGCCATTGCCTTCTTCCTAGGGCTAAGAGAGAATGACTGGCCCATGGTCACCCAACTGGCTTTGTGCCTAAGGTAGAACTGGTCTCCCAGTTTGTAACCTGGTTACTTAAATCATTGCAACAAACTGGCTCTCCTAGATGTTTTAACTTGATTTAATTTTGGACTTTGCAGACTAAACACTCATCAGCCCTTAACGATGGTTAAAATGAGTTGGCCGATGCTGTTGAGAAGGAGAATTAAACACTGTTTCATTGAGAAACAGCTGAGCTAGAATTCATTTGGAAATTTAAAACCATTTCTCATGGATTAAACACCATATGCGTTAACCAGCTTATCAATACAGGAATGCCTGTGTCATGACTAACTGTTCTTTCATTTATAGTCACTATAGGTAATTCGGTCTTTGACCTCTATTTTACCATTGCCCTCCTCCCTATTCACCAACAACAGCTGTATGCATATATTTAATTTTCCTTTCTCAAGATGATATTCCATGCATCTGATGATGTGAAGCATGAGTCACAATAATTTGCTTATGCGATAGTAAATGTGTTAGTCCCCTATTTGGGGCTGTTGCAGCCCCCTCTATTTCAGTTGGCAGAAACTGATCTGCTAGTTTTCAGCAGTTTAAATGCCAATGTGTAAATCCTAAATTAGGTTTATCATACTTTAAAAAGAAATAAAACCATCACTCCTCCCAAAAATATTATCATGCTTACATGTGTCATGTGTCCCACTACTTTGCCTTCTGCTTTCAAATTCCAGAAGACAGACTGTTGCCTTAGCTGTCATCGGACCGGTATATCATGAGAACTTGTTCTTTGCAGTGGAAGCTGAAATCAGAGTTCATATACCAAAATCAGAAGATGTAGCTGTTGGAGCACAGCACTGCTATCAAAGAATAGCAGGGATGGGGTAGAGAGATTGGCTGGGCAAGTTATGGCTCAATGTCTTGGCAAATTGTGGTTATCTGTCCAGAACATCCAATCTGGAATAGTTGTTCACAAACCTATCTGCTGCGCAGATCAAATACTTGGATATTTCCGTTTTGAAAAGTCATAATAATAAAACCATTGGACTGTTGCTGCACAGGAGAGCAACTATCAGCTTTTACTAGGAAAAATAGATTAATAAACAGCCTACTTGATATTAACCATGACTTTAAAATATATATATATATATATATATATATATATATATATATATATATATAAATAAATAAGTTTACAGTATTAGTCTCTGTAGCATACATGTTTAAATTGCTTTCCTACTGCATGACTTGCAACCTATCATTATCCTCTCCTGCCACTCTCAGCAAAAGCTTTTGTACTGGTCAAGATCATCTGTCAGTATGCCATAGATGAGTCATTTCATCATTGACTCAGATCCTGTTCTTAACATTTTCATAATGAAGGATTGTAGGGACAGAACTGACTTTCTCATTATACTAGCTTGTAGAGGATGAAAAAGAGTTCCTTTTCGCTTGAACCTAAAATAGACAAATGTTGACCAAGTGCAATGTACTGATTATTTAGGGACTGCTGAGTTTAAATCCTTTTCAGCCATCCTTGGGTCAGCATAAAATTTACCAGGATGAAATGTGTGTTCCTGTTGCCAGTTTCATTCCTGCCTGTTTCCTCTTTTTCAAGTCGCTGCTGTCACCTGACTTGCCTCCAAAGTCATGGGTGACAAAGCTAACTAATTGTGTAAACCTTGGACAATGTTAGAATAAGAGAAAGACCCTGATTTAAGCTACTAAAGATAACTTAAGGTTTTCCCATTCATGGAATGGGAACAAAAGGCAGTTCCATGGAGATGTGGCAGGGAAAAAATAGTGCCAGGGCATATTTGTGCCATATGCACTTTGGGAAAGGGCCTAAGAGACGTCACTTAAATAAAAGTGTGAGGTACTTTTTAGTTAAGATATTCTTGGTATTCCTTCATGCATACCTCACTGTCCTGTTCAAAGGTAGTTGGTATGAATATGGTGCCAGTTGAATCTGTATCAGCGAGATGGTTATAGGTGCACTAAGATTTATTAGCATGTATCACAAAGTATGGTTAGTGCTAATCACAGTTAAGATGTCGCAGGCAACAGAATGAACTACTGCTGGAAGTGGTTTGCAAATCTGTCTCCTCCACTGTCAGGATCCTAACCACTTTTATAATTGCTGGGTGGGCATTACTTTAGGTGTTTGGGCTGGTCTTGGAAAAAAAGATACAAGTCTACGGTTGCTTGATTGGAGGTGCAGCTACTGTATGCATGGTGGCAGAAAATTAATTATTCTCCCTAGGGCATTTCTTTAATTTCTACAGCCATCTTGTATGTACTCACCATGGGAGAGGACAGCATAGCACCCGAAGACAGCATTTGACTTTTTAACATCCCATTGCTGGTTTATTATTTTTTTTCTGCCAAATCAAAACAACCAAGGCAATTTAGAAATAAACCCAAAAATAAAATAAAATTCAATGCAAACATAAAAGCAATACTATTAAAGTAATAATATGGAAGTATTGATAATCATGCACAACCGTTGTCTACATGGCAGCAAACTACAGATCAAAGGCCCCCCAGAAGAAATTTTAAAATGATTCCTATGTAGGTGCCAACTGGGTGTGTAGAGAGGAGCAAAGCTGTTTCACAGGATGGGGGCTACCACATATTTCTAGATTACCATCCCTCTTATCTCACATATGTGAGTGATGATATCTCCACCCTGAACAAGGGCCCAGGACAAGATGGTTCCAACTGGAGGAAGCAGACCTGAAGATATTTGGGAGCCAAGTCACATGGGACCTCATAGGTTAAAGCCAGCACTTCAACTGAAACTTATGAAAAGCCAGTGTAGCACCTATTTGGATCTCTACAATCTCCAAGAGACATATAGACGTGGAGAAAGAAGCAAGTACCATGGCGACTTGCAAGATTTGTGCTATGCTTGTGTTCCTGCCTGAGGAGGATTCCAACGGCACTTGCAGCAAGTGCAAACATTGCGTTGCTGGAGGACAAAATGGAGAGCCTGGAGGCCAGTTTGGCCACACTAAGACTTCTCAGAGAAGATGAGTTTCTGAACAAGGCAGAAAGAACACAGGAAGGAAGACCACAGAAAAAACAAGAGCCTTCGAGGACGATAGATGGCAACATGTAACTCAGAGGACCAAAAGAACCAAGAGACATTCCCTGTCAGTAAAAATGCAGAATCAGTTTTAGGCACTCCTCTTGGAGGAAGACTCACAGGCTTCTAGAGAAGGGATTTTACCCAGCATGCCAGTAACAGGAAGAAGAAAAGTTCAGAATGTAACAGAGACAAGCAATCCAGAGACTCCCCCAAAGAGGAAATGGCATGTGGTGGTGATGGATGACTCGCTGCTGAGAGTAACAGAGTCGGCAGCATGCAGACCAGACACGTTATCAAGGGAAGCATGTTGTTCCCACGTGCAAAGATCCAAGACGTGATGGAGAGGTTGACCCCAGTAATACTGACCACTAGCTCTTTCTTCTGTTTCATGTTGGCACAAATGACACTGCCAGAAGAAGACTGGGAAGGAGCTATGCAGGAGGTCAAAAGAGTTCGGAGTACAGGTAGTGTTTTCATACATACTTCCAACTGATGGTCATGGTCCGAGGAAGGAGCAGAGGATTCTGGAGCTAAACTGCTGGCTCAAGGGATGGTGTCATCGAGAAAATTTTGGATTCCCGGACCACAGTTTTCACTACCTACAGGAAGGGCTTCTGGCAAGGGATGGGCTGCATCTCAAAAGACTAGATCGTTACCCAAAACATAAAACAAAGGCAGTAACAAGGAAGGAGGTGGTAAGAAGGAAGGAGTAGTCAAGGATACACCAGGAAATGCAGCAGGGAAACTTAAGGGCTTTGCTAAGGGGCTCAGATGCCTGTATACCAGTGCACAGAGTATGGGCAACAAACAAGAAGAACTTGAAATCCTAGTACAGGAGGGCAAATCTGATATTATAGGTATAACTGAAACTTGGTGGAACAGATCTCATGACTGGAATACACTACTGGAAGAATATAATTTGCTCAAAAGAAGCATAGGAAAGAAAGTATAGATATTATTTAGAAAGGACAATAAAAATGCTTTAAAGTCAAGATCATTTCTAAGACACAAGAGTGCATATGACATTTACAACAGTACAGTATGCATAGATAGCAGGACACTAAAAGTAGAACCTAAATAATAAAAACAGAGTGACTAAATTAATAAATAAAATAAAATAATGCATTAATAAAATCTGAAAATTAAGGAAATCGTTTCCTGCGTAGGGCAGTGGCAGCTGAGAGAAATTTTGTGTTTATCATGGTGGTGTTAGCATTCTGGCTGAAAGCAAGGAACAAATAATATTGTCCAAAAGAAACAGGTCCAATAAGGGTGAAGCGGGGTCGCGTTATATGTAAAGAATGCATATACCTGTATGGAAATTCATGACCCCAAGGATGAAAACCTTGCTTGAAAGTGTTTGGGTGCATAGTAAGGGGAAAAGAAAAATGACATTGTTGTATGTGTGTAATAACAGGCCACCCAACCAAGCAGAAGTTATAGATGAATTATTCACAAACCAGATGGCCAGAGTATCCAGGAAACACACCACTGTGATAATGAGGGATTTCAACTACCCTGACATCAACTAGAAATCAAACTCTGCTTCAGGTGGGAAATCCAACAGGTTCTTGACATGCTTTGCAGACAACTATCATCCAAAAGGGGGAAAAGGGAACTAGAGGATCAGCTATATTGGATTTACTGTATCTTTCCATCAATAAGATGCCCCCATGTACAAGACGACCCCCACTTTTCCAACCCAAAATTAAGAAATCAATATTTTAAAGATAGTGCAGAACACATTTTTATTTAGTAATTAGGTAACATTTACCTGATACACTCGGTGGGAGGAGGTCCAAACCGTATCTCTGCAGCTCTATTTCTGTGCTCTTTTGCATAACTGATTACATTCAATCACAAGTGAAACTGCCGATAGCTTGTCTCTGCAAACAGACTTCCTCCAATTGGTTTGTTCAGCATCAGCTGGCGTCAGTTACATAAGGCTTGTGATTGGAGGAAGTCTGTTTGCAGAGACTCGTGATTGGAGGCTCGTGATTGGAGGAAGCCTGTTTGCAGAGTCAAGCTATTTCACTCGTGATTGGAGGCTAGCAATAGGAGGAAGCCTGTTTGCAGAGACAAAGTATGGGCAGTTTTGCAACCGCACGGTTCTCTCTTTGGCTTACTTCCTTGCATAAGACGCCCTTCAATTTTTAGCGTAAGGATTTTAGAAAAAAGTATCGTCTTATGGTCAGAAAAATACGGTAATAGTTACTAAGAAGGAAGAAGTAGTTGAAGAAGTGGAAGTGACAGGGACCTTGGGACAGAGTGATCATGTAATCCTAGAATTCACCATATTGCAGGCAGGGAGAACTGAAAGTAGCCAGGTTAGTGTTCAAGAGATCTGACTTCAGAAAGCTGAGATAAAAGTAAGAAGGATTTTGTGAACGGAAATCATGAAGGGAAAATAGTTCAGAAGAATTAGGAAATTCTAAACCCCCCCCCCCAAAAGCCCCAAAAATAATACCAAAGAAGGGAAAAATGGGAGACACCTGATGAGACTGGTGTGCTACATGAAGAGGTCTCTGAGGTACCTCAGGCTTTGTTCCTGGGCCGAAGTATTCTTCATCATCTTCATAAATGACCTAAATGGTGGAATAGAATAGAAATAATAAAATATCTGGATGACACAAAGTGGGGGTGCGGGGTGATTGCTAACACTTCTGAAGAAGAGCTGAGAATAGACTTGAACATTGGACCCTATCTAACAAAATGATGTTCAGTGGTGAAGAATGTAAGGCTCTATACTTGGGCAGAAAAAACCAAATGCACAGGTACAAGTTAGGTAGAATCTAGCTTAGCAATAAAATTTGTGAGAAGGATCTGGGTGTTTTGGTATACTTTAAGGAGTATTCAGAGGGTCCAGAATGCAGTGGCATGGGCAGTTAATGGTGCCAATTATTTAGTGCACGTGACACGACTGCTCTGCCAGATACATTGGCTCCCAATGTGTTTCTGGGTGCAATGTAAAGATGCTGCTAGTCACCTTTAAAGCCATTCATGGCTTGGGACTGGGTTACTCTCTCCCCAGTTGTTTCTACCCATTCTACCCAATCCAGCAGGGGCATGCTCTGGGTAACGTTGGCTAAGAAGTGTCAGCTGGCAGGGCCTAGAAGGAGAGCTTTTATTGCTATGGTGCCTGCCCTTTGGAACATCATTTCCTCTAGGATCAGACTAGCCCTGACCCTGTAGGCCTTCCACTAGGCCCTCAAAATTTGCTTTTGTGCCCAAGTCTGGGCCCCCGGGCCTGCTATAGAGCCTGTCTCCTGGCTATGTTTGTGGTTGTTTTTTGATGCTCGGCTGCTATGTGTTTTTATATTTTGTATTGTATGTATTTTATCTATTTTTATTGTAAGCCACCTAGAGTCACATATGTGAGATGGGTGACTATATAAATAAATAAATAAGCAAGCAAGCAAGCATGAGCCAGCAATGTGCTATGGTTGCTAAAAGAACCAATAAGGGTGTAGTGTCTGGTCACCACAGTACAAAAAGGGTGCTGAGGAACTGGGAAGGGTGCAGAGAAGAGTGAAAAATATGATAAGGGGTTTAGAGGCGAAATCCAATGACGAGCGATTAAAGAAACTTGGTATATTTAGTCTAAAGAAGAGAAGGGTTAGAGGAGACAAGATAGTAGTCTTCCAGTACATGAAGGGATGTTGCAGGGAACAGTATGTGGATTTACTCTCCATAGCACCTGAGGGTAAGACAAGAACCAGTGGGTGGAAGCTTTACATTGAGAGATCCAAACTTGAAATAAGGAGGAATTTCCTGTCTGTGAGAGCTATTAAGCTGTGGAACAACCTGCCTCCTGAAGTTGTGGATGAGCAGAGGGTTGGACTCCAAGATCCCTTCCAACCCTATGATTCTATGACCTGCAGTATAAATGAAATACAGCCATAGCTGCTCTCACCCACTGCCAAGTGGACTGCTACATGTCACATCACCTGGAGTTGCTGACTAGTCCTAAAAGGCATTCCCATGTAAAGTGTACCCCAGCCCTGAGGTATGAGTATATGAAGTACTCCCATTCGTGAGATGGCTGCAGCTGAAACTGGGCAAAACCCCCTCTCTTGGGCTGCTGTCTCCACCCATAGATCCAGCAGTAGAAGTGAGTCCAGAAGGATTCCCAAGTCATGATCTTATACCTTAAAGTGAAAGTTCCACCCCATTGAGCAACTATCAGCAAAATGTAGAAATATATATACAAAATGTGGCTGTTGGTGGATCTTCCTATCCATGCCTCCATAACAAAGAATGGGCTACATGCACCTCTGATGCAATTTTGGCAGAGAAGTACTGGGCTTTTATCAGTGTTTAGTCAAGTTTCTTTTTTGTTTTACTCCACTAGCACTCCAGAAGTTTCTTCTATGGTTTTTATCTCCTGGAGCTCCTCAAAGAATCAAGGAGCCATCCCAGGATTGGTGAACAGAGAGAGACTGCATGGGGACTATCATGTCAAGTGCCCTTGTCACCTCCCTATTCCAACATTCAGCCAGGCACTCACTGGAGCTACCTAGCAGGCCACTAGGAAAATCCTAACTGTCCATTGGAATCCATGGTAATTCATACAGTATCTGGGGTGAACCATATTAATTGTAACCATTGTAGATGTCTTGAGTGGATGAAAAATGTCAGCTGGACCAGAAATTGATCTGACCACAGCAAAGAACTTGAATTAATGTAATTCATCTTCAAAACACACATCAACAGTTTTGAGTCAAAGACAAGGTGTCAATAAAACGTCAGCCAGTGTCCATTGGTCTTAAGATTACCTGGGGCAAGCTTATGATTGCTCTGGAGATCATTAACTTCTTAGCCTTCCCAAACCCTTTCCCCAAGAATGGAGTTTAAGGTCCCCAACATCAAGAATCAGGACAACTCCAAGAGCAGTCTGGTAGCAAGGTCTGAGAGCTAAGAGATCCTCCCAGGCAGTATCCTCAACTTGCCCATCTAGCCCAACTTCATACCCAAACACTTGAACTCACATCACACCAAGTAGAGAGCCCATGGTCATAGCCAATCTGTATCAAGATCATCATCATCTTCAGTCTTGACATCATGACTACTGTAGGAACCAAAACTTAGCAGGGCAGATCTCTGAGAAGGCCATATTTGCGTCCTTGCCCAGCTAAGGTTGAGAAATAAATGCCAGCATAGCTAGTCATGACAAGTAAACATACCAATTGATTAAATGCTTTCCACATGTGTAATCTTCACATTTAGATTAGGGCCAAGAGGTTTTGACCGTTTTCTTTCAGTTGGAAATGGAATAAAAAAAGTATGAGCAATTAGTTTATAATTGCTGCAGAAAACATTTAAGAACCAGGAAAATGCCTCTTGGCTTGGCAGAGAGAAATGAGATATGGTAGGAGAATTAACAAATGCTAACAACAAAGTTGCAGCCCTGCTAGAAGTTATTTGGTTGGGGTAGGGGCGGAGGAAACATCCCATTTCTTAAATTTATGATACTCAAAACTTGATTATTCTAGTCAACACACACATTTATCACATTTTGGTTGATTGAAATGACAAGTAGTGTACATTAAGATCGTATGTTGGATTGTGAGAATTGAGAAATATAAGAAGCTTGATTAAACTTTGTGATACTCAAATAACTTCCCTTATTTTCATTTTCTAATTCCATGAATAAAATTAGCTAATACATGTAATCTATTAATACTTCCTTCTCTTCCTCATCAGCTTCCCAGTTCCCTTAAATGAGGTGCTTATAGAAATCTGTGTGAGGTTTCTGAATAGAACGAACTTGGCTCTGCCTGCTTTCTCTAATCAAGATCTTTGTGATTAATCTCCAAATTAACCCGAAGATGTTGGCAACTGCTTTCTCAACCGTTAATTGCAGGGTTGTTCAAGTTTGCTGAAAGATTTTACAGCAAAGCTTCCTACAGTTACTTTAAATCTCATTAGCTTCAGATTTAGAATAATTATTTTGTATAATAATGAAGCTCTGTAAAAGTACACGCACATGTTTTTTCATGAATGAAACTTTAAATAATGAGATTGGAATGCTACATATGGCTAAGCACAAATTGCAACTCTGTTCTGGGGTAATAAAACACCAAGTAATCTGTTTCTTGCTTCTGAATATTAAAGATTACTGAAAGTTAAGTCTAGAGGAAAGTATTAATAGCAAGTTAAGTAGTGGGTACAATTTTGGAAAAGTATATTTAAATAAACTGTTAAAATGTATAGTTGCTTTTTAGCAGTAAAAGTTGCTCTTTTTTGATCCTAATTTTTCATGTCTGTAATCCAGTGGGCACATCAATAGCCTCTTTCTATGGAACTATGCTCAATATGTTGGCAGGTCTTTAATTTAGAAATCTGGTTAAATTCATTTGCAGCTCTCAGATTGAAACTATGCTGAGTTGTTTGCAGTGTTTTGATACTAAGTTGGGGATCCTTTCCTCCAAACTTTGACCCTGCTCTGCTAGTTGTGAATTTGTTTGGTATTTATAGAGGATTAAAAGCAATCACTGTCAAAGCCTTTGTGGTAGTAATCTTAAAGAAACTGTTCAGCAAACTAATGATAGAGCTCTTGGGTGAACATGTACAAGCAGAAGTGTATACTTTTTCTTTGGGAATATGGGAGTGAAAGCAGAACTCTCTAACACACAACAATGGTGGGAAAATACTGTATCACAAGGTTTACTTTTTCAAGAGAAGAGCAAGGCAGAAAGAATGGAAAGTAACTCAAATTGAACAGGAATCAGCTTTGGCTAGGTTAATGGTTGGTGCTAACCTGGCTGAGTTTGCCTAGAAGTAAGGAATTCTTGGATTCTTTTGACCACGAACCTTTAAACTGGCTCATGTTTTATTATTTTAACAGGGGGGTCTTTTTAGTACTGAGTTTCAGTGTTGATAAGCAAATACATGTATGAGACATAAACATGATTTGGGTATGGAAGACTAGGGTTATTGAATATTGTTGGTATTTGATTAATGCAGTTTGTATTGTTTACAGGATATGGTAACTCAAACTTACAAATGTATCAACTGTCCAGCTAAGATGCAACTTATCTTAACCTAGGATTCATTTTGTTGAACATTTATCATATGTCAAATAGGGATTGGTAATGTCTACAATAGTATGCCATGTGTAATCTAAGAGTGCCATTAAGTACAAAATGGAGAGTGAACGGTGGCCCATTTGAGTGATAGAACTATTACTTATCTAATGTCATCCATATATGTAATTTTGCACAGGACTAAAAAGCCCCACAGGTCTTTATATGAAACAGATTATACACTGAAGTTTGAGAGATGGAGGGGAATAAGAGGTTTGATATAAATAAAAAGGATTTACACTTCATTTTCTGTTGAGTGTCATGTGCTGTTGTTGTTTGTTGTTAAGAACATAAAAAGTACTAGCCCTACTACAATGATTGCAATGAAGGAGTTTGGTTTGGAGGTGTAAGTGGGAAAATAAAGATGGCGATGGCGATGGCGATGGCGATGGCTTACTTACTTGATACTGTTTGCTAGGAATGTTCCAAAAGTCCTCTATAAAGGAAAGCTGTACAAGAAAATATTTGTTGTGACCTCATTTTCTGTTTTGCTTAAAAGATCTGATGTTACTTAGCATGTACTCCCTTGAAAAAATATGGAATAGGGTAGGTTAATAGAAATTGATATTGGTTTAATCATCTGATAAAAGAGCTAGGATATAATCAAGCTGATAGTCAGTTTAAGACAAAAAATTGATGTAGTGTAATAGTCATGCCAATCATTTGATAATTTTCTATGGATACTAAAGCCAGATCTGGAGTAATGCAACACATACATGTTATTTGATGTAATGGCTTCTTCCATTAGACAATTTCTAGACAAGGCTCTTAAAGATGAAAACATGTTCAATAAAAATAATGAGTTCACCATCAGAAGCATACATTAATGTAATTTACTTTTTAATTTTTTTCAATCAATTAGTCCTGACCTTAAAACATAGTAACAAAAAAAAAATGAAGCAAAGGTTGCTATATGCAATATTTCTGGTATGAATTTTTTTCTTTTTTTTTCATAAAATTTTATTAAAAGCTTTAAAAACAAAGATAGAAACTAATAGAAACTAATATAAAGAAAAAGAAAGAAATCAAAGAGAGAGCTAAAAGTGCAAGAAAGAAAGAAAAAAGTAAAAGAAAAATAGAAAAAGAAAATATACAAAGATTTGGCTTTCAATCTTCTTTAGAGCAGTTATAAGTACAATTATACATTTACCTCTTTCTCTAAAGTTACATCATGATTCTCTTTTTTCTATAATCTATCCTATCTATTCATCAAAACTATAAATCGTAAGTTCATTTTTTTTCTGTTTTACACAAAAAGTCCATAAGGGCTTTTCCAGTCAGCAATAAATGTAGCTATTGTCTTTAATCAAACAAGTCAACTTGGCCATCTCAACAAGTTCCATCATCTTTACCAACCATTCCTCCATTGTAGGTATTGCCAGATCTTTCCATCTTTATGCATATAATAATCTTACTGCAATTATCATAAACAAAAACAAAGTTCCATTACTTTTTTTCCAACTGTTTATCCATCAGTCCCAAGAAGAATTCTGATCTCAATTGTATATTAATCTTTAAAATCCTTTGAATCAGTGTATGCATTTGAATCCAAAATTTTGTAGCTTTTTTGCACGTCCACCATGCATGATAAAATGACCCCTCATTCTTCACATTCCCAACATAAATTTAAAGTGCCTTAATATATTTTAGACAATTTCTCTGGTGTCATATACCAATACTTCATAATTTTATAAAAGTTCTCTTTATATAACAGTGTAAATTTTAATCCTTTCAACCACATATTTTCCCATTGTTCAATCTGTATATTATAACCAAAATTCTTAGCCCACTTTATCATACATTCTTTCACTTGTTCTTCTGTTTCAAATTTCAATAAAAGTTTAAACATTTTAGCAATCACATGTTCATTATTTGTATGCAATTCTATTTCAAAATTAGTTTTACACACTGTTCAATACCATAAACTGTTTTGTCTACTTTAAATCTTTCTGATAAATGTAAATAAGAAAACCATTGACAACTATGTCACTCTGCCATCAGTTGTTCTCTTGATTTTATTTTGTATACCCCTTGACAGAAGTCTAGTAACTCACAATAGGTTAGCAATTTGTGTTTGCCTATTATTTTTTTGTCTATAAAATGGTGCTTGTGCTGAGAGCCACAAAGGTGTTTTCGGACACAACTTGGATTTGTATCTGTTCCTTATTCTCAATATGGAATATGGATTTTTTTCCCATGTCTTTGGCTTTCAAAGCCAGTTGGTTGGTGTTCCAGTGTGGAATAGGTCTCTACTTGACTTCTATGTACCAAGTGATGCTTTCCAAAGAGTGATTGAGGGCTCATAGTGAGTGGAGGGAAGAGACACACACACTGCCTTCATTCCTACATCTTGTGATTTTCTCCTTAATCTTGCTGCATTGATAGCAAATTCTAAGTAGTATATTCACCCTACTATAAATTTTACTCAGATCTTATGACTCACCACAATACGTTGGGAGCAGGAGGTCAAGGAACATGTACACAGAAAACAGGAGGCAGGTTCAGCATGCAAAGCCATGTTACTCTGCCCACTTTCAATTCCTGTGTACTTCTAGGATGTGTGAAAAGTCTTCAGTCTTACGCAGATGCTTTCACAAGGGGGAGGAAAAGGCTAATGTCAAGCTCTTTGGTAGTTGCCTAAAACTACCAAAAGTAAAAAAAAAAAAAAGTAAAAAAAAAGTAAAAAAGTAAAAGTGATTATTTTCCACACACAATTCTCAGAGTTCTCTTTAGCAAGATTTAATGAGGTGAATGGGATAGCGTAGAAGAATTCCAGCAGTTGAACTATATTTTTATGTAGAAACAATATATTCCAGTGTATGTTAAGGTTGGATACTTTCTGATTTTCTTTCTAACAGCCTTCCTGTGATTCTGCAAGGAGCCAGATTTCCACTGATAACTGAGAAGCTTGCAACTGGGTGTTTACAGAATGGTCTCCTGAATCTTTATCAGTCTGAGAACCAATTATTGCATCAGGATTTGGTACAGCCTCCCTCCAAACTTTAGGAGAAATTAAGCTTTTCTTGTTTAGTACAGTTGGATATACTGCATGGTTCTAGATGGCAACAGTGGATGTTTGCATGTGTCAGTGTCATTTTGTGTATGTGGCTGGAGTAACCTCAGGATTCTCCTGATGAAGTCTGTAAGTGTTGCTTGAAAAGTGAGATCAGATGGAGACCTTAGGCATGTCAATGGAAATGCAGCTGCTGCTGCAAAATACTGGACACCTGCTTTCATGCCACATTCCTGTTTTAAACATGAAAGACTTGCTAGGCCATTGGTGCTCTTCAGCGTGATTGTTTACAAACAAAACTTGGTTGTGGTGTGAAGAGAGATGGGAGTCATGGGCTTGCCCTCTCCTTGAATGCTATTCCAGGGACATGAGCAATGAGGACAATTGGTGCTTCCAGGCTTGCATCATAATGCTGCATCTCTGAGAATGAATAGCCACAAGACCTTCCAACAATAAAGATAAACGTGTATTGATTACTTATTTGTTCTTATGCCTTCTCAGAAACAGTTTTGTTTTGTTTTGTTTTTTAATTTTTGGAAGGCACTGGACAATTTGGAAAGTTGAAATATCGCCACTTACCAATCTGCAAACAATTGGTCACTTTCGGAACATAAGCTGTGTTATGTGTAAATTGGCTAATCATAAAACCATTTTGTTGGGTATATTAAATCTGGAGTTGAGTTGCCCATTTAAAAGGTATCATTGGATAGGTGATTTTCCCCAAATGTATCCATCTGGTAAAGTTTCAATTACAATTTACAGAGGTTATGAAAATATACCAATATAGCTAAAGTATCATTTGATACAGTAAATTCAGAGCTGTTAGCTTGCAATAAAGAAGGATATGGTGCTTCCTTTCAGCTCCTTTATGCAACTCTAGTTATGACTATCAAAGCAGACTTAGAGAGCCAGGGACTAGGAAGGTGGAGTTCCTTCCAAATTCAGTTGCCCTGACCTTGTGAACAAGCCTTGTGGCTAATCGCTACACAAATAGACTGCTCCCTACTTCACTTCAGACCCAGTTCTTTTGAAATGAAGGAGGACTGGAATGGCTCTACTAAACTCTGCAAAAGTGAACAAAAGTCCTCAAACAAAAAACAGAACCACAATGAGTAGTTGTTAAGGTGGTAGACTGGGACCAGGGAGACCCAGGTTCTAATCTATCCTCAGCCATGGAAGCTTATTGGGTGAGTCACTTTCTGTCAGCTCAACCTACCTCATGTTGTTGTTCTGGGGAAGAAATAGGAGGAGAGAGTGCCATGTCCACCATTCTGAACTGCTGAATGAAAAGCAAATTATAAACGTAAAAAATAATGAGTAAATGTCCCTATGAAACAGAGATACATTTTATTCTTTCAAATACTGCTTAACCTTAGAATAGGATTTGTTAAGATACCATGTAAGACAGTCCATTCATATAGGTTCTAAAGATCATATTGGAGGTGTAAAGAAAGGGCTTCAATATTTGAAGACTTTTTTTAAAAGAAATTTTGTTCAGAAGTTTTCCTGATTCTTCTAGAGAAAATACAGATGTGGGATTGGGGGTAAACTCAAATTCCTGATAGAATATAGGCAATAATTTCATCAGATATATCATATGCAAAAATCAGTACAATAAATACACTCTGAAGCAGCACAAGTAGAAAATGTACTCTAGAAAAAACAGCTTTTCTACTATTTGAAATAAAGACCTGAGACTTGCAGCACCTTCATTGTAATGATCTGATGTTGATGGGAAACTAGTGAATGATTTAAGCTTTACTATGCTGATTTGTGAAAATAATTTGAACTGTGCTCATTTAGTGAGAATGGGGAATTCATTAGATTTTTAGGACATTGCACTTGAGATACTTATCTGTGTGACATTAAAAGGCACAATGTCTGGACTATCAAAACATATTGAGGAATGGGGTTACAATGATGAAGGTCTTTTGCCTATTAGTGAGTTACAGTATGATTGCCAGTGGTCTTGCACTGTTGATTTTAAAATAAGATATTCTGTAGAATAAAGTTTATAGACAAGTCATGATCTTGTAATTTCATCTACTTGTAGGTAGTCCTTATGATTACCTACTATATGTAATGCTGGCTCGCATATTTTGCCAGAGTGAATAAGGCCGGCCAGCCTGCCTGCCTGCCTTTCCTTCTTTCTTCTCTCTCTTCCTCTCCCTCTTCTTTCTTGGTGTGGTATACATAGTTGACCTAATTTGTCTTCTGAGAGACTTTGTTGATAGCAAAGAGATCATGTGTTTCAAAGCTGAACGAAAGTAGAAAAACTTGTATGTAACACTTAAAACATCACCAGCAATAATGACTATTTGTGTTTCTTTTTTTAATTTTTTTTTTTTTGTGCCTTTGAGTCAATGTTGACTCCTGGCAACAGTCTGGGCTAGTCCCTGCAGTTTTCTTGACAAGATTTTTGGAAGTAGCTTGCCATTGCTGCCTTCTTAGGGCTGAGAGAGAGTGACTGACCCAAGGTCACCCAACTGGCTTTGTGTTTAAGGTAGAACAAGAACTTGTGGTCTCCATGTTTCTGGCCTGGTGTCTTAACCACTACACCAAACTGGTTCTCAGTGACTATTCGTAAAGTTGCTTTATACAGAGGTTCTCATATGTTAAATATTCCTTTTCTTATCTTCCGTAGAATGGTCAGCAATGCTTCTATGTCCAGTTGTTAACCACATCGTTTTCTAGGTTGGCTGCTCAGCCCTGGTGTAGTCCTACTTCTATGCCACGGCATGATACATTGTGAATAGGCATTAATAGCATGAAGTAACATGTCACCTGATTTATTAGTCAGTTGTTAAATGTATAATTCCTTCATACAGAGTCATTGTAGTGAAGTGAGCAGCATACTTTTGAACTTGGTCCACAGCCCAAACAGAAGAGGCTTCACAGTTTGTTTCTAGGCATAAACATTTGTCTTATCATTTGTGATCAAACTTAGACTGAACTTTAAAAAAAAAAAAATCTCCAATATGACATTCCAACTAGAATGTGCATGCTCTTGTTGCTATAACCTAGTTTCAAAAAACTCCCATAAGAATGAGATAAAATGAGCATTGGGAGCAACTTGATTTAAGTGCAACTGCTTTTTTTCTCTCTCTTCTCTCAAAGGAGTAAAAGTAGAAAAGGAAAAAGTGAGGAAAATACATTTTCATTATGGCGTGATATATCTTGCTGTATGGTTTTATCTGTTCTTCAATTTATTCTAGCTTTACTTTCTATCTGGAGAGGGTGAGAGAGAGAGAGAGGTTTCAGTTTCAGAATAAGTGAGCAATCTAGGTACTTGTACCACTTCTTTTAGCAAGAGAAGCAAAGCAAGAATAACCAGACAATATGCATCAGCCTCTGCTTATTTGTGGTATGACAAAAGTCTTCATAGTGCTCATTTATTGTGAGGTCCAAATACAACCATTGACTTTATGAACACAGAAAAGTGCCCTCTATCAAGTTAGGCAGTGGTTCTTTTACTATCTGCAACTGTGATAAACAGTTGCACTCCTGAATCTTAATTACTTTTTTCCTTTTTAACCTAGAGATCTGAGTTTCCTTGTGCAAAGCGTAAGTTCTGCTTCTGAGCAAAATCACCCATCAAATCAAATCCATGAGTTTACTTTGGGTTTCACCCATTGTACCCTTGAAAAGCAAATGTAGTTTAGTTGGCCTTGGCTTACCATGTTGGGTGAATCCAGCTATTGTTGTTCAAGAAAAGATGTTTAAATATCCTTGGCTCAGTTGAATGTGTGCGCTAAGTCATTGAAAAATTTATTTGCTTCCATGTTAGTTTCAAAATGGGGAGATGTGCCCCCATCTGAAAGCATTTTGAAATTTTCTGTGTATTTGTATTGGGCTCTCCAACATGGCTATCCATCATTTTAAAAGATTGGGGTGGTTAGAGATGAGGCTTTGTTGCCTTAAAGGGAGGCTTTTGAAAGAATGTTTCTGCGCTATAGCAGTGTTCTGAAACTGATGATCCTTGGCCGAGTGATTAGAAGTACCAGGGTGCTGTTGAGCCCCTGAGGAATTCAACACATCAGCAGTTAATGAGAAGGAAAGCTTCTGAAAGTTCCTATGCAGCAGATGGATGGGTCTGGATTTCTCCTAAAGGAGAAATAAAAAGATACTCCTGTCAGATAAGAGCAACAAGCAAGCTCCAGCACTCAGGAATTTTTTCCTCTTTCTTTTCCAAGTCATACCTACTGTATCGCACATATTGCTAATCTAGGTGACCTAGCAGATAGTGTGGAAGATTTATAATTGGTGAAAAGAAAATCGGAATCTCTTAGAATATTAGAATGAAGTCCTTCAGCAAGTCAAAATCAAGTTTCTTGATTTTTGTCATCTGGGCTCTCTCTTGCTGTTGAGCCTAGATTGCTCAAGTATTTAAAGAAGAAAGCACATACAGTCATGTGAAAAAATAAGTACATCTCATTGAATTTTTTTTACTTTTTCAATGTATTTCAACATAAAGATATTTGATCTTCACTTCAACAATACTGATAGATAAAGGGAATATCATATAACAAATACCATGTGCCATTTACATTTTGCACTGTATTGTATAAATTAAATAAATATAAATGCAAATTTCACAGGTGGAAAAAAGTAAGTACACCCCTACATTTATCACTAACTCAGATATGTAAAATTAGAATCAGGTGCGCCAGATCAGGTCCAAACATTGTTAGAGAGGATGTGGGAAGAACCCATCTTGTTTAAACCTCAGACACTTAGTTTGATTTACTCTTTGTTGTTGAAGTAGGTGGTATCACCATCCCTAGATGGAAAGAGCTCTTGAGAAGGGATTTTAACAGATTACCAAACAGTTGGACATCAATCATTCCACTGTCTGGAAGATCATCTACAAGTGGAAAAGATTTCAAACAACTGCAACTTGACCAGGCGAAGCTGTCCCAGCAAGTTCAGCCTGAGAGCAGAACACAAGATGCTGAAAGAAGCCTTGGACATTCCCAGAATTTCATCACGTGACCTACATGCAGCTCTTGCCACTATTGATTTCAAAGTTCATGGGTTTACCATTAGAAAGAAACTGCACAAATTAGATCTACATGGGAGGTGTGCCAGGAGGAAACCTTTGCTGTCCAGAAAGAACATCAGGGCAAGACTAAAGTTTGCTCATGAACACCTAGGCAAAGATCAGGACTTCTGGAACAATGTGCTCTGGATAGAAGAGACAAAGATAGAGTTATTTGGCCACAGTACCAGAAGGCATGTTTGGTGAAAAACAAAGACAGCATTTCATCAGACGAACCTAATACCAACTGTAAAGCATGGTGGTGTTGGAAATGTTATGGTTTGAGGCTGCTTTGCTGCATTAGGGCCTGGGCAGCTCACCATCATAAAATCTACTATGAATTCTTCATTGTAGCAGAGGGTGCTTGAGGCTAATATGAGACCATCTATCAGCAGATTGAAGCTCAACCAAAAGTAGACCTCACAACGTGATAATGACCCTCAACATTCTAGTAAATCCACCAAGGAATGGCTGGGGAAAAAAATGGAGGGTTCTGGAATGGTCAAGTCAAAGCCCGGATCTAAATCCCATCAAGATGCTATAGAGTGATTTCAAATGATCTGTGCATGCAAGAACTCCCTCAAACATTGCACAGCTGAAAAAAATCTGCACGGAGTAGTGGGAAAAAATTCCTCCCAGTCGATGTTAGAGATTGGTAGACAGTTGTCAGAAACACCTACTTGAGGTTGTTTCTGCCAAAGGGGGCAATACCAGTAATTAGAGCCAAGGGTGTACTTACTTTTTCCACAGAAGGAAATGCCATATCTGTTCATTTTGTGTTGAATAAATGATTGCAAAGTCAATTTTTCATAGGTTTTTGAATGAAGATAAAATATTGATAGTTCACCGTTAAAAAAAAAAAAAACTTTATATGGGGTGTATTTACTTTTTCACATGAGTGTACTTTCATAGTTGGCTCCTAATGACATCCTGGAAATATGTGATTGTCAATAAGATTAAGATGAATACAGAGTGTGGATACATAACAGAGGGAAAGCTACAAAGTTTGAGCAAAAGAGTGGTTCAGAAGCATTGAGCAGTTCTCAAAATGCATTCAGTCATGAGAGACGTAGGAAATGCAATGCATTCACTCAAGGAGGACATCAAAAAATGAGGGCAGAAAATTTTCTTTCAATGGCTCTTTGTGAGCAGAAGTGAACATTGGAAAACTAGCACAGGCTATCCTGTCCTATTAAGAGCCATAGGATTCCAGGTAAGTTTTTGTATTGACAAGTGTGTGTGTGTGTGTGTGTGTGTGTGTCTGTTCCCAGGACAGTGTGCTGGCTATTGCAGACTGAATTCATTCACAGTGTGAATGCTTTAAAATGGATGTTCTCTCTTTATCGCGTATGTCACTGGCATTCATTAGTGGACAGAATGCCACTTCAGTAGACAAAACAATGTGAGTGAAGCAGCTGGATGAATGGACTCACAAGGGAAGTTATCACCAACATTCTTGCAGCACATCTGGGAACTACAATCCTTAGTTCAGGGGAACTGCTTCCCTCTTAAGTAAAGATTTTATGACAAATGGAAAAAAGTGAACTACTTGTATCGCCTACCATCCCAGTATTCTCCCCCGTCTGTTCCTTTGAGGGGGAAAAAATTAGAGTTCCAGCCTTGCGGGGTTTAACGTGGGGATACCATCTGTTAATCGTCTTGTGGTACAGTAAAAGCAAGCTTCATCAGATGCTTTGTTTGGAATGGGAAAGGAAAAAAAAATGTGCTGGGTTATTTTGACATCTGCAGACCATAATAGAAGGGAGATGATGTAGGAGAAGCTTTGACAAGATGGATCTTTTTTTAATTTTGCGTCATGTTCAGACTCCAAAGGTGGGAGGCAGGTGGTAACTGCAGGAGCAGAGGGAAAGCAGTTCCATCTGGCTGGGTGCTCGATGTAAGCATATTCACTGTCTCAGCTCTGCAAAAGGATGATGTAATCCATTCTGCTGCAAGGGCTGCTGACTTATATAGATTCCTGTTGCTGCATTTCACACTGTTGTGCTAGGTTGCACTGGTTCATTATCCAGAGGGATTTCAAGGCTACTGTAAAAGCAGGGGAATTCCTGCCCCTCCTGAATTTTATATTGTCTTTTGCATTGTCTCAGCGCTGAATTGTCTTGGTGGTGTGCCTGCTTACAAGGAAGGAAAGTCTGTGCTCTTCCCCACATACAACTTGCAACTGTCAACATGGAATCTTTGGGATGTCGGCTTGGGGATTGGAGGCTGCCTTTATCCGTTGCGCTAGAGTGAGGGGGGAGGGAATATGGGTTGCTAATAGCAACCACTTGCCTACATTAAAGAAGAGTATAGAGTTCCCCCACCCCACCCACCCCCTTTGTGTGCAGCTCATTTCTATGGTCTTTAGGAAGGTTTCACATCTGGGCTTACTGCAGGCTGATAATAGGAAATCCTTGACTTTTACAATGAAAAAAAAAACATTTTTTTTTCCTTTTCAAACAAATGCCATATATGGGTGAGTTTCAAATGGTGCAGGAAGTTAGGTTGAGGATGAGAAGAAAGGAGGGAGGCAAAACCACCAGCCACCTTTAGTAGGTAAGAGAGGAAAAACACAAAGCTGATAATTACAGAGGTGGGCACCTAGAATAAAATGTTCAATGGCGAATGACTTTTAGGATTTAATGGCTGTATCTGTTATGAAAACAAAGGGGTTTAGGCATATTTGTGTTTTTCTTACACAGTTCTTACACATTCCAAACATCATTGACATAGGTAGCTTTCCTTTCAGGTATTATGGAGGGCCTTGGAACTAGCTTTTGGGACCATGACCAGGCACATTCCCTTGATTAAACTTCCCTCTTCCCAACTTGGTTTTAGATAAACATGGAATGTAGCTATGTTTACAAACAGATTAATAACCCAAAATGTGCCTTTTGCAAAATCATCTCAAGGCAAAGAAGAATAACGAAAGTTAATGGGTAAGCATGCTAAGGACCCTCCACTTTAAAAAATAGAGTTGTTAGTTCTCATAATTAAGAAGATAGGTTTGAAATAGTCAGTGCCATACCACTTCAAAGTTGAATACGGAATTCCAAGTGTGTGCAAGTATATTTGGAAATGTGTGTTCATGTTGGAAAATTCTGCTGTGTTAAGGCTTCAGATGTGAAAATATAAATGTAAATTACAACTATGGTAGTAAACGTGGCACATCCATAGATATCTGATGTGTATTTCTAAGTTATTATGACAGCAAAGTTGCAGGAGTAAGATTCATGAGGGCCCATATTCATAATAAGATTCTCAACAAAATTTTGCTAAAACGGTTGCTATAATTTCATTTTTGTATATATTTAGCTTACTAGCATATGGTTGTCTTTACATTCATCTATTTACTTAATAAGCTCTAGGAGAAAGATTCCCATTCCCTACTCCCCCACCTCCATTGCTGTCTGTGTTGATGGTGGTTCATGAATACCTATCGAGACAGAATTTTAAAATGTTGCTTTGATCTGGTGATAATGGTGGCAGCAGAAACAAATAAAAGTAGAGAAAATATTTAACTATTTTACACAATCATTGTGTATTTAACCTGAATTTTGTTACAGTAGGCTCCGTTCTTAACTATGGGTCATCTGTAAACTGGCATTCTTAACCCAGGGACTACCTGCACACTTTTTAGGTATTGCATATTTGAGTCTGAGAAGTTGACTTAGTTAACATAAGGATGAGCAGTCAGTTTATTCTTCCTTTTCTTCCAATGGAACACTAGACAGCTTGTTTTTTCAGCTTGACAGATTAGGGCTTGTTGACTATCGGGCTAATTTTGTGCTACAAGAAACTTGATATCCAACAAGACAATGTATTCAAGATCATTTCACACAAATTAGTTGTGTGTATATTGCATTAAAATTCTGTCCTATTTTTTGCAAATTTAAAATGTATTGATGAGTCCTAGGGATTTTAACTTTATTGATTGATTGATTGATTAATTAGAATATGCTAGATGTACTCAAGGCAGAGTACAGAATGCTTATGCTTCCAGTTTTTCTCTGCAACAATCTAGTGAGATAGATTGGGCTGAGAGAGAATGATGAGCCCAAAGTCACCAATTCAACTCCCAAGTCAGAGGGTGGATTTAAATCAGGGTACTTCTGGTCCAATATCTTATCCACTATACACACAGGCTCTTTCCTACATGTAAAAGAAGGATTTAAGTATCTTCAACGTACTTACTTACTTACCTTACTTACTTACTTATTTAGCCACCCATCTCACACAAAGTGATTCTTTATGAATTGTTGTTGCTTTTTTAAATAAAATATTGATAATCTTGTCTATCAAAGAGTTTACCCATTCAGTAATATTTAAATGACTTTTGGAATGCAATTTATAATGTCTGTAATATTTAGAAATTTGACTGCTGGGTATATGTACTATGGCTGTAGAGTCTTCCTAGTCAGATTCTGCAGAAAGGAAAATGGTTTGTCCTTATTTTCAGATAAATGGGATCATTTCTAAGTGTTAGGAGTTGTTGTTTGTGCTTATGATGGTGTTCTAATTTTTTGTTGAAGGAGAATTGGAATGTATATCAAGGTGGAATAACTCTCAGGTTGAGTTCTATTAATGCATTGAGGTGACGGCAACATTATTCATTCAGATGGTACTATTTAGTCCTGGTTTTCCCTTGTATAAGTCACTAGTTTAGAATGACAGATTCTCAGCAATTACACTCATTAAAAAGCCAAGTGGGCAATAAATCTGTATTTAGAACTATTTTGAGGGAATATCTTTATGTTGTGTTGATTGTAATATTTGCCTAATAGCATGAATGTGTGAAACTACAGTCTTGCAATGTGATTCATTATATAAGCAGTGCCACTCACAGTCAAGCATCTTGCCATTTGTCAGAAGAGATCATACCGATCTGGCCACTGTCAAAGATTAGGTCAAGAAATTAGGACTTATGAAGACCATACCCATACATGTAAAATGCTCAGTTCTAATAACCATGATATCACTTTGATATTTAAAAATGGGAATCATCACAGGAGTTTTTTTATTATTGTTATTATTGTATGTCCACACCCCACTCCCTCCCTCCCTCAAGACATACTGCCTATGGAAAATTCTGCATTTAAATAATACAAATTCAGTCCCAATTAAGAGTGAAATTTGTGGCACATGTAATTTTAATGTAAACTGGATAAATCAACATTTCTTTCTTATCTACAGATGTTTAGACTTTAAATGTAATGGGTCAACAGGACAAGACTCAGAGAGAAAGGAAAGATGACTTCAGTAACACTATTAAGTTTAGGGAGACTTTAAAAAGGACTCATCAGGAATTCTTTCAACTCACCACGAAATGTTATCCACCAAGAACATGGAGAGAATCTTTATAGAAGTTGTCATCAACAGTATCTTCAAAGGAATTCTTCAGATTCACATCTGTAACCTGTTGAGTCTAATGGCTACGTTTATGTTGGCATCCTTCCTGATGCATAGAAATTCAGTTGTTTCCAACTAAAATATTTTCCTTGTAACTTCAGTTTCAACTGTTGAATAAGGTTTGGCCAAGTTATCTTGCTTTGCCTGTCAGATCTTGTTTAATTAATATATTTCTCTAACTTCTTCCCAAATTGTTACAGTTAGTTTTGTCTTATTGAATAGATCAAACCTTTGTGCTCCTTTACAGTCAGTGGGCTTTTATTTCATCAAGAGGTATAATTTATACTTACTTATGCTGGGTGGATAGATTAGTCTAACACATGTAGAGAACATCATATTGGGTAAGGCTAAGCTACAGGATCTTCCTGGAAGGAGAGGAATGTCCATTCACAAAATGGCAGGAATGGTCAATCAGAAAATTCTCATTTCATAAAAGCCAAATTGGTGAGGCTCTAATCACATATGTAAGTATGAATTCTAGGATGATGCTGAAACCCAAATGCTAAATTATATATCTAATTCCACAAAACATGGTATCCATTTCAGAGAAGGCAGGCTGGTGGTACACCACAGCATGGGCAAATGTGTACTACATTAAAAATATAAATACTCCAAATGCAGGCAGAACATTTCTACCTAACATGCAGATGTACACAACACCGAAGTATTCAATCTGTCATTTAATACACAGCTAAGTATAGCTAAGAAACAGACAGGCAAACCTGTTCTTTTTCTTTCCTTAAACTCTTCAGGCTGTTTCCTGCCAATCTGGTGGCTTAGCTTTTCTGGAGCCATCCACCATTTTCTGTAAATGTCCTAGTATATGAGTGGGGACTATAGTTCTTGAAAATGGGTTGCTGTTGGTGACCTGCTATTCCTCATGCTTGCCTCCTAGCTAGGTTTTAATTTCTGAAACATTTTAAAACATCATTTTTGGCTGGCAGTGTGAGAGATTCCATGGACCTCATTTATGGAACTTCAAGAACAAGTGAACAGTCAGCAGAGAAAATACTGAGAGGAACTAGTTAAATCTTATTTCATACTGGTAACTAAGATGGGTTTAACTAAACAGTAATTCTAGGCATAGGGCTTATTCTCTTTATTTAATGAATTATTGTCAAACTGCTCAAACTACTCAGTGAATTCAAATAAAACCAGGGCACCGTTTTTCCAAACAGTTCAGGAAATTGAAGATTTGGCAGAATCCTCAAGTATTGTTCTTTTTAATTTTCTCCTAGCTTTCTTTCTTGGAGTCAGTTAATACCATTGTTTAGTTTGCTCTTAGCAGTCTATTAATGGCATATGAAGTATCACAATGTTTGCCATTAGTTTTTCAAGTGTACATAGGATTAGTGTCAACTTCATATTTCTAAAGGAGCTTATAGTTTTAGAGAGTAGGCCATATTCATCTTTTCTTCAAGTTGTCTTCAGAGAATTGTGGGCCAGTACAGATCAGCTAAATATTTTTGCTGATACTTCATGTTGAACTGGCTTAACTGCAGCTTTCAATGGTGTATAGGACATATGGGTGCTCTTCTGAGAGATTCATTTATGTAATTTCCAATGCTGAAATCCTTAATTACTAGAACTATTTACTGTATTTGCTTGTACCCTGGTTTGCAGTAATTAAGATCTGTTCCCAAATTTAGAGAAATATATTCTCCTCATCCTCTCCGATGTGTTGAAAAGTATAGTCCCAGGAATGACTTAGTCCACTGTTTGGTCTAATGGAGCTTTCATATCCCGTGCAGATCCTTGCGGTTCTTTTCTTTAATGGCAGAAGAGAGGCACTGGAAGAAAGAGAGGCATGTTGTCCATGCTGCACTTATCCTTCTATCTCAATACCAGTGTCAAAAATGCCAAAGCCAAAACTGTACCTTGAAATTAGATTTAAAGAGATCTCTTCTGGGATCAGTATCCCAGAGAGACTTCTACAAAGGAACATAATTTCAAGATGCTTTACGGTTTTAAAAAGTAGCATATGGAGGTTGACACGCACTGTTCTCCCCCAACCCACCCACACATTCAAATTTTGATTATATATACACACACAACTCAAAACAGCTCAAAACAATGAACCAAATGGCAATATAACAAGTGTAGGATCATGAAAAAAAATAACAGGGAGTGAGAGAGCAGCTCCCAAGAAACTGTAGCCCAAAGACTAACTTTGTAACTTCTCATGAAGTTTTAACATACTTTTACCAGGAAGAAATTCCACAGCTGAAGAGCCATCCTCAAGCAAGTTATTTGAGCATATGTAAGAGACAGAGGTTCTTGCCTATTGGTTATTCTCTCTCAGTTTCTCACATGCCAAACTGAATGATATGATTTGAAGGGGAAGGGATTTATTCACCTGTACTTGAAGCTGGGTAGAATTTTTTGATGCAGTCAAGGGCCCCTTTCACATTTTAATAGTTTGAGCTAAGTACCTGCACAAAGCCTGTGCATTTTTATTCTCTGTGATAATCCTGCTGCTTCCTGAGTTGCAGAGTAGCTTAAAACTTTGGTTGTGCTGTTGTTGTGCAGCATATATGGGACTTGTAAAAGGTGTTATGTATTTCCTATACAGATGTAGACAAGCTGGAGGAAGTATGCCAGACCAAGGAGGCAAAAGGTTTAGCTAACAGATTGCATGTAGCCATATGCTCTGCTGTAGCGATTCTGAATAAGAGGCATGTTTTTCCTTGAATTGCATTGGGGTTCAGATTTGCAATGAAGTTGACATGCAGTGGTCCCTTTTCTTATTTTACCTCCTAAACATTTCCTATGTAATTCCAGTATGTGTGGTTATTAATTTAAGGGCAGAATAAATTTTCTGCCAAGAGAAAAGAGGTAAATCAAAGTGCAGCTGGATTAGACTGGTATTCAGAAAGTGTTATCGGTAATTAACTGAATTTTAAAAGGAACTGCTAGCTGATAGCAAAGATAAAGCAAGCGTAAGCAATTGCACAAGGTCAGTAGTAAGAAAGGGTGAGAAAAAGTAGATGTCCTAATAACTAATTCAACACTGGCTTATTTTTATACTCCTCCAAGTTAGCAAACTAGATTTTTTTTCTACTAGCCATTAATAAAATTTGATATTTAGATTTGTGTATTATGTTAAACTGTAGTTTATCAAATTTACTGAAAAAATTATAGTTGGTGGGATTGGCACAGCACATTAATCCATGCAGGGGGAATAATGCAATAATGTAATCATTTTAGGACCTCTTAGGTATCCAGTGTTATGTTCTACTCAGTGTAATTTGCTTCACAAATAGCCCTGTCCAGTGTAACATGCTCTGAATTTGAATGATCTGCTCTTGTGTTGTATCACTGCAAACTGATATTCTTTGCAAGTTCAGAACACGTTCAGTGGGAACGGAACAATTAATCAGCTACTTTTATCTGGCATATTCAGGATAAGGGGAGGAATACGTGCTTGAAACCTTGGAAGTGGTTGAGGCTGTCTTCCATTTTTAAAAACCGAGGGAACCTGAATATGTAGGTGATTTCTTCTATTAGGGTTTATGGGACAGCAAGTGGGCTGGCGTAGCATGTTATGTAGATCCACTATACAGCATAGAGGTGCGCTGTGCTGTGGTGACTGCTTGCTTAGATGGCTCCTTGCATCATTTTCCAGCAATTTTGCAGAGCATACAATGTAGAAATCTGACTTTTTAATGACACTTGCATCTTTTGTGTTTGTAATGGGGATTTGACATCAAATGACATAATTTTTTAGGAATAAAAATTCAAAATGGCTTCCTCTCAAGAAAACCCTTGGATGCTTTGTACTGTCTCTCTCTCTCTCTCTCTGTTTGTGTGTGTATGAAAGTCAGATAATAGATTACAGTATTCTGCTGGCTTTTTCCCTCTAAACCTTTGTTTCATGAGACAATGTTGGTAGTAGTAGAAATTTAAGGAAATAAAAATTGGAAACCAAAAGATAGAAAAGAAACTATATCATTTTGTAAAACAAAGAGGGAGAAAGAACCAAAACTGATCTTTAAAATGACAAGGATGGTGCTTTTCCCCTCAGGTTATTCCCAAACACAAATCTTGATTAGACCACAGTATATTTCTGTATTTCAGTTTAACAAGAGACTTGTTATACATTATCTTGAAGTTAAAAGAAGTAATTTTATTGTGCTGCTTGAGTCTCATGCCTTTTTTCCAAAATGTGGACAAAACATACAATACCTATGCAGTCCTGTCTGGAAATATTTTCCAACCACAAAATAGACATGGAATGACATCTGTTATTGTGCTGAAATCATTGGTGGTTACAGTAGATACATGGTGATGCTAAGATTATAGAAAACATCTAATTAAGGGGTTTTAATGATGCAAAGGTTGTGATCAAGTTTTATTGATTCTGTTACAAAGTGCTATAAAAAAAACAAACACAAGAAAAAGAAGTAAGAGAAACCAAAGCATCAACTATAATCTAATGGAATTGGGCCACTTTCATTGTTCTTGCTTACATTGCGAGGAAGCCCTATTTTGGTTTACAGCTTTGATTATTTGGAACTTATATCTTATTACATTTGTGGTTTCCTAGAAAGAGGAAATGAAATGATGCAAGCTAAAAGAGCAGTGGAAATGATTCAAACACGACCCAAGTCACTTCCTTCTCCGAGGACACTCATTATTCTGTGAAAATGTTGTTGAACAGGTCGATTCAGACTTGCCAAAGTATGAAAGATGCTTTTTTTCAATCACGTAACGTGAATTCTTGCTAGTGGTAAATTCACAGAATGCAGCCAACCGAAGAATACTTCTCTTTTTCTTTTAAAAGAATACTCTGTCCAGGCAGGATTTCAGTAAGTCACCTCTCTTCCTGAGCTTCCCAAGCCAGCTTTTATTTATTTATTTATTTATTTTCTGGGCTGCCTTGTCTTTTGCAAATCCTGTGAATGCTGCAGGCACTGCGGTGGAAAAAACAACAGCAGCAGGGGCTGCAGGCTGCTCTGATTTTGAAAAGATGACATCATCTCTATTAATGTGTGGTGCTGAGAATGCCGGCTTGGAGGGTTGCCGAAGTGTGTGTAAGTAGAGATTGATGCAGATATATACAGTATGGCTCGGTGCACGTATGCAGTGATTTCAGAAATCCTCCTAGTTTGAACCTGAAGTATAAATATTCTAGTTCTGTTATCTCCCCAAAAGGAAGCACTGTGTATAAACTAGATATATCAAATATTCTTAAGAGGAAATAGATACATTCTTTATTTCTGAACAATTAATCCACAATAAAATGCCCCCCAAATTATTGTTTTTTATTTATATCTATATCTATATCTATATACACTATATGTTAGTTGGATTGGAATTCAGGGGTTAATCTAGGGCATTCTCATAAGAGAGCTTGAATTTTGAGTATACCATGTTAAAAGGTTGATTTCTACTGAATTATATTTGATTACCATTACAAGTGTAACAGAAAGTATCTGTTATTTCACGAAGGACTCCTTGTTTTGGTTCATGTACATACCTCACTCATTTTGCTGTTTAAAAGGGAAATCCTCAAATTTTGTTAAGCCATTCCCCAATTGTTTAATATTTTAATTGAAGAACAGAAATAAAGCAGGTTTCTTTTTAATGTATAACCTCATTGAACTAATGAAAAAGTTGCTCGATTGGCTGGAAGAATTAGCTGAAAAAGCAGCTTAAATTTAGAATAAGGAGGGAGGTTCAGGTAATATTGTGGTTAATGCTTTAGACAGGAGAGAAAATTAGTGCACATTAGTTTATTGCACATAAAATATTTGCTACCTATTAATCTATAATATAATACCTTGGGGATGCTTGTTCATTTCCTTGTTTACATTAAACTTGTACTAATTCTGTCCATGGTTATGCTAAATCACAGGGCTTCATCTAATGTTGTACAGATTTGTCCTTATTGTGTGCTCACCCCAAAGTTGCTGTGGAAGTTCTCTCTGGACTTATGAATGGCTGCAGTAATAAAATGTGCATTATTTTTTATAGTGATTTCAATTCTAGTGGCAGATAGACATAATTAAATACAGACCATTACTACTTAGTTCTGAATTAAAAATGGCCAAATATGACATTGAGAACCAGTTTGGCATAGTAGTTAAGGCACAAGGCTAGAAAGCAGGAGACCATGAGTTCTAGTCCTGCCGTAGGCACAAAGCCAGCTGGGTGACTTTGGGCCAGTCACACTTCTAAAGCCCTAGGCAGAAGGCAAGGGCAAACCCAAAAATGTTTCCAAGAAAACTGTCTGGATTTGTCCAGGCAGTCGCCCAGAGTCAAGACTGACTTGAAAGCACACATACATACACATACGCATACAAAAAAAATACTTTAAATTAATATTGTAGTAAAGGTAAAGACTCCCCCATGTTGAGCTTGATTCTTGGTGACTACATTAAGTATTTTTCTTTGCAGCATTAAGAAAGTGGTTTGCCTAGATCTTCTCCTAGGTTGCTTTTCAACTTTCCAACCTATAGTTCCCTATTCAAGGTTGAACCTGCTTAGCTACCAAGATCCCAAAATCATATTATAGGAACCAGGTGGTGTCAATCAGAAGTAGAGTTGGTGCCAATTATAAAATAAATTGTGCAGTATAAATAAGAGTTTGTACAGTACTATAAATGAGGGAAGGTATATTGCTAAGATTGGCTCCTAATTTCCAAACTCTGATGTATAGGAAATGCATTAGAGGTAGTCCTCGCTTAATGACCATTCATTCAGCGACTGTTCGAAGTTATGACAGCGCTGAATGAAGGGACTTACAACTGGCCCCTGAAGTTACAGCCGTTACAGCTCCCCAGCAGTCACATGATTAAAATTCGGGCACAGCAGCCCGCCTGCACTTACAACTGCAGGGGTGCTTCAACTCCCCCACCCACCTATCTCCCCCCCCATCTATGCCCTTTTGGCCCCCTGTACTCCGCAGCCCCTGCTGCCACCCAGCTGACCTTCACTGTCTTCTTGTTCCTGCTGCTAATGAGGCATGCCCGTCCTGGCCCCTTGCAGGGCAGCTGCTGGCCGCACAAGGCTTTCTTCCCAAGGTTGTGCACAGCAGTTTCCTCGTGAAACCTGGGGAAGATGGCCTGACATGGCTAGCAGCTACCTTGAGAAGGGCCAGGGCAGGCACTCCTTGTCAGCAATGGGAGCAAGAAGACGGCGAAGGTCAGTGGAGCAGCGGACCACAGGGTGGCAGGGGCCTTGGAGTGCAAGGTGTTGAGGGTGACTGCGGCTGGGACTGGGCTGTGGCAGCTGTGGCTTCCTGCTACACTCCTGGGGCTCCCTGGGGTACTGCGGTTTTGTGTCGCGCTGCTGGGGTGACTCAGGCTTCCCGGGATAGCTGGGGCTTTGCGCCATGCTGCTGGGGCAGCTGGGGCTTCCCGGAGTGGCTAGGGATTTCCAGAGTGGCTGGGGCTTTGCACAGTGCTGCTGGGGCTTCCTGGGGCGGCTGCTGCTTCACACCACACTGTTGGGCCAGGCTGGGGTGGCTGAGGCTTCCACAGGTGGCCGTGGCTTCCTGCTGTGCTGCAGCTCAGGGGCTTCTTCCAGCCCCAGAGCTGTGGCGCACCAAGAAGCCTCTGAGCCACAGCGTGGCAAGCAGCCCCAGAGCCCATGGTTCTGGGGCTACTTTCGGTGCAAGGCAGGGTGAAGGGCAGCCAAAAGGGCAAAGATGGGGGGGAAATAGGCAGTTGGGGGGAGTTGAAGGGGAAGCAGCCCCTTACCTTGGAAGAACCAAGGCTCAGGGCTGGGAGGGACCAAGTCCAGAATAACGACCAGTGAAATTCGATTAACAGCAGCAACGGGGAGTGCTGGGATTGCCATCACTAAGTGATACAGTCGCATGACATCACACTTTATGACCACATCAGTTAGTGACAGCAATTCTGGTCCCAATTACTGTCGTAACTTGAGGACTACCTATAGATTTGAACCAAATAATGGCAAGCACTAGAGCAATTGATCTATTTGAAGTTGGAGAACTGAAAGTAGGGGTAGTGAAAACATTCTGGGCTTGGAACCGTAGATATTCTTGGATTTTTATCCCACCCTCAGGGTAAAACAATGTTTTGTTTTACCATGTTCTGAGCATTCAGACATTCTTCAGTAGGCTTACTTTTTAAAACCATTCTTCCAGCCATGGAGACTTGGAGAGTGCATTAGCCAGTAAAATAGGAGGTATAGATTCCATCTTTTCTCCCTTTGGCTGGAGCTAATTCAGAAAAGGACTGTGGGTCGGGATGAAGGAATCTAGATTTGCCATGTTTTCAAAGGTGGAGAAAGATTTTGAATGTAAGAAAGGTTGCTACATGCCTGGTAGGTAAGTTTACTGCTGGTTTAAAATTCCGTGCCAGGGCAAATTAGAATCCAGTGCTTGTAAAATTGTGTGGTGTTCACTTCTTTTTCAGAGAGGTAGTGTCTGCTTTGAACAGTGTTGCTTTCCTTTTTGAGCTTTGTAGACAGATTGCCAAGTGCAAAACAGTACTGTGTGTATGCACTAGGAAGAGGTCTTTGCTACTGTTAAGCTGTTCACGGGCTATATTGAAGAGAACAACTGTTCCTTGATTCTGGGCTTGATTATGTAGATGTTTATGCAGGCAGGACAGGCTGCAAACGTGCTTAATTGTTGCATCTGTTGTTGGATATGGGAACGTTTAAAACATCTTAAATATTTTTTAATCATCCCTGTTGCCATTTTTTCAGGAGATTAAGTAATAGATAGCACTCAGTATTGATTCCCAACTACCTACTTTTATGACCCCAAGACAAAAAAATGGGAACAGAATATTTGGAATATTTCAATTTGTTTCTTTGGAACGTGGAATATTTGAATGGTTTTGAGTGTTCTGTTGAACATGGAACCCTAAAAAGTTTCCAATAGAAAGTTTACAAGGAGTGTGAAACAAAACATTTTAATGTTTTGTGAACATTCCTAACAAAATGGTCTGCAAATGAGGAGCACTAAATTCTAGGTCACGTGCATTCAACTACTGTAATCCTATTAAATGAATTGCTTATTCTGTAACTGTTTATTCTATTGCCCAGTCCCAAGATCAAGCCCCTTTCTTTCTGAGTTATCCAAAATGTCTACCACTTGACTGTATTTGTTAAGTTTGGGCAGCTTAGTTGTCTCTAAAGCTTTGATCAATGGTGCTATCCTTGGTTTTCTGGATCTGTTCCATTGAGGCTATACGTGATGGTGACAACCATTTTTGTGAGATGTTCTTAAACATTTCCTATCCTAATATCCCATGATTGCTTTTCAGCGCTCTGCTTCTGGCACGCTTACTTCAGTTATAGAATACTGCCTTCATTACTACTAAAATTGCAAGCTTTAATCAGTTTATGACCTATCAACTAAAGCTTTAATTGATTCAAGCATAGGGAGCCCATTTAATAATTAAGAACATGTTTTTCTCAGTGGAGCTGTGTGTTAAGG